>NC_053442.1:9895923-10495923 GCF_007990345.1 Gossypium hirsutum | reverse complement strand
TTAGTTAAGATGACGGTAAGGGAATGTGGGTAGAAATGGTGTGGTAGAAATGAATGGTTGGTGTGGAATGAATGTAGCATGATGTTGAAAATGGTAATTTTCTATTGGTTGTACATGAGTTTTGGTATATGATCATTATGGCAAATGTGATAGTGAATTTCTTTAATTGGTAGTATAAATGTTGAATAAGTTGAATGGTTGTTTAGGTAAGTTTGAATGTGAAGTTGTGGTGCCAGTTTGGCCTATTGGTTGAATGAATAATTTTAGGTTGTTAAAGCTTGAATTAGAATATGTTAAGTGAGTTTTGAATGCTTGTTTATATGTGTATTTTGCTTGTACAAGTGGTAGGAAATTGGGTGAGAAAAATGGCATGATAATGGCCTATTTTTTGTCTACACGGGCAAAGACATGGATGTGTGTCTCAGGCGTGTGTGACACATGGCTAAGCGACATGGCCGTGTGTATCCTGTAGCTTTAAAAGGGTTGCAAGTCAGGTTGTTACACGGCCTAGCACAAGGGCAAGTTGGGTTATTTCGAAGGGTACACGGCCTAGCACATGGGTGTGTGGTTTGGCCGTGTGACCCAAGTCAGTAACAGGGGTATAGACACGAGCTGGGACATGGCCGCGTGTCCCTATTTTGAATGCCAACACGACCATTTGACCCTTGTAGTTTGAAAATTTTTTCCTTTTTCTCAAAAATTTCATATGTTTTCGATTTAGTCCCAAATCATTTTCAATGCCTTTTTAGGGCCTCAAGGGCTCGTATAATGGACCGTATGAATGTTTTGATTGATGTTGCCATGATTTAACTTGTGATTTCTTTATGGTAATAAATTTTTCATTGTATGACATTATGCCTTGGTAATGCTTCATAGCCATAATCCAACGACAGATACGGGCTAGGGGTGTTATAGCAATCTTCTCCTGTAAGTCCTCCAAGGTAGTATTTTGAGAAATGGGCACTTCCTCATTAACTTGAAAAGCATTACTTTTCTTTCATTTCCCCTTGATTAATTTTGCTTCATATAGATTCATCTCAAAGGTTTGTAGAGAACCGAAGGGGTCATCTATGGCCAATTGTTCAAGGTTTTTGGCCTTGTCAATTGCAGTTCATCTGCCATGATTTACACTATTATTTATATCCTATTTCATGTAATTTTAGCCTTTTTAATAGATAAATTAAGTCATTTTATTATTTATTTATGTTGAAGTAGTAATTTATTCTTTCTAATACTTTTTGAGATATTTTGATACTTAAATAAGGTTATGTGCTTATGTTGGGTGAACTGGGATCTAAAGATGCAACTTCAGGCTAAAACAATTGCTGAATTCAGGACAACGAAGCATGGATGTCGTAACATCAAATATCAACTTGAAAATAGTCTCGAAAATGACATGAAAGTAAATATCGCGACATCGGGCTACCAAATTTGTGACACCGAATATTGAAATGAGGAAAATTGACAAATAGTATGTGACATCATGACGAGAAAGTACTCCACATCGTGACAATTAAGGATATGAATTACTACTTCAATATAAAAAAAATACTAAAATGACTTCGTACTTAGTAGCTTAGTTGAGAATTAGGGATTCAATCTTGAACTGCGTTTTAAAATGGCAGTTAAGGGTCTTTTTCGGGTTTAAAGCCCTAATTGCTATATTAATTAGAGGGGAATCTTAGTACTTCGACCTGAGCCTATGTAACTTTGTAACCTAAATTATGGGGGATTCAGACTTTATTGGATTTTCATACTTTCAATTTTTAGTTTTGCATTCTTTAGCTTAATTTTTCTTTTCATGTTTCCTTAAGCAAAATTCTTCTATTCCGTTGTGATACAATTGCAAGCAAAGATTGTTTCAGAAACGCACTTTTATATCGATCAATTCATGAGAATTCTCTTTCCCTATTCTTTTATTTATATCTCTTTCGTTAATGTTATTAATTGAATGCTAGTATAAATATTAGAATACAACATTTTCTTTATACATATCTCACATGATTTGAGTGTTTAACTAATTAATCAATTAAGTAATTAACTATCCAAATCTGGGTATTTATTCAAGTTTGTAAAAGAACTTAGTATACTAGGATTGAAGGCCCTAGTAGAACAACAAGAAAGGTGAGACCGAAAGGGTATCATGTTGGGTAAACCTTTAGTAGCATTGTGCTAAGCGGTGAGACCGAAAGGATATCTTAGGTAGTAACTCTTAACGAGGATGATGCCGAAAGGGTATTCTTAGTTAAGGGTTGTAATCACTCAGTTAAGGGTATTTAGAGGTTTAGTTGACAATAGGGATTCAATCGATTCTAGGCTACGAGCTCACATATTTGAAACTAGGAATATGAGATTTTGATAGGTTATGTAACGCCTCAAAAATCTAAGTCTTTAATTTTTGCATGTTTTGACACAAATTGCTTGTTTGCTTGTTTGCTTAATTGGATAAGTGATTTGGGTGTGTATGGGAGTGTTTAAGAAGCCTGGGTTCAAGTATTGGCCTTGGCAGAATTTTTAGTTTTGCTCTTAAATGAATCTGGGCATAGGCATATAGGCCTTATAAATATTAGTGTTGGTTTTATGTCACAAAAAGAGCTTGTGGTCAAGTGGCAAGTTTGGATGAAGTTTGAATGGAGTTGTTGGGGGAGTTGGAGGAGAAATTAGTGGAGTGATTCTGGGAGGGATAAGGGGAGAGATTTTAGGAGAAAATCAATGAGTTGTTTGTGAGGAGAGTTGTGTCGTTTTGGGAAAACTCTAGTTAGAGGTTTCGGCTGGGGGTTTTCTTGTGCCAGATATGGTCAGTAGGAACTAAGGTAATCAGTTTTTGAAGTTGTTTTATTTCTGTCAATTTTGGGTGTTGATTTTTGCTAAGACTTGGTGTTTCTCTCCGGTGTGTTTGATATCTTTTTCTGCTCATCTCTTTTTCTTTTTGTGTGTTGGCCGAGTAATTGTGGTTACTCTTTGTCGAATACACTTTCCTCTTCCATCTTCTCTTGTTGCTGAATTTCCCTTCTCTTTGTTCCTCATCTCTTCTCTGTGGGCCGAATCTCTTTCTCTTCTCCTCTTCTTCCTTGACTGAATAACCTTCTCTTTCTGTCTTTGATTTCTACTTCTTATTATTTTCTTTTTGATCGAGAGCTATCCCCTTTATTGTCTGTGGCTCAACTGCATATCACTCTTCTCTGTTGGTTCGAACTGCTCAAACATTGAGGGAGTATCAAGTAATATCAAGTCGTTGAAACCTTTCTCTCTTCTCACGATCTATGGCAGGTATGTAGGCTAGCATTCTAGGGGTAGGCAGAATGCTGGTGTTATCTTTGTCAATTTTCATGAAGTGGATTTAAACCCCATGATTAAGCAATCTTGTTTAATAAATTCGTTTGCAATGCAGATATCCATCAAGAAGATTCTAGTCAACCTTTGTCAGTGGTATAAGTGGGCTAAGCCACTTTTGACAGGTAAGGCAAGTATTAATTTAGTTTCGGTTAAAGGATGTACAAGAAGGAGTTTAACCCTATTGTTTAGCGACTACAATCAGGTGTGTAATCGCCCGACTGCAACAGTAGATCGGTGAAAAGCCAAAAAGTCGTAGATACGACATTTCAGACCACACGGGCGTGCGGTCGCTTGAGTAGTAAGCCCAACTTGCAGTTTGTGGGAAAATGACTGAAATACCCTCAAAAGGTAAAATGACCGAAATTCCCTTGAAGGGCAAAATGACCAAAATACCCTCGAAATGTAAAATGATCGAAATATCCTTGAAGGGTAAAATGACCAAAATACCCTCAAAGGGTAAAATGACAGAAATACCCTCTAAGGGTAAAATGACCGAAATACCCCCGAAGGGTAAAATGACCTAAACACCCCTAGAGGGTAAGATGAATGAAATACCCCCGAAGGGTATGATATATATGACTGATTTGTTCTATGATATATATATGACTATTACTGAGTATGATGTTCTGCATTCACGTACGATTTATGACATGACATACTGCATAGGGTTGGGATACTGATATAGGGGAAGTATATTGTACTGGTGGCTTTGCCACATATACTGTTATTGGCAGCTACGCTATGATTCTATTATTGGCAGCTTTGCTGCGATATTGGTGTGTTGGCTAGGTGGGTTGATTTTATCCCCACATGGTGTGTTGGTGGTACGAAGTGGTGTGTTGGCTAGATTGGGATGGGTTGCATTATTGCACTGTACTGGTTACTATATTGGGCTAGGGCCCGCACTGTTACTTTTTGGGCTAAGGCCCGCACTGTACTGTTACTGTATAGGGCTTTGGCCCAGACTGATACTACATGATTACTGATTGTCTGTTAGGGGATTACACACTAAGTTTCGTAAATTCACCCTCTCCTTTTAACAATACAGGTAATCCTCAGCCTTAGGCGATTTAGTGCTGTGAGATACTCGGAGGTGGCCACATGACTGCTGCTATTCACGCTTGCTTTTATTTTCATTTAAATTATAAGTTGGGTTTTGTTTTTGTAATAAGACCTTTGAGTTGGTTTAAATTTTTTAATTGGGCTTTTACTTACATATTTTAAACTGCTAGATAGGAGAAGATGACTTTTTAAAATAATTATTGATTTCAAAGACACGAGTTTTAAACAATAGGATTTAACAAGCTTCCACGAATTTAGACCAACTTATTAAAACAATATCAGATAAGAAGACAATCGTTTTGTCTAGTTGATTTGTTAATTAAATAATAAAGGGGTTTATCTTAAGCTTAGAAACAAAACTTTTACCAATGAGGTAAATTTTCAACAGACACTTCAATGTGACACGTCAGATTCGACCATAACGTCTAGGCCTAGTTTGGGGTGTTACAAGTTAGTTTAAGTTAGTTTAATTTAATTAGTTTTATTTATACTTTAATTTTGATCCAGCACTACTAATTCATAACTTGATAAGATTAGTAATTATTTTCAATTAATTATTTTAGTGAATTTTCTCCAATATAGTAATCCCTTAGGTACAATCCTCGGAATACTTTCTAAATGTTTCGTTGTAAACTAACTATATTACAATTTGACTTGTATACTTGCAAATAGCGCAATTCATATTCATATATTTAATTTCATATTTACAAGCCCTGACGCACATACATCAGGGCGCAGTCAAGTTGTTGGCTCTATTTTCTGGGATTGCAACGGTGTAACATTGCTATTGAATTGGTTTACTAGTCAAAAGATGAACAAGCTACATAGTGTTCTAAGTTTTTAACATATTTATTTTTACAATTTCGTTATTCTTATTATTCTGTTTAGTTTCCTTGTGAACTATTTGATTTAACCATAGATGATGATGAATATAGGTAGTGTGATGAATGGTACATATACAAAGGAGGATCAAATTGGTTCAACGGAGCCTAGACCAACAAATGGATTTATGATGACGAAGATGATAAGAACAAGTACTCGAACGAATCCCTACCTGAGCTATATGAGCATACATCTGAGATGGATAGAATCGGTTGACGCTAAGATGTATTCAAGCAAATCCAAAACCAGTTGAAACAGTTGATGAATTGCTCTAATGTCAACCAGAGGTGCATACACCAATGGTAAAGGTTGTGCATGATGCTACCAACTCTAATAGTGAGGACCATTGTATTTTCGTCAACCATGTCGAGTTAGATGGCGAAGTTCAACAAGAATTAGGGACTAGAGACTATGATGTATAATTGAATATGGTTGAAGTCGTCTCTAGCCCAATTAACATAGTAGTAGGTATAAACATAGAAGTAACTGCTAACATGGAGCTTCAACCATTTTTGAGTGAAAGTGTAAAGGAGCCGATACACTTTCTGGCCATAATTGGGGAGATACCAACCGAAGAAGTCGATGAGTACGTCCAGTTCTCATTCAATGATTGAGGCAAAGCTCATGCAACCAGAGCCTCACATGATGTTGGGGTGAGGATATGTGAGGTACTAATACCCCCAAAATATATAGGTTTTTTTTGCTTGAATTTGGCAACAAATGGCTCGTAATGTGGATGTCTGAAAACACGAAAATTTACACATTTTTACATACCCTTTTTAACTTAAAATCATACAGTTTCGATAAAATTCTTGTCGAAAAAATAATTAATTTTTACAAAATAATTAAAGTGCACTTAAAATATGAACATGTTTAATTTTATTTAATTTTATAATTAATTTTGATGAATTTTGGTTATTTTCTACAGATTTGCACAAAGGACGAAAAATGGCTCGACAGACACTGCTAGAAGCACAAAACCGAGAAGCAATTTGAAGTATCAAGGTGAACTAAATTTCAGCCTAAGATGGTCTAAAATTATATATATTAATTCATAATATAATTAATTTTAATTTATATCCAATTTAATTTGGGTTAATAAATTATTATTAGTTAATTATGAAAATGTGGTCTAGTTGAACTGAACCGAGTGAACCGAACCGACCAAGAAATGGACAGCCCAAAAAAATTCCCAAGAGCTGACCCAAATCAGCTTATTATCTGATTATTTTAGCTTGCAAAGGGGCCCTTGAAGACTTGTTCAAGTTGCATTCAAACCCCTCCACAATTGGTGGCTTTATAGATTTGCCCCAAGCCTAAATTAGCAAAGTTGAAACTATCAACCTTGCCACATGTGTGGCCGGCCAAGGAAGGGCTTTTTGGCTGATAATTTTAGCTATTTTTAGCAGCCCTCCTCAGCTATAAAACCCCCCTTAGGCTGGTCATTTTAGAAACACACTTCAAGCATTCACATCTTTCCTCTCTTATCTCCACTTTCTCTCTTTTTTTCCATTCCAAAATTCCCTTGTTCTCTTGCCGATTTCTCCTCTTGGGAAAGGGGCATTCATCAGCCATTTGGAGCAGCAATTAAGTGTTCATAGCAGCCTTGATCGATGAGGACAACGGAGAAGGTAGAACGGAGCAACTAGTCAAGCTGCGGAAAAACACCGGATTTGATTCTTGTTCCCTATCTTTTTAATTTTTGTTGTCATTATGCTGAACATATCTATGAATATTTATGTTGTTGGAATGGTTAATTTAATCAATTTAGCTTGAATTTAATTCGTGTTAGGTTGATTGCATTTCATTTGTTAAAATTATTAAAATTGTGTTATGTTGTTATAGGCCTCGGTAAGATGCTTGATTAAGTAAAATCATGACTAAGTTATTCTTGCATTACAATTTTTAGGTAACTAATGAATTAATTATTTAAATGGATTGAAATTGTAATTAATGGACATAGTACTTAATCAGTCCATGTTTAATCATCTAAGGTAGCTGAGGGTTAGATTAGCAACAGTATCTGACGATACATTTGTCTTGCATAACTTGCAAGATTATTGTGATTAAACTGTTTCAAGGTAAGGATACTTTGTTACCTCACATAGTCTTTTATGTGGTTATTAAATCGAGTTAATTGTTTGAATTGACATAGGGATATGTATAAGAGATTATTTCGATTTAATAAGTATATATGTGCAATAACATATTTGCCTATTAAGATTTGTTTAATCGGTTGAATTGACATAGGTGAGTATGTTCATAAGTTAGCAAATTACCGAGTTATCGTGAACTTATTCGTAACAATATAAACATGAATTTAATAATTCTAAGTTAAGAAATGTAATTAATCTAACACAATTATGTCATCTTGATTAAAATCGTATTTTGAAATCGTGCATTTGAGATTTATTTATTTAGTTCACTTAGTTTAAAATCTTAGTTTTTAATCACCCTCTTCAAACAAAATATTTTTATTCACCAAAGTTTTTTAAATAGCATTCATAAATAATTATTTTCACAGTCCCTGTGGGTACGATAACTCAACATTTACTTGTCACTTTATTACTTGTTGCAATTGTGTACACTTGCACATTTCTGTCGTTCCAATGTCACATAAGTAAAAAATAAGACATAATTAGTTGATTCAACTGAGGAGGCTAGTTTGCATTTATCGATAGAGGAACAAACAAAGGATCAAAGTGTTGACAATCAGCTTGAAGTTCTTCAACGGTGGCGATACGGATCATCCTGGTTCTGAAAAAAGGGTTTCTATGTTAAATTTAATTTGGTTTTAATTTTTATGTTTCATTTGTTTTTTTTATTACTTTTATTTTATGTCTTACATTAAACTTTTTATTTGTTTTGCATAGAGGTTGTTGACCTCAGGAAGTAGAAGAATCAAAGAATCGAAGAACTTCAATTTTTGCGTACGGAGAGGGCAAAAATAGTAAGTCACATTGTGACGAGATAGCCCAACGTCACAACATCGTCCCATGAAGTCATGGCGAGCTGGCCCAAAGAATGCAAAATAGTAAGTAACATTCTGAAGCAAAAAGTCTGAACACCACAACGAGCACCATGATTTCGAGGTGATGCATGTTGACATCGCAACGAGCAGTGACATAACATCCTTGGAATTTGGAATCTAGCCAAAACATCACAACAAGCATAATATTCCACGTCGCGATGAGCTGCCAATTATAAAAGCCCATCATCCCGACGTGTTAGGGTTCAACAACCTCCAAATAGAATTTTCTTCTTCTTCCACCATTCTTTACCATCCAATGGCTGAAAGACATGAAAAGCGGTATTCGCATGTATATAGGTCAAGTAAGCACTCCGAGGATTGTACCCAAGGGAGGCAAGCACTAAATTAATTCTAATCTAAACAAAAATAGATCTAATTAGTACTTAATCGAATTATAGTGCAAATATTTAAAAGAACGATTTTGATAAACTATACTAAAAATAATAAGAAAGGAAATAAAAGTAAAGTAAATAAACAAAAATGGATAAGTAAAATAATCAAATATGTATCAAATCTGGGCATGGGTGATTAGCTCGCGTTGGTAATCATAATCAACTGTCATCTTAGGTTTTCTTGTTCAATAAACTAATCAATGCCCCTAAAAGGATCTTCCAATTCTTCCACTAAAATGCTGAGTGGCAAGAACTAGTTATCTTTTGATCTCACAGTCTTGATCAATTAAGGGTTAAGGTGTTAACGAATAGGCCATGCCAAATTTGGGTTAATTCTTACATTGATGACTTCCTAGGGTTTAGATTTTTTCTTTCCTGAACAACTAATCCGTTAATAAATCCCTACAAAATAGTTAATTATTCATACGTCCACTCGCTAATCCCTCACAGGAGGATTAGTTTCTTATAGATCTAACAAACGAGATAAACTTGATGGAAAGAATGAACATAGAAAACAATTTAATAATAAAGTTTAAAAGAAGCCTAATTTGTATTGAAATTAAGCGCATAATCATCACAGAGTTTGACAATAATTCCAAAATATGATTTCTCCACAAAAGTAAATAACAAGAACAAAAATAAAATCTAAAACCTAAGAAAAGAGAAAAACAAAAGAATGAATCTAAAGAGAAAATTATACAATCTAAAAGGTCTATAACATGTGCTAAAGAAGCCTATTTATAGACTTTAGGGTGGCTGTCGTCCTTAACCCTAGGTCAGGTTTCGTTCTCATGCTTAACATTTGATTGCGCGAACCAAAATGCCTCTGGCTCATAATTATTTTCTATACAAAGGTGATGTCACGACACACCAAGCTCAATGTTGTGACATTGAAGGAAATCTTGAAATTCTTCTATTCTGCTCTCTATGTTGCGACATCAAATGCTTTGTGTTGCAACCTAACGACTAGCATTGATTTAATACACCTTCTAATGGTCTCCTGCACGCTCACAAAGTATATTAACTAACCCTTAGGCCTCATTCGTCCCCTACGGTCAATAAAAGACTCAAATTGAACATTTTATTAAACTTAACTAAACTTATGGGTATGTAATTAAAACTTCATTAAAATGCTTATGTCCAAGATCCTAAAGTGCGAAAACTAGTTTAATCTACTATGCCGAATTACAATAGATAAAACTCCCCCACACTTAAGTCACATCTTATCTTTAAGCAACACAAACAAAACGATAAATTAAAACACGACCCTTGAAAAAGTATGGTACAAGTGTTAGCTTTGGAGCACATGAATAGGCATTTCATATTCACACAGAATCTTGGCATGAGATATAACTCACTTACCACTTTTGATATCAAACACATAAGTTTATTATATTACAAAGCATACAAGCATTAAGGGTCTCAAATGTAAGAATCTGTCAATAAATTATACAAATAATTTGATTATCCTAGCATAATATAAATAGTCATAAATGCAATTGTTTAGTATGATTTCAAATTGTGAATAAGTCTACCTAGATTACATAGGGCTTTTCAGCTTGTAACGTTCTGAGGCTTAAGATAGGTATGGATTTCAAGAATAGTAAGCATAAAATATTTTTAAGCACAAAAATAGTTTGGCACATCATATTGTCCCTTATTCTGCCCCTTAGTAACCTTTTCCACTCATCATTTTATTTCTCATTCTCTCACCTTTCTTATTTCTACAAGTAGAAAGTCACAACATAATATAATAATTACGGTTAGCTGACGAGTTTTTATGCACTAATGAACGATATTTTCTACTTTTTTGACTTGGTCACATTTTTTCCTTTTTCAATACATCTCCCTCACAAATATTTTTACTTCTCAAGTACTTTTTCTACTCATTTTGATTTTTTTTTTGAATTTTTCTTTTGTTGCACATATTGGCTAACCTATAATCACTATATCACATTGATCCTTCCTATTTCACTTTATTTTTACAAAATTAGACATAATGTATCTATTTAACCTTTAATACATATGGCCAAACGTCTATAATTGTGCCGTTTAGGATCAAAGAAAAAGGGTAAGTACAAATTGATATTTTGGATCGGGTTTTGTATAGAGGTTCATCAAGAAGTGTTTTTTACCTCAAAAATAAGAAATAAAGATAAATAATAGGGTTAGCTTTTTGGCTCTAGGTGTATACCAAACAATGCCTTAGGTCATCCCTAGGTACCTTAATATTCACAACTATAGTCAACCAAACAACCACAAATTCAACAATTTATCATTCATACCAGCATGCTCGTGTCCTTGTATTCTCTATATCAGTTGCTACACTCAATTGCTTTAATACCTATTTACAATTTAATATATAGAACTTAATAGTCTAATAATAAAAAGTTCAAAATCACCTATCCTCATGCCAAATTTATTGTAAATATAATCAACCTATGTACATGCTCCTAACCAATCATTTGTATTTCTATAAGCTCAAGCACACAAATGCAAGAAAGATTTAAAGGAAAACATAAAAATTGAAAACAAATTTTCTATGTTACCCCCCATACTTTAGAAAACACATTGTCCTCAATGTGTACCCCTGTAAAAGATACGGAAAGAAGTTACCCGATTCAACGTGATAGTGTCTTAGACTATTGGTGGGTGCCTCCTGCTTTGATCATTGTGCTTTTGTTTTGCAGGGGTATTTTATAAAAAATTTAAATCCATTAATTATAACGAATTATAATACCCTAAAATAATAAAAAAATCCTAAACAAACAGATTTAACTTCCCTAATATTATCTACTCCTAAAAAATCCTAATATACTAATTCGATATATTATACATCGTCCTCTTAAAATCTTGTTTTCCTCCTTTCCTCCTTTTGTTTTTTCTACAATATGACAAACTGTTTATATATGTCATCTCCTAGCAGTTTCTTTAGGGGATTTATCGTTTGCTCCAGTCGCTCAATAGGTACTCCTACTCTTTTGCATAGTTCTGTTATCAAATAGGAAAATAATATTCATTTTTCTAGATTTCTTGCGCATTCAACAATATTCATATATATCCACTTTCCAATACAAATTTGCTTCTTTTGCAATATTCCATATGCTACAATAGCGTGGATCGGGTTGATGTCAGACACGTTAGTTGTGGGCCAAATTTTTTAACATACAAACTTTATCCAAATTTTGGCTTTTGGTGTCACTAACGCTTAGTTTAAAGTATCGGGTATTTCTATCCCCCTTTGATATGTCCATATCTCTTTTCCTTCCATAAAGATTCTTAGAATCTCCTCTTTTTCTATGTTTTTGAACAATTTGAGATCTATTTTGTAAAGATAATCATGAAAATAATACGGTGCATCATAAAATTGACAAATACTTTGTTTAGTTACCAGGACATTAACCCCTCTAACCTTGATACAAGATTGTATCTCGTAGAACAGTCTTGTCGCTTCCCTCTCATTTAATGCTACATAGAATTCCTACACCAAAAGAATTATTATAGGTTCCTTAGGTGGCAAACAAAAATTGGTCCACTCCCTTTCTGTTGTAACCTCTCATATACCTTTACAATTCCTCATTAAGGGATCAAATCCTTGTTCTTGA
Source organism: Gossypium hirsutum (assembly GCF_007990345.1). NCBI lineage: Eukaryota > Viridiplantae > Streptophyta > Magnoliopsida > Malvales > Malvaceae > Gossypium > Gossypium hirsutum. The sequence goes on along the minus strand of NC_053442.1, from coordinate 10,483,615 downwards.
ATAAAGTATAAAGTTGCAGCTGTGGTAAGTATTTATCCATGTCACTTTCCTAAAATTCAATGGATGGGCTTGAAACACTTGCACAGAAACTTGCAATTCTTCAGACCTAACTTCTGTTGTAATATCTCATTCTGAAATTAATAAGCGTTCAACGGCAAAATTGTATTTCTTCTTAACGATCGCAGAGGATGAGTGACTGACCTCCTCTGAACGTACTAGCGTCCAGAGTGTGAATACTGCAATAAAAGATGTATTAATGGGGCGATATCTGTAAGTATATGGGTCTAGTTATAATATAGTTACAACAGAGTAGGTGAGTACTCTGATGATCATACCCAAGGGAGGCGAGTGCTAGATCAATTTTCACCTAAACATCGAAAGATCTAATTAGTACTTAAGTTAAGTTTATAGTACGAAGGTAAACTAAAAAGAGTTTTTAGGTTTTTTCTTATAAAAATAAAAAAACACAAAGAAAACTAAATTCAAGAGATTGAAGGATAGAAATAATCAAATCTGATTATGGGTGATTAGCTTGCCTTAGTAATCCTCATCAACTGTTGCTTTGGGTTTCTCGTCCATCAACTAGTTGCTATGTAACACCCCTAACTCGTATTTTTCGTCGGAATAGGGTTACAGAGCATCACAGTAAAAACGTAACCTTAAAACACACATTTCAATCGTCAACATAAACCTATCAGAAATCATTCATATACTTGCATATCGTCCCTTAATCAAGCCTTCGAGGCCTTAGAAACACTTTAGAAATGATCCGGGACTAAATTAGAATCAATTAAAAAGTTCATGAAAATTTGGAAAAAATTGAACTGCAGGGGTCACACGGCCATGTAGCCAGGCCGTGTGAAACACACAGCTGAGACACACGTCCGTGTCCCAGCTCGTGTCTGTGCCCATGTAACTCTCTGAGTTGGGTCACACGACCAAGCCACATGCCCGTGTGCTAGGCCGTGTAATTGGCTGACTTGTATACCTTAAAACCTATAGGGGCCACACGGTTGTGTAACATGTCCGTGTGTTACAAGCGAATGAGACACACGTCCATGTCTTAGACCTTGTGGACATGAAATTGGCCAAAAACAATCCATTTCCATCACCCACTTGAAGCTTGTACCTAACACAATTTGTGCACAACTTCACGGTATCAAAAACATACCAAAACATGCTTAAAATAACCAATTCAATAGACCATTATCATACAACCAATATGCCATGTAAGGCACCTCAATCACAATCAATCAAACATACCTAAACATATGCATAATTGACCATGTTTCAATCATTTCAAAATATACCATAACTTGACCTATTCCATGTCAATCTAAACTTACCATTTGTACCATTTCTTTCATGCATCAAAAGCATATAAATGACACAATTCAACCATTACTAAAATGGTACCAAATAACCAACATATATACATACCAAAATTAATATTTATCATTCAACTAAACATTAAACGTAAGTCCACCTATACATGCCATTATAACCTTGGCCGAAACATCAAAAACTATCCATATAATCGTTGGATAGTGTGATGGGTCTCCGACGACATCCAAACCGATCAAGCTTCTGATTATCTATAAAATAGGGGAAAGAAAACCACGCAAGCATAAAATTCTTAGTAAGTTCGTAAAACATGAACATAACTTACCATTTCAATGCATAACATTAAAATTAAGCATGATATAATCCAACCGTAAGCTTGGGACAAGCCTAAGAACCATCAACAACACATGTTAGTGCATCAACTCATAATTCACTTGAACTATCATGAAATAAATCATTATATATGAACAATTTCATTTGAAATCATCAATTTCATGAACATAAGTATACTTTCATTAAACACTTCCTTTTCATAAATTCGTGACATAATTCATTTGAATACTTACCATATCTTTCCTTTTCATGCCCGTTGAACCATTTAGAATAACATCGAATATGCAAGAAAGCTCACACAAAGTATGCTAAACATATAACCTTTCATTTTCCTTTATACCGTTGCTCATATGATTCGTGAAATGGTCTGCTCACACAAGCTGACGAATGGAATGTAAGCTCCGCGATGTTGCTCACGCAAGCTTTAAGTATTCGAAACAAATGCCGGACCTCAGCCATCGATAAGACATTTAGGACCATCACTCGAAACATGGTAACCCTAATGACAAGTCATTTGCATCCTATATATTTCTAAGGTTCAAACAAGGCTTAATAATTGTCGTAACATCGTTAGATTTTTGCATTTATTTACATGATAAATAGTGCAATGAAATATGAATCAAGATAACATTAAATCGTTATTTAAACATACGAATTTACCTCAACAAACAAAATGCAAAAACGTAGTTGATCAATTCGAGGCTTTCACTTTTCCCCTTTCTAAATTCGTATGAGATTTATATTGATCTAAATAAGCAAATTCGACCCATTTAATACTCATACTATTCAATTTAGTCTAAAATTCATACTTTTACAAAATTACAATTTTGTCCCTAATATTTTAACTTCTTTACAATTGAGTCCTTAAGCTCGTAAATTGAAATTTAAGCAATCTCATCTACATTTCATGCTAGCTTAATGCACTAAGGACCTCTACTAATCCATAAAAATCATCATTTCAAGAATTACACATAAAATTTTATCATTTTTATAAATAGGTCCTTAAATATCAATTTCATCAAAAATCCATTTACAGAACTTGTTTATTTAAGAACAAGAACTTAAAATATTCCATTAAACTTCAAAAACCATACAAACATATTCATAGAAAACCTTAAACCTTTAACATTTTTACAAATTAGTCCCTAGGCTAGTTAGATTAAGCTGCAACAATCTCGAAAACATAAAAATTATTAAAAACAGAATCAAAATGCATACCATGCAAGCAAAAATGAAATGGCCAAACCCTAGCTATGGTCCTTTGATAATTTCGGTTGAAGAAGGAAACAAATGGAAGATGATATCTCTTTTTCTTTCTTTTTTTTACTATTTTAACAATTATTTACTTAATTGCCAAAATAACCTTTAAAACTTTAAAAAATTTCAATAAAACCTTGACACATAGTCCCACTAACTAATCTATTGGTCTAATTACTATCTAAGTCCTTTCACTTTAAAGTTCTACAACAAATTGATACTTTTAACTTATAGAATTCTACCTCTGTACCTTTTAAGATTTAGTCATTTTCACATAATTAAGCAAGCAAATGTCAAAATTTCTTAACAGAATTTTTATACGACCATACTAACATCCTGTAGACATTAAAATAATAATAAAATTAAATTTTACTCATCGAATTTTTGGTCTTGAAACCAATATTCTAATTTCATTGAAAACGAGCTGTTACACACTATCTCAACAAGATCTTTCGATCTTCTAATCGAATAATGAGTCAGCATGGACTACTTATCTTTTGACCTCACAGTCCATACTAGTTTGGGGTGAAGGTGTTCACGAATGGGCAATACCAATTTTGGGTTAATTCCCACCTTGATGACTTCCCAGGTTTGTGAGGCCTAGGTTTGTTTCACGTTCTTCCTTTCCCAAATAGTTGATTTGTTGATATCCCTTCAAAATAGTTAACAGATCATACCTCCACTCGTTAATCCCCTATAGAGGGATTATTTCCTCATGGTCTCAATAGACAATATAAAATCGATATAAAGAGAAAACATGCTAAATAAATCAATAATATAAAGTTTACGAAAGAGCATGATTGTATTAAGATTGATCGCAAATCCACAAGGTTTGATTCTTCCACCACTCAGATGTCTCACAATAGAACAAGAACAAATGAAAAGAAACCTAACCTAAGAAAAGAGAAAACTGAATTGAAATTAAAAGACTAATTCTAAGCTAAGTGAATGATGTCTTTTACATGTGACAAAGGAGCCTAGTTATAGATTTTAGGTGGTCATCATCCTTAACCCTAGGTTTGTTGAAGTTCTTAAGCTTTAATTTTGATTGTGTGAACCAAAACGCCCCCTGGCTTGTGTTAATTTCCATTCCAGAGTCGATGTCAGACACACTAGGACCTGTGTCGCGACATAATAGATAGTGTACTCCTCCTGGGATATCTTTAGGGTTACATCGCGACACCCTTAGGCTGTGTCGCTACATCGAATGTAGGTTTTCGATTTCTCCATTCTGCTCCCTATGTTGCGACATTGCGGATTCCGTGTTGCGGCATAGCAACCAATATCTGTCTATAAAAGACTCAATTTTCACATTTTATTCACTTTAATAAAACTTAAGAAAGCATAATTAAAACTTAATGATACTACTTGTTTTCAAGCTCTTAAAGTGCGAAAATTAGTTTAATATGCTACATTGAATTACGGAAAATCAAAATCCCCCACACTTAAGTCATTGCTTGTCCTCAAGCAACATAAACAGAAACAAGAAATAAAAATGACGACCCTTGAGCCAATATGATACACGCATTGACTTCAAAGCACATGACTTAGGCATTTCACATTCACTAACAACTTTAACATGATAAATAATTGAATTACCACTTTTGACCACAAACATCTAAGTTTAGTATGTTACAAAGTATACAAGTATTAAGGGTCTCACCTGTAAGGATCCATCAGTAAATCATACAAGTAATTTTATTATCCGAGCAGAATACAAATAGTCGTTTATGTGATTGTTCAATATAATGTCCATTCATGCATAATGATACTTAGGCCACATAGGACTTTTTGACTTGTAATGTTATGAGGCCTAGGACAGATATGAAATTCAAAGACAGTAAGCATCAAAAGGTTTACAAACATGAAAATAGTTTCGTACATCGTATCGATCTCTATTCTTTCCCCTTAGTGACCCTTACTCGCTTACCGCCTTATTTCCCATTCTCTCACCTTCCTTATCTCTCCATATAGGAAATCATAGCATGACATATTAACTACAACTAGCCTACAAGTTTCTGTGCAGTAATGAATGAGTTTTTGTTTCTTTTGTAACATTTTCACTTTCTTTTTTCAACTCATCTCACTCAAGAATGCTTTTTATTTTTTGAGAACTTTTTCTACTCGTATTACTTTTTCTTTTTTTTTTCACTTTCAAACTAACCTATAGTTCCCATATCACACCAATCTTTCCTATTTCACTTTACTTTTACAAATTTCACTGTGATATATCTACTTAACCCTCAGTACATATGACCAGACGTCTATAGTTGTGCAATGCAAGACCAAAGAAAAAGAGTAAATACAAATTAATGTTTTTAGCCTCGGGGTTCGTAATGAGGTTCATCAAGAAGTGTTTGCAGGCCCAAAAATTGGTACTAAAGTTCATATAAATAGGCCAACTTTTTTGCTCTAGTTTTGTTTCAAACAATGCCTTAGGTCATCCCTGAATATCTCAATACGCACAAATTTAATCAACCAAACAAACTCAAATTCAACAATTTATCATTCATACTAGCATGCTCGTTTCATTGTATTTTCTATATCATTTGGTGCAATTGATTGCTTAATGCTTATTTAAAATGTAACATATAGAACATAGTATTATAATAATCAAAATTTTCAACTCGCTTACCATCATGCCAAATTTATTTGTAAACACAAGCAACTTATGTTCATGATCCTAACCAATCACTTGTGTTTATACAAGCTCAAGCACACCAAAGACAAGAAAAATTGAAGAAAAATGTAAAAATTTAAAAACAAATCTTTTATATTACCCCCAAACACAATTTAGTTGACACATTGTCCTCAATATTTGTAATGCGTAGGTTTGTGCAAATCTATACAGTCGTTATCAAGTAATAAGTAAGTATCGAGTTATCGTCTCCACAGGGATTGTATTTGTGCTAAGCCACTTAATTTGTAAAATTATATTAACAATTTGGTAAATAAAAACACAATATAGTTGAGAAGTGATGATTAAAATATATTAAACTAAATGCAATGATCCCTAATGCAAATTATCCTAAGTATGCAAACTACATGAATGAAATATATTTTAGTAAAATTAAACACAATTTGCAACAATTATAACATAAATAAACTAGGACAATTACTTTCACTAAACTCAATTTATTATCAACATGCTTAATAACATTCAGAAAAACATTCCATGGCAACTCTATCTTTCATGTGTTTGGAAACCACATTAGGTCCTTTTGGATTCCTTTACTTAGTAAATTTGTATTTTACTGATCCTTATTTACTAAGGGTTTCTCAGCATTCGTGTGAAGTAACAGGGACAAGTTAGGTTTGAAACAATTTAATCACACAAATCTAAAAACTATGCAGAAAACAGAGCTTGGTTAGAGTTGTTATGCAACATACAATTTAATCGGGTTAGGATCTAAATTGAGCATGCACATTTCAATTATACGTCAATTAGCCGTCGTCTGGTTAGGATCGCTCACCTAATTCAGGTGCATTTCAATCACATATGAACGAAATACAGACTTGATTTTAATTGAAAACATGATCGATTGAGGCACAAACATTATAAGCATGAATCAGATAAATATTATTTAATCAAAGCAATCATCCTAGCTTAAATAAAATTCAGCTAACATTTTTGTAAACAAGAACAAAGAACACATAGCAAACATCTTTCAACTAAATTAAAGAAAAGATAGATTAAACCCAATTTAGAGTGGCTGTTACCCAAGACTTTGACTGACGAGATTCCTTCGTTCCTTGTCTTTGCTCCTTTGCTGATGGTTCTCCAAGGTGGCCGACCAAGAGTTCTTTAAGAGGCTTAATTGGTAAAATCTCTATGAAAAGATGATGCTAGGCGTGGGAATGGAAAAGGCTAGGAAAGAATGATGCTTGACAGATGATTGAAGAATGATTATGGGATGCTTGAGGAATGAATGAGAAGGTCTTATTTATAGGTGAGGAGTGGGGGATAATTTACTAAAAATAGGATTTTTCATCCTTTGAATAATCTTCCATGGGTGGCTGGCCGTAAATCAAGCAAATTAAGCTGATTTTTCTTTAATTTTTGGTCAATTTGAGTGTCACAACAACTCAAGACTAAGACTCGATCAAATGCAAATCTTCAGGTAAATCTCTAATTTCTTCAACTCTTCAAGAACCTTATGCAATTAAACCAAAGAGTGGTTTATGGACAGCCATGTGCAGCCGAATTTTAGGTTGACTTGGTCTCCAATTTGGACGGTTTTGTAATCCGAAAAAACCATCAAACCTGTCCAGAATAAATTAACAAGTTAGAAGACTAAAGAATAAAATTTATTCAATTTAATTAATTAAAACCCAAATTTATTAATGAAATATTTAAAAATGAATTATTAAATATAATTTTATATTTTATTATTTAATTTAGTCTTACATGACCCACTTTATGTCTTAAAAAATATAATATATTCAAATTATATAAAATATGTCATTTATTGCATGAAAATTATATAATAAAGCATAACATCACATTTTAATAATTTCTATGTCCTAATTTCATATTTTCACATATTTCATTAATTTATTAAACAATTACTTAGTTTTAAAAACGGATTTAAGTAAAAAGGTGATAATTTACATAGGAAAAATCTTATTTATTTTCCGTTTACACAACCCCAAACTTAAATCATTGCTCGTCATGAGTAATGTTTATGCACAACAAAAGATCTTGCTAGGGAAAAATTGATAATTGTGCAAGCAGCATCAATCTTTGTCCCATAATCATGCATTAATAACTTCATGCTTATAGATCTTCTTAATTAACAAGTAATTCATATGCAAACATTCTTTAAGATTATACTAAGTTTCAAAATATGCCAATATGAATCATAGTTTGCATGTATGTCACAGCCATAGATAACATTCTTTATTCAACATAGTTTCCTATCAATCAAGCAAACAATCACAAGGTTTATTTATGATCTTCATATGTTGAACTGAGGACTTTCTCTCCACTAATGTAGGTGACATAATCATCAAATCAACAGGTCTTTTATAAGGTTGTAATGGGGCTCGGCTAAAGGAAGGGATTTTAAGAGATGGGATATTTTGATTTAAAAATCTTAACCTATAACTTTGTCTTGGTTTTCTCATAATACAACCTTTTCCTTTTCCTTTAAGTGAACCTTTGGAACACCCCCAAACTTATTTTGAATTCAAGCTCATGCATTTTTCCTTTTTGGAGACTGAGAAAACTTTTCTTCACTCTTTTTTTTTTTTAAGCTTGAGCACATACATCTTCATGAAAATTTCCTCAAATGTTGATTCCCAAGACAACTTAAGTTAAGATAGGTGCACAAGATTAAGATAATTTTAAAAAAATGGTAACTGGCTTATAATGTAGGTTTATTGCAAAAACAGGCATTTAAGCTCAAAATTATAGTTTCAAGGGTCTAATATCATAGGGTTGGCTCGAAAAGGCTCAAACCATCCAAAGAAATAGTGCATATATCATTTTAGATTTTTATGTCCCCTAGGATTTTGCCTCAAGAAAGTTACTAAGTCAATTCTAAAGATATAAACCTTCATGTATGTCTAATCTCAAAAGAAACTAAGTTTTCATGGCAAACATTTCTAATGCTAAGATCATACAAGCATTCCATTCTTCATGATAACATATTTTCACTTAGATAAAATCATCATTCATACTTGCATACAAACTATCTCAGTAACAAGGATATCTCTAAACATTCATTTATTAAAACATACTTATGAAAGAAATGATTGAAGCATACTTGAAAAAAAATTTAAAAGTTTGAGCAATTTATTTGCCTTACCTCCCCTTTAAAAAGAAGCAATGTTCTCATTGCAAGAATAAAGTAATGAATGAAAACTAAACACCAAGTAGGGTTGTAAAGAAAGAGAGGTGAGTCATTAAGACTTCTTAAATACTAAGTCTTCCTAATAACCCAATCCTAGACATGTTCATTCCTATTACCACATCACTTAGTCTTTATTCTTTCTAAAGAAGTGTTAAGTTGTTCATGCTTGCTATTTTTATTTTGCAAAAATTAAATCCTAATTACGAAAGAAATAAATTCCTAAAGACCTAAAAATAATTAAATAAATAACAGGGCAAGAATCTCCCCTTTTATTTTTCTAACTCATTTCCCTTGTCTTCTTTAGCTCCATCTCCGCTTGCATTGATAGTATTTTCTGTCCATGTCTCAAAGATAGCATCTGGGAACTTAAGAAAAAAAGTATTAGAGATATTCTTAAATATTTTTGTATATTTCCAGTAAGTTTGTTGTTGATTGTGCATGAACTTGCACATATCCATCAAAATTGACAACTCCAATTTCCTTGAAGTACTTGCAAAAGTCGGCATAGGAGTTGTATATTCAAGTTCAACACTTGGCTTGACTGGTTCTTCTTCTGGCTCAACCCTTGGTTCAGGAATGTTCAGTTCCTTATTAGATTCTTCCTCTTCAGTGTCTGTGACTGAATTAGCTTCAGTTTCAGTTCCATCTGTTGACTCTTCTGTATTCGGCTCAGTTGGCTCTTATTGCTCGCCTTGATTTAGCTCATGCACCCTCTCTACTAATCTTTCAAAATCATAATTTGTAATGCATCCTTAAACATATCACCGCTTCAAATTTGCTTGTGTTTTAACACGGGCCCTTAAGCAAAGTGAAGTGATTAATGATGGGAAATAAGCACTTCCTACCTTCTTTTTATCATAATCGTGAATCTCCTTGAGAATAATTATCCCAACATTGATGGACTTTTCTGTCAAAATTGCATATAACAAAAGCATCCGTTCCATCGAGATGGTGGAACTATGTGAGGTTGGCATGAAACTGTAGCAAACAAAATATAACCATACATTTGCTACTGGTTTTAAGTATTCTCTTCGACAAGAATGGCTCCCATACTTTCTTATAATCCATTGGGATCCCAGATTTGTCACAACATCAAGCACTTGTTGAAGAAAATCCCAATTGATATTGTTCATCATTGGGTAGTGCTCATCTTCTTCAACATCAGGTAAACTAAACAAATCATTGATGGACTTAGAAGAAAGAGGTACATTTTTCTTTCGAATGATGACTTCAATAGCATCTTGCATAGTCAAACTAGCATAGGATTCTCGAACTAGTTCATCATCGAGAAGTGAACGAGTTTCACAAAATCGTTCCCACTTGAGAGAATTGATCTTCTTTCTAATCGGTATAGGAACAACCATCAAATCATTATTCTTCAAGTCAAAACCTTTTTCTGGCAACATAGGTTGATGCTTAAAGACTAAATCAAATCTCTCTTTCACTTCTTCAACGATCAAAATCAGGTTTTTAGGAGTAGTTTTTGAAGATCTGGTTCTTTTGCGACACATGGTATCTTTTCCTGAAAATTTAGTAGAGTTTCTGTACAAGAGAGAAAAGAGAAATTGACAAAGTAGGTAGAACTTGCTAGGGCAAAAATCTTGCGACAACAAGGATGGTGTGGCGGTGATCTCTTTGCGGTGACAATAGGGAATTTCGTCAAAAAGAATAAAAGAACTAGGGTTTTTTTCAAGATTTGAGGTTGACGACATAAAAGGGAGATTTAGGAATTTTTAAGGTGTAAGCAAATTACTTTGAGGGATATGAAAATTAGGAGAATGGAGAGGGGTTTATATAGGGAAAAATTAGGGCAACATGTAGAAAAAATTTAGCTACATTAAAGTTACTTAGGCGGCAAGTAATAGGTGTGACGGCAAGGCATAGATTTTTCCCTCCTTTTTGTTGTCTTGGGCCTCAAACTCAGGCTGTATCTTAAAAAAAACTGATTAGTACTTGGGCCAAATTTGACCCCTTTATATAAAAATTTCAAATTTAAACTGAACAATTGAAACTTAAAAATTTTAATTAGACAATTTCTTCTTAACAAATTACATTAAATTAATTCCTAGGAAAGATTGGAGGGGTCACAGCGGTCCCGCTTAAGTTCCAATCTCCTTAGACATAATTAATTAAATGTAATAAATTAAGAAATAAGTTCTAATTATTTATTTATTTACACAATGAGTTAATGAAAAGTTAAGGGTCTGCTAATTTGAGCGAGGATTCAATTCGCTCAACTTCACCATCCTAGTAGTGTTTGAGACGTTAATCAATAACTTTAAACGTACCTCCCTAATTGTTGTACAATTCAATAGCTCCAAAAGGATAAACTCGATAAACGGTATAAGGTCATTTCCATCGAGATTTAAACTTCCCAGGAAATAACTTCAACCTTGATTTAAACAACAAAACTTTCTGACCTTCTTTAAACTCGCGAGGTCGCATATACTATCATGCCATCTCTTTGATCTTTCTTTACACATTTTGGCATTATCATAGGAAAACAACCTCAGCTCTTCCAACTCATTAAGTTTTAACATCCTTCACTCACCAGCTTGGTTAAGATCAAAGTTCAACTGCTTCGAAGCCCAGTGAGCTTTATTCTCCAACTCTAATGGCAAATGACATTCTTATCAGAGTCTTAAATGCTGTTTGATAGACCCATAATGCATCATCGAGCCTTCAAGACCAATCTTTTCTGCTAGGGCGTACTTCCTTTTCAAGGATACCTTTGATTTCACGATTCACTCTTTCAACTTGTCCATTAGACTGGGGGTGATAGGCAATAGCAATCTTATGCTTCACATTATATTTTTCAAGCAACCACTTAAGCCATTTGTTCACAAAGTGAGAACCTTCATCACTAATAATAGCTCTTGGTGTCCCAAATCGTGTAAACACATGCTTATGTAGGAATTGCATGACTATCTTAGCATCATTTGTAGGGTATGTTTCAGTTTCAACCCACTTAGATACATAGTCCACAGCAACTAAGATGTATCTGTTCCTATAAGAAGAAGGAAACGGGCCTAAGAAGTCAATGCCCCATACGTCGAACAATTCAATCTCCAAAATGTTTGTCAAGGGCATCTCATTCCTCCTTGATATATTTCCTGTCCTTTGGCATTTTTCACAATTCTTCACATAAGCATAAGTATTTTAAATAGTGTAGGCCAAAAGAAACATGATTGCAAAATCTTTGTTGCAGTATGTCAACCACCAAAGTGTCCCCCACTTGGACATGAATGGAAATGATACAAGATCTCAGCAATATCGCTTTTAGCTACAAACTTTCGAATTATATTATCTGCACATTGTTTAAAAAAACAGATCCTCCCAAAGATAATACCGACTATCATGAAGGAATTTTTTCCTTTGTTGGTGTGTCATTTCTCGAGAAATTATTCCACATGCAAGATAATTGGAAAAATTAGCAAACCAGGGTATTTCATGAATTCGATTTACCTCAAGTTAGTGTTCATCTAAGAAATTCTCGTTGATAGGCACCCATGACTGAGTTACCTCATCTTGCTCCAACCTCAACAGATGATCAACTATTTAATTTTTGACTCCTTTTCTGTCTTTGATCTCAAGGTCAAATTCTTAGAGTAAAAGTATCCAACGAATTAGCATTGGTTTTGCATCTTTCTTCGTGAGAAAGTATTTAATGGCCGCATGGTCAGTAAATACTGTAACTTTGGTCCCTATAAGATATGAACAAAATTTTTCAAAAGCAAAAACTATAGCAAAGAGTTCCTTTTCGGTTACCTTATAATTGCATTAGGCTCCCGTCAAAGCTCTACTTGCATAGTAAATAGGGTGAAACACTTTATTTCTTCTTTGACCCATCACAACTCCAACGGCATAGTCACTTGCATTTCACATCAACTCAAAAGGTGAGTTCCAATCAGGTGTAACGATCATTGGGGCTAAGATTAACCACTTCTTTAGCTCTTCAAAAGCTACCAAATACAATGGTTTAGAAATTTTCGAGAAATCTTTGATAAACCGTTGATAAAAATCGGTATGGCCTGAGAAACTTCTGACTCGTTTCATATTCATTGGGGCCGGTAATCTTTTAATTACGTCCACCTTTGATTTATCGACTTTAATTCCTTTCTTTGAGAACTTATGACCTAAGACAATCCCTTCCTTGACCATAAAATGACATTTTTCCCATTTAAGGACAAGATTCGTCTCTTCGAATCTCTTTAGTACCTTAGCAAAATTACTCAAACAGATATCATAAGTGTTACCAAAAATAGAAAAATCATCCATGAAAACCACAACAACATTTTTGACCATATCAGTAAATATTTCCATCATGCATCGTTGAAAGTTATAGGTGCATTACATAAATAAAAAGGCATTCGCCTAAAAGCAAACGTACCGTATGGACAAGTAAAGGTTGTTTTATGTTGGTCCTCTAGGGCTACAACTATTTGGTTATATCCCGAATAGCCATCTAAAAACCAATAGAATTCATTACCTACCAGTCGATCGAACATCTGATCCATAAAAGGCAACGAAAAATGGTCCTTCTGAGTGGCTTTGTTCAACTTTTTGTAATCAATACAGATTCTCCAACCGGTAATAGCTCTCATTGGAATTAACTTGTTATGCTCGTTTTCTATGATTCCACCTTTCTTCGCCACACACCGCACTAGACTTACCCATGAACTATCTGAAATAGGATAGATGATTCCCGCATCTAACCATTTGATCACTTCTTTTCTCACAACTTCTTTCATAATAGGATTGAGCCTACTTTGTCCATCAATTCGAACTCTTTCACCTTCTTCTAAAATAATTTTATGCATGCAAAAAGAAGGACTTATACCTCGAATATCAGTTATGGTCCAACCAATTACTTTCTTAAATTTGTTTAGAACAACAATTAGTTGCTCCTCTTGATCTTTCGTCAGTTCCACTGAAATAATCACAGGAAAAATAGAGCAATCACCTAAATAAAAATATTTCAAATGGGAAGGAAGTACCTTTAGTTCGAGTTTAGGTGGTTCTTCAATTGACAACCTGGGTTGCACAAATTCTCTAACTTCCAACTCTAACTGTTCAAACCGTGTGGATTGAATAAATTTCCCGGATTGACTTCCATCAAAGCCATGTTTTCGTCACCTTCTTCATCCTCCAAAGGGTCAAGATCTAAGGCTTTCACCAATGGATCTTCTTCAAAAAAAATTTCCATAGAAACCAAGGTTTCTATCTCTTCCATAACTGAACAATCCTCCGTCAGATCGGGAAATTTCATCGCTTTAAGAATGTTAAAGGTTACCTGATCATTTTGAACTCGCATGGTGAGTTCTCCTTTCTGCACATCAGTTAACGTTCTTCCCATGGCTAAGAAAGGTCTCCCAAGGATGATTGGCACTTCTTTGTCTACTTCAAAATATAAGACAATAAAATCAGCAGGAAAAATAAATTTATCAACTCTTACCAAAACATCCACGATCTTTCCTTTGAGTTATGCTAAAGATCGATTTGCTAGCTAAAGCGTCACAGTCGTAGGTCTTACTTCACCTATCCCTAACATCTTGAAAATAGACTTAGGCATCAAGTTGATACTCGCTCCTAAGTCACACAAAGCTTTACCACAGTAAGATTCACCAATGTTACAGGGTATAGTAAAGCTTATTAGGTCTTTCAATTTCACTGGCAGTTTCTTCTGCAGGAACGCATTAAACTCCTTTGTCAAGCCAACAGTCTCATACTCACTCATTCATTTCTTCTTAGACAGTATATCCTTTAAAAACTTCACATAATTTGGCATCTATTCTAAAGCATCCACCAACAAAAAATTGATGTGTAACTGCTTTAGAACTTCCAAAAACTTCTTGAATTGCACCTCATGTTCTGCTTGTGTTGCTGCAATCTTTGCAGATATGGAGGTGATGGAACTTTTTTTCGAATCGGACAACTTTTCTGAGTAGGTAAATCTGCATCTAAAGAATATGTTAAAATATCTGAATTCACTAAGTCAAGGTTTACCTTGTTAGACTTTGTAGATTCCGTTTCCTTTGGTGTAGGAACTTCAACAGCTGGTTGATTCTTCTTAACGGGCTTATCTTCGACATCAATCAATCAGGGTTCTAGAATTTTACCACTTCGCAATGCCACTGCCTTGATATGTTCTTTACCCAAATTTTTTAGATTCTCAGTATCACTCGGCAAGGTTCCTTGCGGTCTATTACGTAGCTCCGTAGCTAACTGACCCATTTGGTTTTCCAAATTTTTTAGTGTTGCTGCTTAGCTTTGGATCAAAGTGTCATTCTTTACTGTGTACGCTTCCAACAAGTTCTCCAAACTGTTTGATGCCTCAGCTTGAGGTGGTTTTAGAGCTTGCTAATTTAACCCTTAAGATTGGATGGGTCTTTGCTGCAATAAGTTGTTGTTTGGTCCATTTCCTTGGTTACTCCAAGAAAATTTAGGATGATTACGCCATGAAGGATTGTAGAAGTTGGATTGGGGTCCTTGTCCACTCCTATTTTGATATTGGTTCCCCACATAGTACACTGACTCAGGATTTGATAGACAATTATCAAAAGAATGACCTTCCCCACAGTACACACAGGAAACTACTTCAAACGAACTTGGTGGCTGAGTTGCAAAATTATTAGTATTATTAACGGTTAACTATTTTAACATAGATGAAATAGACGATACCTGAGCTGATAACGAAGTGAGAGAGTCAAACTCATGAATTCCGGCTACATGTCTTCTTGAAGCTATTCGATTTGTTGGCCATTGATAGTTATTACACGTAATCCTCACTATGATCTCATAAGCCTCATTATAAGACTTAGACAAAATTGTACCATTCGTGGAACCATCTACCATCAATCTTGTATGTGCATTGAGACCCTTATAGAATGTCTGCAACTGGATACAATGAGGAATCCCATGATGAGGACACTTACGAAGTAACTCCTTAAACCACTCTCAAGCCTCATACAAAGACTTATCATCCAATTGTTGGAAAGTTGTGATCTCGTTCCTTAACTTAGCGTTTTTGCTAGGTGGGAAATACTTAACCAAAAATCTCTCTAATAATTCTTGCCATGTAGATATGGAACTTGGTGGTAATGAATGGAGTCATGCTCGTGCTCGATCTCGCAACGAGTATGGAAACAACTTCAACCTCAGTTCGTCTTTAGTCACACCGACTATCTTGAATGAATCACTCACCTCCATAAATAATCGAAGGTGGAGAAGTGGATCTTCCGTGGGCATTCCAATAAATTGGCCCACCGTTTTTAGCATTTGAAACATCACTGGTTTCAACTTAAACTAGGTTGCCTCAATATCTAGCCTTCTAATTCCTGGGTTTAACTCACTGAAAACTGGCACAGCATATTGTCTGATGCATCGATCCCTATCATCGGCAATGAGGATTGGATTTCCTACATGGTCGACTTCATTACCTTGGTCTTGATTCTGATTTCCAAGGTCCATCTCGACTTGTCTTTCAGCTATTTGTTGACGTCTTCTTTGTCTGAAAGTTTGCTCAATTTTAAGGTCTACAAGGAGTAAATCTATAATTTGATCTATGCTCATAAACACCTGAGAAGACAATCATAAAAATTAAAAAGAATAAGTTAGTAATGTTAGAAATAAATCAAATTGGAAATATATAATTTCACGAAAAATAATTGTGGCAATAGTTGACAATCCCCGGCAACGGCACCAAAAACTTGTAATGCGTAGGTTTGTGTAAGTGTACACAGTCGTTATCAAGTAATAAGTAAGTAACGAGTTATCGTCTCCATAGGGATTGTATTTGTGCTGAGTCACTTCATTTGTAAAATTATATTAACAATTTGGTAAATAAAAACACAATATAGTTGAGAAGTGGTGATTAAAATATATTAAACTAAATCCAATGATCCCTAATGCAAATTATCCTAAGCATGCAAACTATATGAATGAAATAGATTTTAGTAAATTAAAAACAATTTGCAACAATTATAACATAAATAAACTAGGACAATTACTTTAATTAAACTCAATTTATCATCAACATGCTTAATAACATTCGAAAAAACATTCCATGGAACCTCGATCTTTCATGAATTTGGAAACCACATTGGTCCTTTCGGAATCATTTACTTAGTAAATACGCATTTTACTGATCCTTATTTACTAAGGGTTTTTTAGCATTCGTGTGAAGTAACAGGGACATGTTAGGTTTGAAACAATTTAATCACACAAATCTAAAAACTATGTAGATAACAGAGCTTGGTTAGAGTTGTTATGCAACCTACAATTTAATCGAGTTAGGATCTAAATTGAGCATGCACATTTCAATTATGCGTCCATTAGCTGTCGTCTGGTTAGGATCGCTCAGGTAATTTAGGTTCATTTCAATCACGTATGAACGAAATACAGACTTGATTTTAATTAAAAACATGATCGATTGAGGCACAAACATTATAAGCATGAATCAAATAAATATTATTTAATCAAAGAAATCATCCTAGCTTAAATAAAATTAAGCTAACATTGTTGTAAACAAGAACAAAGAACACATAGCAAACATCTTTAAATTAAATTAAAGAAAAGAAATATTAAACCCAATTCAGAGTGGTTGTCACCTAAGACTCTGACTGACGAGATTCCTTCGTTCCTTTGCTTTGCTCCTTTGCTGATGGTTCTCCAAGGTGACCGACTAATGGTTCTTTAAGAGGCTTAATTGCTAAAATCTCTATGAGGTGATGATGCTAGGCGTTAGAATGGAAAAGGCTAGGAGAGAATGATGCTTGAGTGATGATTGAAGAATAATTGTGGGATGCTTGAGGAATGAATGAGAAGGTCTTATTTATAGGTGATGAGAGGGAGATAGTTTACTAAAAATAGGAGTTTTCATCCTTTGAAGAATCTTCCATGGGTGGCCGGCCATAAATCAAGCAAATTAAGCTGATTTTTTCTTCATTTTTGGTCAATTTGAGTGCCACAACAACCCAGGACTAAGACTCGGTCAAATGCAAATCTTCAGGTAAATCTCTAATTTCTTCAACTCTTCAAGGACCTTCTGTAATTAAACCAAAGAGTGGTTTATGGACAGCCATGAGCTGGCAAATTTTGGGTTGGCTTGGTCTCCAATTTGGACGGTTTCGTAATCCGAAAAAGCCATCAAACCGGTCGAGAATAAAGCAACAAGTTAGAGGACCAAAGAATAAAATTTATCCGATTTAATTAATTAATTAAAACCCAAATTTATTAATGAAATATTTAAAAATGAGTTATTAAATATAATTTTATATTTTATTATTTAATTTAGTCATACATGGCCCACTTTATGTCTCAAAAAATTAATATATTCAAATTATATAAAATAAGCCATTTATTGCATGAAAACTATATAATAAAGCATAAAATCACATTTTAATCATTTCTATGTCCTAAATTCATATTTTCTCATATTTCAGTAATTTATTAAACAATTACTTAATTTTAACAACGAATTTAAATAAAATGGTAATAATTTACGTAGGAAAACTCCTATATATTTTTCTATTTACAATATGTTGCCCATAAAAAGATAAGGAAAGAAGTTACCCAATTGATCATTATCTCTCCTACGAATTTAAGTAAAATGGTGAGTGTTTCCACTTTTGATCGTGTTAAGCTTGAAATGTTTGTGCCTCCTTCGTGTCGAGTTCCTACATACAAAACTATAACAAAATGCCATATAACTAAAAATATACTATTTATCCTACTCATACACAGTCTAAATCAAAAGTATCCAAAAATTAGTACAAGTCTTATAAAAACAAAATTATAAAATGGTTTAATCTTCCTCCACACCATCCCAATGTGGTGCTCATCTTGTTAAGTTCAATTTTTAGCTTAATTTACTCGACTAAATTTTCTAAATTGTTGATTAATCTTTGATTAATTAAATTTTAAATCAACCTAAATTACATTAAGTACGTTCCATACCGTGATAATTTATTTTCATTCCAATTTGGCAATTTAACGTCAATCTTATGTCATGTGCAGGTGAGGGACATTTGGACAACCACATGGGCTCAATTTAGAATTACAATCGCATAAATTAAGCTGCTGGAAGAGGATGGTCAGATGCTGGTTTTAAAGAAATTAAATTGACAATGAGACAAAGAAGAAAATTCAGTCCAATTGGATATACAGCAGGCCGAATATGCGACAAAATCAGCAAGAGAATTATTTTTAAATCTCCAAATTTCCTTCTTGCTAGCGGTGGCCGACTCCAATTGAATCAAGGAATTAACTCAGCCTTGAAGAATTTAATTGAAAATAAAACTCCAGTAGGCTGGAGCTAATTTTATGCGGCGGGTTCAGCTAGGAAAATGGGGATAAGATCAAATTTAAATTTAAATTGTTGGAGGTTATTATCCCATAAATAGAGATGACCAGCAGCTGAAAAAGGGTGTGTGGAAAACAGAGAAAAAAGTAGAGAGAACAGAGCAGAAAGGCGTGACTCAAGCAAGCAGAATTTCAAAAATTGGACCAGCAAAAACCTGATCAAGTAGCTGGAGTAGCAGCTAATAATTTCAGCTAATTAAGAGAAGGGAAACCCGACGACTTCCTTTCCCAAGATTCAGTTTGTAATTCATGTTGTTTAAATTGATTCTTGTTTTGCTTTACTTGCTATGAGCGGCTAATTTGCTTAAGCTTAGTTAGACACTTATGAAACCGAGCACAAGTGATTTGAATATTTATTTTGTTCTAAAATCGAATTCGGCATTCTTGAGTTGTTTGTTTTTATCTCCCAAGGAATTTTTCTAAGTCAATTGGATTGATCACCTATTTAATTTGGGAATTTTTCTTATAATCATTTAAGTGCAAATTGAGAAATAGATTTTCTTAATTAAGCTTAGAATTAGTGATGATTAATTGGCCGCAGCTAATTAAGACAACTTCGGATTTAATTTCAGAAGCCGCTAGTGGATTTTCTTTGGTTAATGCCAGGCGAAGTCTCTAAAACTCTAAAAAACCTTTAATAAGTTGACACGAAGATAATTAAAGGTAGGTTTCAATTATGAACGTTCTCTAATTGAACAATTTACTAGGGATAAGAAGTCGCTTCGTAAGTGATTTGTTTTTAGCCTTGCTGCTGATTTGGCTTATTAGAATAATTTAAGGCTGCAAAGGGTTTGTGCTGGGTGGATTAAGGCGTCAATAACTAGGCATTTATTTTCCTTGATAATTTTTCAGCATTCTCAATTCAAGCTAAAGCTTATTTGCTACTTTAGATTATTTTTAGCAATCGTAAAACATAAATTCCCCCCTCCATTTTTCTCCTTCCTCGCATGCATTTTACATTACTTTAATTTTAAATCACTTCAAATAGATTTATTGCAAGCTTCTTCGTGGGACGATTCCCAATTTACCCTATATTACCAGTTAATGTTGGTTAAGTAAGCGGATTTAATTTGGCAGACGTAAACGACAGCTACCACGTCTCATTTCCATCAATTCCTTTCCCTTTCAATTGACATATTTTAGGTGAGAACTCCCAACTGTTGAAAGCACATGGTGGGTTGGGCTCCAGATAACAAGCCACTTAGGTGTAGAAAATTCTGGCTAGAATGCCACTTCATATTTAGCTTCCGTACCAGGATACTCCTAGGTGGCACCTTCCTCCTCAAGATTAGCCCCCTCATACTTATGAGTTAGTTTTGGGCTAAACATGTCTTGAGGATAATTCAGAGTGCATAACCTATTCTTTTTTGTAAATTCTTGGAGTATTGGTTCTATTTCCTGCATCCACCGAATCATCCCATCAAGCTTTTCCTCCATACTCCTAATGGTTCATCTTCTAACTGTTGTCTTCCCCTTTCGCTTAAGTGAGATTGGGTCATTCATCTTTTCCTTCCTTCTTTGATTCCAATTCATGATTTGTTTCCTTTGAAGCTCGACATATTAGGTGTACAACGAATATCCAATTATGCTCTTCGTTGGTTTCATGAATTATTCATTCTTACAAATTTGAACTCCTACATGTCAACACAATTCAACCACCAAGTGAGGAAAGAAGATTCTTGCATTTTGGCTATGCGTGCACTGCCTCAGTTCTCGGTAAATCCATTTGCCCACACAAACCAACTTGCGTTGCAAAATGCCATATAACAAAATATCTCAAAAAGTATTCACATTAGAAACATTTAAAGTGGGCACAATTCTAGTGCTGATGAACTGCATCCACATTTTCGTAACGGGGAACATTATTGCTTGATTGAAATTAGTGGGCAACTCCGTATCTGGCCTATAGTTCTATGTACCTCTACCTTGAGTCAAGTACTTAATAACATCTTCCATGTTTATATTCTCAAATTTATCTAAATCAGTGCTACTAAGGAAGTCTTTGTCATAGAAAGGCACATTGTAAAATTTACAATTCTCCCTATGGGTGATTGGCACCTCTTCACCTCTCACTGTTACAGAGTCTCAACTTATTCTTTGTAACACTCCAAACCCGGCCTAGACGTTATGGTTGAATCTGGCGTGTCACATTTAAGTGTCGTTTGCAAATTTGTCTTATTGGAAAAAAAAACGTTTCTAAGCTTAAAACCGCTTTAGTATTATTTAACAACCATCTAGTTAAAACGTTTTTCTTATTATCTGCTACTGTTATAATAGTTGTTTTTAAAACACCGAAGCATTTAAAAACTCCAATCATTTAAAGTTCGTGACTTTGAAAACAGTTATTATTTTGAAAATTCGTCTTCCCTAAACTAGCAATTTAAAGTAAATAAGCAAAAGCCCAATTAAAAGCTTAAGAAAACTTAAAAGGCCCTTATTACATGCACAAACCGAACATAAACTTTAAATTTAAACAAAAATTAGTAATAAACTGCTGTAGTAGTGTGGCCACCTCTGAGTCCCTCACAGCACCAAATCGCCTATGACCGAGGATTTCCTATAAGTAAATAAAAGAAAGGGTGAGTTTATTAAAACAGCATGCCGTAACAGTCTGGGCCTGAGCCCTATTTAGTGACAGTATAGTGTGGGCCTTAGCCCAATACAGTAACAGTGTGGTCCTTAGCCCAATACAGTAACAGTGTGGGCTTTAGCCCAATACAGAATCAGTGTGGGCCTTAGCCCAATACAGAATTAGTGTAGGCCTTAGCCCAATACAGAATCAGTGTGGGCCTTAGTCCAATACAGTGACAGTGTGGGCCTTAGCCCCATACAGAATCAGTGTGGGCCTTACTCAATATAGTAACAGTGCAGTGCAATAATGCAACCCATCCCAATCCAGCCAACACACCACTCTGTACCACTAACACACCATGTGGAGATAAAATCAACCCACCCAGCCAACACACTAATATCGCGGCAAAGCTATCAGTAATAGCATTGTAGCAGAGCTGGCAGTATCAATATCGCAGCAAAGCTGCCAGTAACAGTATATGTGGTAAAGCCAACAGTAGGTCCATAGTCGTCTTGGGCGACCCGTGCGACCTTAACAGTACAGTACATTTCCTCCAAATATACCCAACCCCATGCAACATGTCGTGACATAATATCATACGTGTATGCAAAATGTCATGCTCAATCATAGTCACACATATCATAGAGCAAACCAATCATACATAACATAAGGCCATAACAGACATTTTACCCTATAAGGGTATTTCAATCATTTTACCCTATGAGGGTATTTCGGTTATTTTACCCTAGGAGAGTATTTCGATCATTTTACCATATGGGGGTATTTCGATAATTTTACCCTATGGGGGTATTTCGATCATTTTACCCTATGGGGGTATTTTAGTCATTTTCATCTATTAGGGGTAAAATAGTTATTTTACACTTCAGGGGTATTTTGGTAATTTTACCTATTTTGGGGCCTCAGTGTAGATATCAACATCTCGGAAGGTCCGCAGTCGCCTCTACTCAGCCCAAGGCCTCGAACACCGTCATTTCTGACTTTTCAATTTTTGCCGATTTGTAGTTAAGAGGGTATGATTACACACACTTCTTGGCATTTCACCGATATAGTTTATAGAGTGTTGTTACACACCTGGTGCGGTTTGATGCCGAAACACTCCCAAAACCAACAAAACCTAAATTTGATCAATTAAAACTCCAATCAGTCACTCAAGTAACACCTATTCACACCAAGAACACCAACAGTAATCGAGCCACACTGAACCAGAAAGTGCCAAAGACGAAAAAGAGGAAAAGAGAAAGGAAAATCAGCAAAAAGAAAATCGGCAGGGGATTGGGAGAATTGAAACGTCTAAAATTTTGGAAAAGAACTGAAAAATAATTGAAAAGAAAATAAAAATCTCAATTGATAACCCCCAAATCCCTTAATTTTCTACTATTATCACTCCACAACAACAACCTCTCCAAATCCTAATATTCTCTCCTCAAATCTCTCCAAATATCCCTCCTCAATTATCTCTATGGCCAGTTCAAACTCTATTTAGCAGTATTTCAATCCAACCCCACTACCTACACAGCTCAAGCAGCAAAATAAATACTCCATTGCACAATCTAGGACATGAACCTTAGACCTCACAATTACACAACACGCCACCTTGCCACTAGACCACAAGTTATTTTTGTGACATATTTTAACCACAATAATTTAATAACCTACTATCTAGATCCAAGGATTTTATTCACTTAAAATAAAAATTTTGCATAAGCCAAGGCTTGAACCCCTGACTTCTCAGACGCTTCCAAACACTCCTAAATCACTTAACCACTGAAGTAGACATTCCTTTATGTCACTTCCTTGCACAACTAAGTAATTATGCGCAGTTCCTAACTATTCCCTTGCTCAAAACCTATTTCTTCTAGGCCCAAAATTCGGGGTGTTACATTCTTTTTCGCATTTCTTGGTCTCTAAAAGAAACGTAAAATCCTTGTACTACCGAGACCATCGTAGTTTCCTTGAGAGTGATGCAGAATCTCTCCCAACTATGGTATCTAACCAAAGTTCAAATTTCATTACACAAAATCATTGAAAGTTCAAACCCTTGTTCCTAGATTAAAGGCCTACCCTATAACTCAAGAAAATACTTTTTTGTTTCTAAATTCTTAAATTTTTCAAGGGCCAAAAATATCGGAGTATTTTGGACTGTAGTTTTCTTACTTTTTCTAGGAGGCATTCTCTAAAAACAAAGTTTCTAGCAGAAATATGAACAATAATCTATGGAATAGTAAAATAGAGTTGAGAATACTTTAACCTCAATCTTTTGAAGCCGTATGTGCCTCCACTTTGGTTGGTTGATGATGTTCCTCTCCAATGTAACCTTTAGGATAGGGAATGAAGGATTGAAACCCTAGGTTTTTGGTAGAAAAGAGGGATTTGAATAATAGAGGTTTTAGAGAGGTTTTGGAAGAGTTGGGGTATGAAAATTAGGTTAGGTTGTGTTAATATGGTGTTTTTATATTTAAAACTATTAATTTTGGGGTAAAAATCCAAGTCTTTCAAGGGTTAAAATTTTGGGTTGCACAATTGTGTTAGGTTGACCCTACAAAAAATTGCAGCGATGTCGCGACACAGGGGTTCTGTGTTTCAACATCCCTGGCAGTTTGCTCATGTTGCCACACACCCTGCAGTTTTGAAATTCTGAGACAATTTCTTCCATGTCGTGACATTGAGTTGATTTTTGAAATTCTGCATTACTGCCCACGATATTGTGACACGAAATGTCTGTGTCACGATGTTAATATCGTTTCCCAAAATTTCCTATGTTCAGAGTGCTTCAAGCAAGTTTAAATCCTACCTGCAAAATTTTAATAGATTGGTTAGCAAAATAGACAATTTTTACAGTTCGTAATAGCCTTTATGTAAAAAAAAAAATGTTAGGTTTTGTTGTTGGATTCATCTGTTAGCTCGGTCAATGTACACTGAGGTGCTCCCTATAAACTGTTTCTATCTATATTAGTCCAACAGTCATCATGTCATTCTACTCGTCTGCGATTGTCTCTTTCCCTAAACTTGCCTTTCCGGTCCGCCTGAACGACTGATAGTTTTTCTGTAAATCATAGCTATTAATTATTTGAGAAGCCATATAGCCGCTTTAGCCTATGCTTAGCGTTCTTGTTTCGTAAAAAGGTTGAAAAGTGTGGTTCATACTTGTTGTTTATTAGGTCTCTGCTCATCTCATCGATCCATAATAGCTTTTCAGGTGTACTTGAGGTGATGATTGTCACAGATGTTAATAAAGAGGCTAGCAAGGGATTTTGCACTAAGTCTCTCAGATTCAAACTCTGCAGACTTTTAAATTCGTCCATTTGTAGTCTTTTGAATTCCTCTATTTGTTTAGAGATAGCTTTCTAACGTGGATCCTGCAATATTTGAACATTCTGTGATGCCTGTAGCTCAAGGCTTATGCTCATCAGGTGTCCAGTTTGATTGAGCTTTGTAATAGGATCATTGGTCCTGTCTATATATATTTTCCCAATTCTTTTTAGCATCCAAAAAATTCCTAGGTCGTCAAATCTCTGGGGTGTCTGGTTCAAGACTCAGGTCATGCAAAGGATAGTCAATGCAAGTTCATCAACTGAGACTACTAGTATCTCTTTTTTTTGCTCTAGGAATTCCTAAATCCACAGACACTCTTCCATTGGATCAATCATATTATCATTATCTCTATTGGTTTTTCTTTGTTATACTACTCTTGTGTTTCGGCCATATTGGTAGAACCCAAGATTTTTGGGACAATGAGTTCCATGTTGGTCTGATTATTCGGTTCATTGGCCATTTACCCACTAGCTTTATATATTCTCTTTCTACAGTTACGTTTAATTTGTTTAAATATTCTTCTCTCTGCTAAGATTGATAATAGCCTAAGAGTTCTTCTTCACAAGCATCTATAGTGACATTCTCTTCTTTGCTTAACTCCATACTTATCACCTCTTGGTACCTTTATGATGGTATACTAATATGGTCATTATTGTATTGGGAAAGAACAGGGGTTTCTCCTCGGAGTTGACTTAATTCAAGCATTAGTAATCATTGGTTCTCCTGTATTTCCTAGTCTTCATATACTCCTTCTTCATAAATATCAGCATTGTAATCTAATTCGTCGTCTGACCACATATAATCCACTCTCCTATTGATCGGCTTCCTTTCATTATGGCAGCTATAGTTCTATTTCTAAATGTGCACTAGGGTGTTCCTATGAAAAATAGATAAGTAATAGTAAAGTTAGTTAGTTAAATAAATTAAAGACCGTATCTATAACCTAAAAATTTCCTAATTATTCTTTCAAAATGCGAAGATTAAAATAAACTAGTGGCGTTACCTTAAGACGTACCTATGTCCAGAGTGTGGATGTGCAGTAAAAGGTATATTAATGAGGCGATATCTACAAGTATATGAGTCTAGCTGTAATATAGTTACAACGGAGTAAGTGAGTACTCCGAAGATTGTACCCAAGGGAGGCGACTGTTAGATCAATTTTAACCTAAACACCAAAAGATCTAATTAGTACTTAAGTTAAGTTTATAGTACAAAGGTAAAGGAAAAAGAGTTTTTAGGGTTTTTCTTATAAAAATAAAATAACATAAAGAAACTAAATTCAAGAGATTGAATGATAGAAATAATCAAATCTAATTCTGGGTGATTAGCTCACTTTGATAATCGCAATCAACTATCGCTTTGGATTTCTCGTCAATCAACTAGTCGCTATCCTAGCAGGATCTTCTGATCTTCCACTCGATTAACAAGTCGGCAAGGACTACTTATCTCTCGACCTCACAATCCAAACTGTTTGGGGTAAAGGTGTTCAGGAATAGGCCTAGGGTTGTCAAGTTTAAGGTTTTTTTCACGTCTTTTCTTTCCCAAATAGTTGATCAGTTGAATATCTCTGCAAAATAGTTAACATATCATACCTCCACTCGCTAATCCCCTATAGAGGGATTAGTTCCTCATGGTCTCCATAGACAATATAAAATTGATATAAAGAGAAAACATGCTAAATAAATCGACAATAGAGAGTTTATGAAATAGTGTATTAAGTTAATTGCGAATCCACAAGGTTTGATTGTTCCACAACTCAAATCCCTCAAAATAGAACAAGAACAAATGAAAAGAAACCTAACCTAAGAAAAGAGAAAAATGAAATGAAATTAAAAGGCTAATTCTAAACTAAGAGAATAATGCCTTTTACATGTGACAAAGGAGCCTATTTATAGATTTTAGGTGGCTGTCATCCTTAACCCTAGGTTAGTTGACGTTCTCGAGCTTTAAGTTTGATTGCATGGACCAAAATACACCCTGGCTCGTGTTAATTTCCATTCCAGAGTCGATATCACGACACATCAGGATTTCTGTCACAACATAACAGGTAGTGTACTCCTCTAGGGACATCTTCAGGGGTGTCGCGACATCGAAGTTAGTGTCTGCACATTTTTATCATTTTCAACCACTGTCAGCCCACCTTTCTTTGAAGCACACTGCATAGGACTAACCCATTCACTGTCAGAAATAACATACACAATACATGCATCTAACCATTTAAGTAACTCTTTTTTTACCACTACATTTATAACTGGATGAAACTAGTGTTGTGCATCCACTATAGGCTATTTTCCTATGTCTAATCTAATCTTATGTTGACATAACGCACAATTAATGCCCTTAATATTAGTGATTGTCCATCCTATAGCCTTTTTTGTTTGTTTCTAAAATTTTTAATAAAGCCTCTTCTTGTTCTGCACTTAGCCCAGTAGCTAAAATCACTAGTAATGTATTTTTCTCCCCTAAATATCTATATTTTAAGTGTTCCAGTAAAGGTTTTAATTCTAATTCAAGAGGTTTAATAATGGATGGTGTTATTTTTGTTGTGCTTAAAACAGTTTGTTCTGATTGTCCTTTACTTTGACGCCACTAATCTAGCTGAAAAGCTGTCTAAGCATTTTCCTATTTAGTATCATCCCGTTTTTCTTCTTCTGTTTCATATTCATGATCAACTAAATATTCTTTAATGACCTCTAGTTTATTGCACTTTTGTTCCTCGGTTTTTCTTTCTTTCAATTCCCCTACTTTCAACTCTTGATGTATTCTCTAATAAAATTCATTTTCTATGAGTCTTTCTAATATTTTCATTACTTCCTTCCAGGTTTTTTTCCAGATGCTCCCTCCAGTCATGATGTCAAACCTTTGCCTATTCTAACTATTCAATCTGTCATAAAAATGTTGGACTTGAATTGTAAATTTAAGCCTTTGCCCAACACTAATCTGACAATGGTTTTAAATCTTTCCCAAGCTTGTCCCAACATTTCAGTAATATATTTTTTGAATTAAAATAATTTTTCATAAAAACTGAGTACATGTGTCATAGGGAGGACCCAACGAAGAAATAACTACACAAAATCAATCCAAGTAGTAATTGTCACATCCCATTTTTTTTTATGCGCATGATTGAAAACAAGGGAATTAATGGCCTAATGGTTTAGTGGTTACTTAGCTTTCATAGTGGTCCAAGGTTCAAGCCTCATTGTTCACACTCTTGCATTTATTTTTATTTTTACAATTTTTCTCATGCTTAATGAGCATTTTCATCCACCTCTTGCACCATAATGAGGAGGATTTGTTTCCTCCATTTGAAGGTCAAACTTAACATGGACCCCCTTTTTACTCCATTTCCCCCTCCCTTGTCATAACCTCACCTCTTACCTTGTTGCGTGATACATTGAACCTGGCCATGGTTGACCAAGCTCTCCTCCCTTGCACAGACGTCCATACCACATCTGCCTCTCACTTTCTTTCATTGTTCATTTTCTTTTCTCACCATTTTCTCTCCTTTTTGCAAACAACCACCACCATCCTCCTAATCTTTTTCTTCCTCCATTGTGACCCAAACATCTTTCCACCAGTCACCACCTCTCGTGGCTACCACTCCTCCACCCTTTTCATCTCCCTCCTCTTATCATCGCCATGAGCACCGCCATGGTCAATGTCGTGCGACACTTTTTTATTTAATTTTATTTCTCCCACTTCTTTCTTCCCTTTTTTTAGCTGAACCTTATAACTTTTCCACCGCCAGATCGCCACCATAGCCGCTGTCATCACTACTACTGGTGACTAAAAAAATCTTCCTTTTCTTTTTCTTTTCCTCTCCTTGTGCCGATTCCCAATTTGTTTTAATCAAACTTATTCTTTCATTTTAATGATCCTTTCTAGATTGCTCAACTTTTTGACATTGCTTCTTTCCAATTCATTGATCGATTCGAATTAACCAAGTCTAAAGAAATATTATTTTGGGTCGTAAAAACCCTTCTCCTAATGATTCCTTAATATGGTCAAATGGTATACTGTCATGAATCATAGTGTTATTTTGTTATTGTTATTTATTTATGAATTATAGTACTAACACTTCATTGTATCGCTTTGAAGGATCGAACAATAATCGTAGAGGAGAACCCTAACTTCGCAAAGGAAATCCTCTTTTCCAGAGTCTTAGATTGTGGGGCAAGTGATGCTAAGACTATTAATGATTGATCTCTCAAGTGACAAAACATTTTCAAAGATCCACACTAATACATGTTACTTATGTGATAGATCAGTCTTGTGAGATAGATCGAGTGAAACCGTAAATAAGGGTTGAGGCAATTCGGATCTACAATCTAAGGTGTGGATTGATACTATTTTTTTGTGTGACATCGATATTTTATTAATAAGAAATTAATTATTTTGAAATATATGAATATACTAAATATTTATGAAGAGTTGTATAACTCATCAAGATGGATACCAAGTAAGTGTTCTAACCTAGTGGATCTATTATTTACATGACAAGTGATATGCTTATGATTGAGGTTATGATATTTGTGTAGATCTCATGCTCATGATATATGATGTATGGCTCATGTGTTATATGTGATGATTTAAAAATGTGTGATTTATGTGTATGTATGCAAACAAATCAAGATATATGATCTATTGTGAAAAGCATATTAAACATGTTAAAAGTTATTATTATGTGATAAATTATTATGAGGGCATGTTTACATGCATAAGTGTATAAGTGATCTATATTTTTTATAAGTGAAATTGCCATTCCACATGCATGGGGTGGGATTTTGTGAAAGGTGGAAGCAGTGGCAGTATATCTACAATTCAGTGGTGGCTTGTCCACATCTGTGTTATCAATGACAGTTTATCTGTAAATCAGTGACAATTTATCTGCAAATCAGTGGTGGCTTGTCCACAAACGATGTTTTGGATGGATGAGTTCTAGGGAACTCAATATTGGTATGTAGTGGAGATGGGTAGGAACTTTATAAAATGCGCATCGATATGTCCATGCATAAGCATCATTGTTATATTTCATGATCTTGATGAATTATGATTATGTTATTATTGATGTATTGTACTTTAATATGTATGCAAATATATATTATGTGTTGATCTCACACTCAGTCTTTTAAGGCTCACCCATGTTACTTATGTGTTTTAGATAATCCTCATGGTTAGGACTCGGATTCAGCCATCGGAGAGCTCTCGAAAATAAACGATTTTTATGGTTATGGACTATTTTATATTTTTGGGACTTTTGTGGACTTTTAAATTTTTATTTTGGGACTTTAACTGACGTTTATCGTTAAACTGTGGCATGAATGTTTTATTTTAAAAAAGTTGTGGACAATTGGATATTTTGCATGGGTTTTAATATGGATGAATTGTTTATATTTTTTCTTAATAAAATCCATTTTCCGCAAACTCTTGAATAAACTTGAATTTTTAAGATTATCACAACGTTTTTCAAAAATAAGATTTCTTCTAAACTTAAGTTTTAAGACAACCATGTTCAAAGGAAATATTAAGCACATATTTTCAAAAATTAGACCTGTTTATTTTAACTCACGTTTTAGCTATTTTCATGGTCCATGTGCTTTTGCTTTTCCCTGCAATGCAAATGGGGTTAGCAATAATTTGATAGTGCCTGGTGGTACTACAGCGTAAGTGATCTGCCGTAATTCGGTGTAATTGATTAAATTAGTTTTCGCACTTTAAAAGTTTGAACATAAGAATTTTAATTATGTTTTAATTACATTTTCAGCAAGTTTAGTTAAGTGTAATTAACCGTGTTATTCGAATCTTTTATTGACCTTAAGAGTCGAATGAGGCTTAAGAATGAGCTAATATGTTTTGTGAGCAGGAGACCGTGCACAACAAAACATTTTCTATAGTAGTCATATATCAAGACTTGAAAGAGTAAGATCTGGACAAAATTTTCCCACCTATTTGAACAAAAATTTATATTAATAAAACAGTATAAATTAACGACTAAAGGTTGAACGCATCCCAATCATTTAAGAATCCTGCAAAAAAATTGTTTCCAATACATAGTGGGATGGTAAATGAGAATCAAAGTACACTATTTCAAGTATCGAGTCCCCATTTTCCTTATGACAACAGTCCACTATACATTGTCCTATCAAACACAGTGAAACCAGCCAATACCAAAGTAACTCTCTCCCACCAATTCCATATTAATGCCCCACAGTTTTGGAGAATCTATTTCCTTCCACACCTTTCTTTCATTCTTGTTTGGAGAATCTATTCAGTATCTTGGTGATACCAATTAGACTCCTTTCTCCAAAAGTTTTTCTGATGAAGCATGCAGTAAAAGAAAGTTGCCACGCTTTCCTTTTTTGCATGCTTTCCATATCATGCGCACAAGTTATGTACTCTATGATCCTTAATTAATTAAGTGAAGCCAACATGCATTTTAACCTTATAAGTTCCCACTGTGACCCCTTTTCGTTCTCTAAATTTTCTGAATACCTACAAAAAGAGAAGATGCTATATAATATTCCAGAGAGATCATTACGAGTAGACTACACTGTACTGTTTCTCGAATGGGCTTAAAGGGATATCAGCAGTTGACTCGATGATGAAATATTCTCTACCTACCTAGCTACATGAAATGATGTATGATGGGAATTGTCACACAGTCAACTTTGAGAAACCTCAGCTCATTTTTATCAGTTTATTGAGTTTTTTTTCCCCATAGTTTCCAATGATTCAGGGGTTTCCGTTGAGGAAGCTGATTTGAGACCATCGGTAGTGGACATTATCAGGAGCTGGCATGTTCCACCCATGTGTTGCACATATTGATTCAAAATCCAATCTCCACTTTCTATGTATATAACTCATATTTTCCAGATATAGATTGCCATGCCTTGATTCCAATACAGCTGGGAGGCTCTCGTTTTTTGCTTGATATATATGTATGCATATACATTATCTTCTGGGAATGATTCTTCGTTCTTCAAGTCATACTATTTTGGTGAATGGTCAGGGCGTGGAATAACATAAAATATAGCTTTCCAACAGCTAATGATTTGATGATAAGCAATAATTTTAATGCCTCCCTGATTCAAATGCACTTTGGGATTTCAGCAAACCGCAGAGAATAATTGGATTTCCAACCTTATCGCTATCATTTTATGAGACTAAATTCACTGATTATTCAATGGCTGAATGAAAACTGAAAAGCAATTGGTTGAAGAATACAACTGGAAACATAATTGACCTTTTTAAATATATTTTATTTTTTTCATTCAGACAGGTACTAACTACAAAGGGTAAAGAGACATATACTTGATTAACATGAAAAGCAGCCAATCTTTTGCAAGGAGAATATTAAAGGCAATAAAACATCCATGGCCGCACTTCTTAATTCAGATATTTCTTGAAAAAGTAAGTTCAACTGTTACTATTGCTCAATTTGCTTGCATTTTCCCAGTAAAAAAAAAAGTATGGGCTAGCTAGATGGAATCCACTATAGCTAGGCCGTTTGATTCATTTTATAGCATATCTCTAGCCTTTATGACAAGCTTTAAGTGCTATATTACTCTTCCTAAGTATTACTGGTATGATTCGAATTACATAATTATGATTACAATATATATATATATTAAAAAGTTGAGCTTGTTTGAAGTATTAAATACATGTTGGCCTCTCTTTACACATAAGGGCATTGGGAGCTGAATGCCTCCCCTTAATCTGTTAAAAATTTATATGAATGAAACTGGCCATAGTTAAAAAGAAAGAGATGTATAACTAACAATTCTATAAACATTTCCTATGATAAGATGAATGGAAAAGTACAATAATTTCAAAAAAAAAAATTCATTTACCTAATATTACATAGTTTTCTATATATATTTTTATATAATCCATCATGTTGATTAACAGCTTGCTGTGTGGTTTCAGATGTTGGCCACATGTCTTTTCACACCTAGACAATAGTCTGTGCCCTACTATGTCGGTTAACAGTTTGAGCATAGTGTAAATGGTTACAGTAAACTACATTTAATTTATTTTTTCTCTCGTGTTATAGTGTTATTATAATATTTAATTTTACCACCAATGTTGTTTTTACACTAACCGTAAATAAACGCACCATTCATCCAAACCCACCCTAAGACCCAACTAATATGTGTTTTTATTTATTAAATTCATACTTTTTTTTAAAAAATATATATAATAAATTATTTTAATTTTAATTATTTAATATTTTTCTAATAATTTCAATTTACTTTTATCTCAAAATTAACCATTAAAATTGATGACATAAAAACTATCATTTTGAAATAATTTCATGTCCCATATTTTTATTTTATTTTTTATCACATAAAAACTAATATTTTAAAAATAAATTGGGATAATTTTCATTTTAAAAATAAACATGATAGGCAAAAAAAAAAGACATGACTTCAAATTAAAAAAAAATATTTACATAATAAAAAAACATGCGATTACATGTGAAAAAAAATCGAACTTTATTTCTCTCATATTTTTTAAAAGACAGAAGATAATATAAAATTATAAATACATTATTTGAGATAAATATAAAATATTCAAATAAAAAAACGTAATCTCTTCAAGATTTTAAATATAACATGTACCTAGGTTGAGTCAATTTTTATGTAATACTATGCCAATATACGTTTTTGAATTAAAATTTTGAATTGGATGAAATATGTATATGAGTTCAAAATATGGTTTGAAATGTATTAAAGGCTACAATTATCTATGACATTCATGAACATATGGGTATGTTTAAGATTTAGAATAAAATATGTTTGATAGTTAACTTATAGATAATATGACATTGGTATATAGTTGAATAAGGTGTTATAGTTCATGAATTGATTCATGAGGATCGCATACTTTGACTGAAAGTATGGTATGAATGTGTATATTAGTTCATTGGAAGTTTCAGGTTGATTTTTCATTTAGCAATTTGCAGAAATAGTCGGTCACGTCACGACATCAAGTGAGTGTTGTCGCAAAGAGATCAAGTTACCATGCCATGACACAACGTCGAGAGTTGGTTGTTTCAACGAGGCCAAGTTAGTATGTTGCATCATGATGAGGAATCCCTCACATCGTAACATCAACCAGAAGTTTCATAAACTTTACAATTTAGTCCTATTCGA
The DNA here is from genome assembly GCF_007990345.1 of Gossypium hirsutum. Lineage (NCBI taxonomy): Eukaryota > Viridiplantae > Streptophyta > Magnoliopsida > Malvales > Malvaceae > Gossypium > Gossypium hirsutum. The sequence goes on along the minus strand of NC_053442.1, from coordinate 10,449,404 downwards.
TCTCAGGTTAGCATTAGAGCTTTTGTAAGATCGTATAAGACCCGAAAATGAAGATATTTCATTTTATATATCTAATTTGCTTGCATTTGAATGTTTGATTATGTGAATTGGATTATAAATTGTTCGTAGTTGTTACGGTAATGAATGTGACACATTATAGTTCAATCCTGACGATCAGGTCGGGTATGGGATGTTACATATTAAATTTCCATATTCAACGGTTTCATAATGACTAATTAATTTAATTTTATTTTCAAACTTTCATTATTTAATTATAATTAATTAAATAATAATTTTAAAACCTTAAATTAATTCTCAAGTCATTTTTTATACATAGTGAGAAAACGCATTCATTTGTGAATGTGAACCATTTCTCTAACATCATCATTTCCACTCATTTCTGATCATTTGGTTCTACATGCAATTCATTTCTAGTTTCAATGAACTAGCGTTGGGACCAATTTGGCATATATAATTAGGGTTCAAATAATTTATAATTAGGTTCCAACTTTTTTGTAACACCTCTTATCCGACTCGATCGTCGAATTCGAGCTACAGGATGTCACATCCATTACCTGAGCAACTTCAACTAAACAAACATCATTTTCTATAAATACAACATTTTTTTTAAATATATGATTATTGAATGCTTATATCATATCATTTTTCAAACCAGGTTTATATAAGCTTACAAAAGCTCTATTGATAACTGGGGGCCGTTGGAGGATTAAAATGTAATATTTTTAAAAGTTTTCAAGTTGATGTCACAACATCTATGGTTCAATGTCTCGACTTCCAACACACTATACAAGCTGCCCTATTTGAGGACCAAATTACAAAGTTTTCCAAACTATACTAGTTGGATGTCGCGACCTTAATATTCAACGTTATAACTTCAAAGGATGGCATTGTGACGTTCAATGGGTGGTTTCACGACCTTGAAGGCAGTAGCAAACTTTCCAAGCTAGGAACCAAACTATAAAACTTTCAAATGTTATAAATTCGACGTCACGACATCAAATAGCAAACATCGCGACGAGATAGTTGGTGTTGCAACATTTAGGGTGTGAAGTCGCAACATTCACAGTAGTCCATTAAGTTCTCATTTCCATACATTTTTAAGCTAACATAAGATTACAATGGTTGGCTATAAGGCCTCAACCAACATTATTTTCATGCATGACCAATACTATTTCCATATAACCACAATCAAAATGTCAACATTCCACACCAACCTATACCAATTCAAGCTTATGACATTTATACATTTGCAATTTGAGTATCATTCACTCACATAACCTTGACATGAATCAATAAAAAACATAAACTATCTATACTTCATGCCTAACATTCAAATACAACATTTCCAAACTATGCATCAATTCATCTTGTCTAATTATTTCAATTTATAACTTTTAACATACCAAACTCAAGCAAGTTGAAAATCATCATTCATATAAGCATCAAACTTTACCAAACCAAGCATCAATTAGGTTATAAGCCATACTAAACATAAAAGTTTAACCATTACCACATTTACTACCTACCAACTCAAAATGACCATTTGCACAACAAGGTGCCCTTATATACATGCCACAATACTTGGACTCAAAATGAACATAATTTTACCATCTTTTTGATAGTGCCTACTTCATTATGATTTGGCTTGGCAAGTTGCACAAAGTGATGATCTACAAGGGAAAGAAGCAACTAATGTAAGAATTTAGAATGCTTAGTAAGTTCAAATGGAAAATATTGTGCTTACCTTGTTCTTACATGAGCATAATAGCTACCTTAGTTTGGCATAATATTGGTTAGAACATGGCACTTAAAACCTCATTAAGGTGAGCATGTATATATCCATGATCATTAGATTTTACAAGTAACTCAAACATACCAATTCATATTACTTTCGCATAACCTATCAGAATGACATATTCAATCAACAATCCATAAAATTGTACCAAGTATGCATAACTCATTTCAGTAACATATTTTAATACCAATTCATAAGGATATACCATTTACTTATAAATCATTTTAATGACATAGTAGGTGAGTCATGTTTTGCATTCCTATTCCCTCTATATGTTTCTCAAAAATCCTAGTTAGCAAAGTCTTGGTAAACAAATCCATAGGCTTTGTCCTCAAATACTGTATTTGACTACATTAACTATTTTGTCAATCACTATTGTCCCCTATATGATACTTTCTATCAATGTTTTTTTTTCCTCATGAGGTTTCTTTGCTGTTTAGTTAGTTTGACACTATTATAGTGTCATATCCTTTTACCTATCAAGTATTTGGCATCCATAGTGAAGCTAGTAGAACAACCTTGTTTAACACTTATTCACACTACGAATTCATTGCCTAGGACAAAGACATAGCCCAATGTCGATTTTTCAAATCTCTACATGTTTGGAAGTCAGAATCGGTATAGTTGATAGGACCAGAATACACAAGCATATAGTCACTCGGTTACTATTTGAGTATATGCTTAGCTATTTACCAGTTTTTTGATCGAGATTCACCTGATATCGACTTACCAACCCTAGTGTGAAATAAATACCTCGACATGTCCATAACATAGCATATATGAGACTTCCTAATGCTAAAGCATAAAGAACCTTTCTCATGTATTCTCTTTCTTTCATTGTCTTAGGACAGTCTTCCAAAGAAAAATGAAAGCTAGTACAAAAGGTTGAGTTCCTTCTTTTGAATTAGGCATTGCATAACCTTTCAATATCTTGTCTATGTATGAAGGTTATGAATAATTCTATCACTTTGTTCTTTTGATCTTAGAGGATTTGAACAACTAGAACAAAGTTAGCTTTTCTCAAGTCCTTCATGCTAAACTATTAAGTTAACCACAATTTATTTTATGATAATGACCCTACATCATTTCCAATTAGTAGAATGTCATCAACGTATAGAATGAGAAAGACCACCTATAACACCCTATACCTGGTGCGGTCACCTAACCCGAGCTATAAGGTATTACAATTATTAAACATCCATATCAACCACTAATTCAACATAAACAGTCAACCATTCCATATTACAATATAAATACAATTATCCACTAATTTTTAATTAAATTAAAACTTTAATCGAGCTTATGAAGCTATTAAAATAACCTAGAAACAAATCAGGACTAATCTGAAAATTTTATAAAAAGACAGGAAAAACTGTAAACAGGGGTCACACGGTCATGTGGCCAGGCCGTGTGGTCCTAATACATAGCCATGTAGCCCAACCATGTAACAAACTAATGGCATGTAATCTTTGGTCAAACAGTCATATCGCTAGGCCGTGTAATAGACTGATGCCGTGTGAACCAACCTACACCTAAATTCAACAGACCACATGGTCGTGCCTTAAAAATCGTGTATGGCACATGACCATGTGGTAGGTCATGACATAGACTGTGTGTACCTAAAATGCCTTCTAAATCAAGAAATCTCATCCTAGTTCACTTATAGCACAAGCCATGCAATACTCCAACCATTAAATCTATTCAAATACATCAAAATCCTGTCAAAATACACCATATAACATACAACCTAAGTTCTTAACCAATATGCCATCATTGACACCACAACTCATATATAAAATATTTACCATTCAAGCATAAACAACTTAACATTTTATGTCCATTCAATCATCAAATATAATTCATTTTCTTATGACTCTATTCATCAACCAAAGTTCACCAACTAACCAAAACATAAGAATCATTTCATAAGTAAAGTAACATGATAGACACCAAATAGTCTATTACTAACTTAAGCCACCAAAATAACCAAGTAACCATTACATCTTACATCCAAATACATTATTCATATCCCAAATGGCACAAAACATAACCAAAATACTCATAAACATATATATACCAAAACCCTATTTACATGCCACTTATAATCAGGCCAAAATAAGTAATAGCTACCAAAAGAGTTGACGAATAGTGTATCTCCAGAAATTATCCAATCGGTAGCTCTAATCGAACAATCTACAATGAAGAAAATAAAACGAGGTAAGCTTACTTAAAGCTTAGTAAGTTTGTAGAAATTAAACATCACATACCTATCATCTTAAGCATATAATTTGAATTTAACATATAACTAGAATTCCATGCCCTGTTTCACATTTCTTAACATACCAAATGGTTAGGCATGTACATATAACATAGCAAGATCCCAAGATACTTTTTTCACATGCCAATTCACAACCAATAAGTATATAACCATTCATGCCATGGATTCCATTTCTAAACATTTCATTAAATGTTTCTCCCGGAGAACTATAGTAAATTACCTTTGGATACGCGGGAAATAATGTTCACACAAGCTGACAATCAGGATGTTAACCATTCATTAAACGCTGTTGCTCACACAAGCTGATGAGAATCTATAAAAAATGCTATATTCCAACCATCAATATGGTATCCACCACCGGTACCTAGTACCTGGAAATATATCATCAGCACAAGGTGTTTAGAAACTATAACACTGGTACATAGCACCTAAAAATTATAATCACTGGCCCTAGTTCCTGAAACACCCTAATGACATGTCATTTATATCCTAATCATTCCTTAAGCTCACACAGGCGTTAGCTCATATTCCATAAAATTTTCATGTTTATAACCTTATACCATGATCAACTTGATCACATACATTCCATAGCATAACATAATTCAATTTAAACATATACAATTGTCATACATTACAATTAAGTCTCTTATTTCCATTTTCAAGGCTTACCTCAATTAATCATGCTAACTATACACACATGAAATTTGAATTTAACTCATTAATAAGAATAATACACCAAATGCAAACTTACCTAAATGAAGTAGCTACCAACACCACAACAAGGACTAATTGACAACTTTTTTCCGTGATTGTCAACCGATTTATCCGTTTCTTGATCTATATTCATGTATTTAACCATGTAATGACATTTTACAATATTACCCTAAACTTTTACCTCTTATTCAATTTAGTCCCTAAAACTGAAACTTACACATTTATCACAATTAAAACAAATTCATGTTATCCGAATTCTTTCTTATTCATATACAACCCATAATCAAAGAAATTTTACAAAAAAATTCATGCCATCTTTATTCTTTCATCATTTTAGTCCCTAAACTTAAAATTAACTAACTTTACTTTACAAAATAGTCATAATTCAATTCCAAGCTTATAAAACTATCATTTAACTTCAAGAATCATCACAAATCATCAATGGTAAATTTCAAAAGCTTTAATGATTTTACAAAATAGTCTCTAGGTTAGCTAGATTAAGCTACAACGGTCTCAAAAACATAAAACTCATGAAAAACGGGTTGAAATATATTTACATGTAAGAGATTTTTCACTTGGCCAAAAGCTCCTATGTTTGCTATGGTGGTTTCGGTTGAAGGATAAAAATGGGGAAGATGATGACTAGATTTTCTTTTTGTTCCTCTATTGTTTTAATTATTATAACCTTTAACTTAACATAAATATCATGTTAAACATATCCACCAACGTCTCACCTTAAAAAAATGGCATATTTACCAAATAAATTGTTAAAAAAACTTAAATCATGTGTTTTAGCTAATAATAATAAATAGTGATTAAGTTTTACACCTTTTACAATTTAGTCTTTTTTATTTAATTAACTAGCCAAACATTAACATTACTAGACCAAATTTTAATACGACACTCTAATAACCTTGTATGTATTAAATAAATAATATTTACAAACTCACTGGTCGAAATTGTGGTCCTGAAACCACTGTTTTTGACTCCATTGAAAATGAGTTGTTACATCACCTTATCATCCCCAATACATTTACAAACACAGGGTTCATCTATGTTTTGGTCAAATCCAAAAGTCTTGATCGTTTGACCAAATATTTAATTTTTTGAGCACGATGCTTGCTTATGTCCATATACAGATCTATGTAGTTTGCAAACTTTATGCATGTTTCCTTTAGCTATATATTTGGTAGGTTGCATCATATAGATGTTCTCTTCAATATAGCTATTTAAAGACATTTTCTTGATATCTATTTGCCAGATCTCGTAATCAAGAGTTGCTGCAATGGATAACAATATGCGGATTAACTTAATTATGGCAACCAGAGAAAAGGTTTCTTCATAATCAAATATATTCTTTCTAAATATATCCTTTTGCTATAAGTCTTGCCTATAAGTTTTCAATTTTCCATCCGGATTTCTTTTCTTCTTGTAGATCCACTAACACCCAATGACTTTTGTCCCTTCTGATAAGTTTTCAAGTTCCCACAGTGAGTTGGATTTTGTATAATCCATTTTAGCTTTCATAGCTATTTCCCAAAGCTTGGAATCAGCACTTTGCATTGCTTCATCGAATATGAGTGGCTCATCATCTTCTTGATTAGCAAACTTAGTGTTTAAAACATTTTTACCAGATTGGAAAGAATAAGGCCTACAAGAGAACCTCTCACTGCAATAAAGCTCCTTATGATTTTGATCGTTTGCCGGTCTACTATTATGAGTTGGTTCTGGAATCTTTACTATAGGGTTTTATCTATTTTTTGAAAGTTTCTCGAGCATTTCTTTACTTCAAGGTTTAAAAACGTCCATATAACTCTCTTCAAAGAAGGTAGCATGAGTCAACACTATAATTGTATACTCTTTTAGGATATCAAACAAATCACCCTTTGTTCCTTTAAGATATCCCACAAACATGTACAACTCTATGCATGAATCCAACTTCCTTGCATCTTTATCCAATACGCGGGCTGGGCATCCCCAAATCCTAAAATACTTTAGGCTTGGCTTTCTACCATGCCATAATTTTTATGGAGTTTTAGGTGCGATCTTAGTTGATACATCATTCAGAATGTAGCATGTCGTTTGTAAAGAATATCCTCAAAAATATACTGGTAACTACGAATAACTTAACATCGATCGAACCATGTCTAACAAAGTTCAATTCCTTCTCACTACCACACCATTTTGTTGTCAAGTTCCCGACACGGTTAATTGGGATAATATCTCATTCTGTACCAGGTAACCTAAGAACTCATTTGATAAGCATTTGCCACCTCGATTAGACCAAAGTGTCTTTATGGGTAAACCTTGTTGTTTCTTCACTTTTGCATGAAACTCTTTAAATTTGTCATAAGTTTCACCTTTGCGGTGCATTAAGTACACATACCCATATCTGGAATAATCGTCTATAAAGGTTACGTAATAATCATAACCACCTTATGTACTAACATTCATGAGGGCATACATCAATGTGCATAGGTTGTAATAGTTTCACGACCCTTGTTTCTTTTGGATTAAATTATTTCTTAGGGCCCCTTTGGATGGGCAGCACATTTACCTACTGTTAGTGTAAAAATATCGGTGGTGGTGAGATTATATTTTGTAGCAATACTAAAGTGTGACACAAAAAGGAAGCTAAATACATCGTATTTGAGGTAAACGCCCATTCAAAAGGGACCTTAGTCATCTTTCCTTCCAAGCAAGATTCACTTTGTGGAAGATCAACTTCCTAATTAAACTTAATGTGTCATATTTCATATGTCTAGTGATTCTTTCTTAGTTAATATAACCAAGTATCAAATGAAAATGGTACGCCTCATTAGAGTGAGAAGTCCTAAGTGTAGTATTATTAAATCAATTTGTTCGAAAAATGCAAGTGTACATCCATATGATATAACATAATGAATCATAGATTTGCATACATAAGAATGATTGCACTTCTAAATTCATTTCACAATTCTTTTATAACCTCAAAATATGTAGTTTTATATAAATATAAGTGTATGTATTAAACCTTTAATTTTATGGTTTACCTCACTACTATTAGATAAAACAATTAATATTTTTAGTTTTTTTAAGATTCCTTAATTGTACCAAATATTGTCAATTGGAAACAAAACTATGTTTCCAACTGTTATTTTTTCTTTATAAATGTGTGTTAATGCTACCAGTTGAAACTCATTTTGCAACAAGATAAAATGCAACTTGTCTTTTCAGTTAACATATTATTACTTTATTACTTCGAATACTTTATGCATCTTTCTAAGGATTTGAAGTTGCAATTTTGATGAAGGTATTTAGTCAACCAAGACTATTTCAAAGATAACCTAATATGATTTACTTTCCTTATTTAAAGAGATTTGCAATCGGTAGAAGTTTAAAGAGATTTACTTTCCTTGTTTTTAGTGGTATTGGAAATAGTAATTTTGAGACAAAAAAAGTTAGTAAATATTATTAATTTAATATCTATGAGTATTTATTAATGTCATATTAAAAATTTGTTAAGAAATTTTAATGTTTAAATAGCTAATTTAGTAAATAGGACCTATTTGTAAAAATTGAAAAATTTAGTTCCATTAGTTAAAACTACTAAATGGTTGTGGAATTTTAAAATAGAGAACTTAATGAGTAAAAGTACCATACCTTTTATTGATGGACGGTCATGATTCGGTTTTGGTGATATTTGGATGACTTTTAAAGGTTAAACTTGTAATTAGATAAATTGTTAATTAAAATAAAAGATGATAAAACTATTATCATCATCTTCTCTTTTTTCTTTGCTTGAAACTGTGAGAACCATAGCCAAGCATGGGAAGCTTTCGACCAAACTATTTTGTGTGCATGGTATGTAAATTTTTTTCGTTTTTAATAATTTTTATGTTTTTGAGTTTGTATTAGCTTCATTTAGCTAGCTCAGGGGTCAATTTATAAAAATTTTAAAAGTTTGAAGACTTTCCATGAATGAGTTTGAAGTACTTTTGAATTTAGTTGATAGATTATTAAGGGTGGTAGTTAAATATAAGTATTTTCTTAAGTGATTTTTGATAATTTTAATGTCTAGGGATCAATTTGTGAAAATAGTGAAATTCAATGAAAATAATGTAAAATGATGAAAGATTTGATTTGTTTAGAAGTCTTTTGAAATTTAGCTAGCTTGGTTAAATGGCTAAAATTTGTAATTTGGCAAGTTTCAAATTTAGAGATTAAGTTGTAAAAAAATTAAAAAGCTAGAGGTAATTTTATAAATTCACATTGAAATGGGTTATAAGCTTGAATTAATTATTTTAAACTATTTGAATTATTTAACTGAATGAAGTTACTATTTAGATCAACACACGACTCAAACATACCCAAATCACAGTAAAGTCAAAGTAGCGGAACAGTCGTTGGTTCGAATTAGGAATCATTTTGGTATGGGTAATTTTGTATATTAGTTAATTTATTTCTTGTGGAATTATTTGTTGTTAAAGGATATTTATTTTAGGTAATTTTAATTTTTAATGTAAGTTAAATGTTAAATTGGATTACATTGTTTCATAGTCAATGGATGAAATTGTTGATGATGCGGATTATATGCATGTTGTATGAAATGTATAATGGAAATGAACATCAATGATAAAGATATGAAAAGTGTCCCATTTGAGCCTCGTGAACACTCAAGAAATAAATGACATGTCATTAGGAATTATATGGTTTCGGGTGTCGATCTTGGATGTCCTACCGATGGCTGAGGTCCTGCATTTGTTGTGGATTCTCCACAGCTCGTGTGAGCAGCATCGTGTAGCTTAACATCCCAACCCACAGCTCTTGTGAGTAGGCCCAATTTATAGCTCGTGTGAGCATATAAGGTTAAATGTTACAATCACAGCTCGTATGAGCATTTCCAGAGTATTTGACGATGTTTCATATGGTTCAATAGGTATTAAAGGTTTCATCTATGTTAACATGATTTCATGGTAAGTTATATGATTGATGGACAAAATGAAAAATACTTGAATATGCTTTAAGTTGTATAAATGTCACATTAGAAAAGTGTTGAATGGCTTATAAGTAGATAAGTTTCAAATATGTGTTTCTTGGAATATTAGAATTTATTATATATGTAGAAGAAGTTCACTAACCATTTGAATTTGGTGGCTAGAAATAGAATTTGTTAAATATATGAGCATGCTAATGGAACATTTATGAATTATATAATTTGAGTTAAATTGGTAAGTTTATGTTTAAATTTTATACGAACTTACTAAGCACTAGTTGCTTATTTAGTTGTTTTCTTTTCTATAGATCGTCAGAAAGCTTGTTCAGTTGGAATTCTCGTCGGAACATCTTCACACTATCCATCCATCATTTTGGTAGTTTTTGTTTAATTTAGCAAATGGTTATAAATGGCATGTATAGGGCTAAAATGTTATCTTCGTCCTTTAGTTGTTTTGAGTTTGTGCTAAGCTTATTTGTGCTTAAATGCTCTTGTTGTTATTGGTTTGTAAATGATTGTGTAAATATGTGATGTGGGGATTGTACTTGTTTAAATTAAAGTAGTTAAATTATGGCTGTATGCTATGCTATTGAAATGGTTGTTTGGTGTGTATGATTTATGTTAAGTGAACTTGAGATGTTGAAATGGATAAAGGTTTGATATGTGAATTGTGGTGCCATTTGATGTTATAGTGGTTAGACGTAGGATAGATGATTTGTGGCATGCTTTCAGTGTCCTTGAATGTGATTTTAACCATGTGAAATAACCTAGGTATGGTGTGTCTTGATGTGTAAGAATTGGTGCTTGATTTGGCTTGCATTAGGGGTTAAATAGGGAGCACACGGCTATGCTCTACACACGACCACCCCGCACAGTGGTGTTTCATTTAAATTTTTAGGTACAGAATGAACTACACAGTCTCAGAGAGTTACACTGCCTGGTGACACAGCTGTGTGACTCTATTTCGAATACCTACACAGGTAGACACACGGGCTGGGACATGACCGTGTGTCCTATACATCGAGAACTTACACGACTTGGGCTATGTCACATGGCCTGGCCACATGACCTTGTGACCCCTTTTTCCAACATTTTTTAATTTTACCAAAACTTTTTGTTTTATTTCAGATTTATCCCTAAACATTCCCAAACTATTTTTAGAGCTTCGTAAGCTTAGTTTAAGGCCCATAAGTGTATTCTTACTTAAACAAAAATAAATTATTGAATGTTATTATTTAATCTACATAATTGTTTCTATTTGAAATTAAATGTTCTGATTTTTTCGGTAATACTTTTTAACCCTACTCTGGTGATGGAAACAGGTTAGGGGTGTTACATTTAGTGGTATCAGAGCTACCGGTTCTTGGACTAAACGTAGCATTTACAAAGTTTATAAATACATGTCATTTTATCACTTGTGATAGTGTGATGTCTCCTGACATAAATTGATTATGTTTTTCATTTTGATAAAAGGTGTCCAACCGAGTTGATTTCGACGAACCTGACGTAATGCTTAAGCCTCCATTCAAAGGGTAGTTAACAGTGAGCCTGCTTCTGTGGGCTATGAAAGTAAGGCACAAGAGGTCTTTTTCCATATGATGTCTGAATGGTTTACTGATTTTATTAGAACAGATTCGATGGCTCAACGACCTCCGCTCCCTTCTGTACCCTAACCAATTCCCCCTAGACCTCAAGGTTCAGAGTAGTTACATGTAAATATGTCTCCAATTGATAATATTCATAAATACGGGGTTGAAAAATTCTTTGGGAAAGTACAAGATGATCTGAAAATGGTTGAATTCTGGTTAAAAAATACCATCAGATTTTTTGATGACTTATTGTATTCTTCCAATGACTATTTGAAATATGCAATATCCTTGTTAAAAGACAAAGCATATTAGTGGTGGAATATGTTGATAACATTGATACCAAAAGATCAAGTAAATTGAGACTTTTTCCACACTAAGTTCAAAAAGAAATACGTAAGTCAACGGTATCTCGATAAAAAGTGGAAAGAGTTTTTGGAATTAAAGTAGGGTAGTAGAACTGTAACTAAATATGAAAGAGAATTTATACAGCTTAGTAAATATGCTCGAGATTGTATTTCATCATAGTTTTTTATGTGTACACAGCTTGAAGAGGGTTTGAATGAAGATATCCGATTACTTGTAGGGATACTTGAGTTGAAAAAAATTGTTATTTGAATGGATCGAGCACATAAAGCGGAAAAACTTACCAAAGCAAAAAGAAAGGCGGATTCTGAAGCCCGAGACATGAGTAAATGACTATTGGGAAAATATTTTTATTCTCCAGCAAAGAAAGTAAAAGAATTTCATAGATGTATGTCAGCTCCATCTGGATTTTCCAAGAGAGAGAGGGAAATAACTTAGTTCAAGTCCCCAAGCTACCTCTATAGCTAGTGTTGGTAGTGTTCACAATGTAAATAGGCTTAAATGTCAATATTACAACAGAAGACATTTCGAGTACTGTCGACTTAAAGAGGGATCATGTTTTAAATGTGGTTCGTTTGATCATTTCTTACGAGATTGCCCAGATAGAATTGATCAAGATAAATCTCAAAATACATAATCAGGGGAGAGGGAGGCCAACTAAGAACAGTGGAAATATGGGAATTAGTCGAAGTGGAACGAAAGATTCTACAGTTTGGTCTGAGACACAGGCACTAACTAGGGCTTGTACAATTTGAGCTCCTGAATATGCTTCAACACCTGATGTAATTGTCGGTACATTTTCTCTCTTTGGTGTTACTATTTATGCTTTGATTGACTCAGGGTCAACACACTTGCATATATGTACGACACCAGTAACAAATAAGAAAATACTAGTTGAGTCAACTGAATTTGTGGTAAAAGTAACTAATCCACTGGGTCAGTGTGTGTTAGTTGATAAAGTCTGTAAAAATTTCCCACTAAAAAATCGGGATTGCAACTTTTTAGCTAATTTGATGCTATTACCGTTTGATGAATTTGATTTTATTCTTGGCATAGCCTTGTTGACTTTACATGATGCAGTTGTGAATTGTAGATAGAAACATATTATTTTGAAATGTCAAAATGGTGAAATAGTCAGAGTTGAATCAGATAGACTTGACAATGCTACCAATATTATTTCTACTTTGTCAGCTCAAAAATATGTTCAAAAAGGGTGTGAGGCATATCTAGCATATACATATTAGATACCAAAGCTTTAGAACTGAAGTTGGAATTAATTTAAGCTATTTGTGATTTCACGGATGTATTTCCAGAAGAATTGTCAAGGTTACCTCTAGTTAGAGAGGTTGAATTTGCTATTTAGTTGGTACCGGGAACTTCTTCAATATCGATTGCTCCTTATAGAATGGCATCAGCAAAGTTAAAAGAGTTGAAAGATAGTGGTTTTGTTCAGCCTAGTATTTCTCCCTAGGTTGCACCTGTATTATTTGTTAAGAAAAAAGACACGTTGATGCGATTATGTACTGATTATTGGCAACTTAATAAAGTCACAATTAAGAACAAGTATCTGTTGCCACATATTGATGATTTGATCAGTTGAAAGGTATGACGATATTTTCTAAAATCGACCTACGTTTTGGATATTACCAACTTCGAGTGAAAGATACAAATGTGCCGAAAATAATTTTCAGAACCAAGTACGGACACTATAATTTTTTGGTAATGTCCTTCAGTTTAACAAATGCCTCTGTTGTGTTTATGGATCTAATGAACAAAACATTCTAGACATATTTAGATAGATTTGTGATAATTTTCATCGATGATATATTGATCTATTCGAAAGATGACAATGACCATGCCCAGCATCTCAGTATAATTTTGTAGAATTTGTGTCATAAATATTTATTTTCAAAATTTAGTAAATACGAGTTTTGGCTTTGAGAAGTCTGGTTTTTCAGTCATGTAGTGTCAAATGAAGGCATTAGAGTTTATCCGAGCAAAATATCAGCTATTTTGGATTGGAAGCCTTCAAGAAATGTCACTGAAATCAAAAGTTTTCTAGGTTTGGCCAAGTATTATAGACAATTTGTCAAATAGTTCTCGATGATTACTTCACCGTTGATAAAGCTACTTTAGAAAGATGTAAAGTTTGTTTGGTTTGATAAATGCCAGTAGAGTTTTGATCAGTTGAAATAAATGTTAATCGAATCCCCTGTATTAGTTCAGCCAGAGACTCGTAAAGAATTTGTGATTTATAACAGTGCTTCACTTAACGATTTGGGTTTTGTTTTGGTGGAGGAAGGCAAATTTGTAACTTATGCTTCTCGTTAGTTGAAACCTTAAGAGAAAAACTACCCAACACACGATTTGGAGCTTGCAGCTATTGTATTTGCTTTAAAATTTTTGGGACACTATTTATACAGAGAAAAATGCCACATTTTCACCAACCATAAAAGCTTAAAATACTTGATGTCTCAAAAAGATCTGAATTTGCGACAGCGTAGATGGTTAAAGTTGTTAAAAAACTATGACATGATTTTTGACTATCACTCGGGAAAAGCTAATATTTTTGCGGATACTTTGAGTTGAAAGTCATTATTTGCTTTGAAAGCTTTGAATACTCGTTTGACGCTTGTTGATGATGGTTTTATTTTAGCTAAATTAAAAGCTAAACCGACATTTTTGCAACAGATTTGTGAAGCTCAGAGACATGATTTAGAATTGATTGCTAAACAAAAACAGATTGAAAAGTCACTAGATTCAGATTTTCACATTGGTATAGACGATAGTTTATATTTCCGAAACAAATTATGTGTTCAAAGGAATTCTGATATGAAACAAGAGATTTTTTGGAAGCTCATAACAGCAATTATTCAATTCATCTTGGTAGTAACAAAATGTACGGTGATTTGAAACAAATGTACTGGTGGTCAGGTATGAAACGTGAGATCTTGGAATTTGTATCGAAGTGTTTGATTTTTCAACAAGTTAAAGCTAAACATCAGGTACCTTTAGGATTGCTACAACCTCTTATGATTTCAGAGTGGAAATGGGACTGGGTTACCATGGATTTCGTGTCAATGTTACTATTATCTCTGAGGAAAAAGGATTTCATTTGGGTTGTAGTTGATCGTTTGACTAAATCTGCACACTTTATTCCTGTACGTACAGATTATTCACTGGAGAAATTGACAGAGTTATATGTTGTTGAGATTGTCAAACTACATGGTGTGCCAATGTCGATTATTTCTCATTAGGATCCACGATTTACTTCTAGATTCTAGAGTAAATTACACGAAGCTTTGAGCACCAAATTGCATTTTAGGACAGTGTTTCATCTGCAAACTAACGATCAGTCTAAACGATTGATTCAAATACTCGAGGATATGCTCCATTGTCGTCTTCTTGAGTCCAAAGGCAGCTGGGACAAATTTCTTCCGTTAGTTGAATCTGTGTACAATAACAGTTATTAGTCGATGATTAAAATTGCTCCGTACGAATCTTTGTATGGTTGAAAGTGTAGAACACTGTTGTACTAGAATGAATTGAGTGATAAAAAGCTTTTAGGCACCGACTTAATTTGAGAAATTGAAGAGAAAGTGAAGGTGGTTAAATACTATTTGAAAGCTGCATCCGATTGTCAAAAATCATACGTTAATTTAAAGAGAAAGGACACTGAATTTCAGATTGGTGACAGGGTGTTTTTAAAATTATCTCCTTGGAAGAAAGTTCTCCATTTTGGCCGAAAAAGAAAGCTTAGTCCGCATTTCATTGGGTTGTATGAGATTATTGGGAGAATTGGACCGGTAACTTACCATTTAGTTTTACCACTATAGTTAGAGAAAATTCATAATGTTTTTGATATATCAATGTTACAATGTTACAGATCTGATCCCTCACATGTGATTTTGCTAGTCGTTGTGGAATTACATTCTGATATGTCGTATAGTGAGGAACCGGTTAGAATTTTGGCTCGAAAAGTCCAAGAATTAAGAAATAAATGCATAGCTTTATGTAAGGTTATTTGGAACCTTCACAGGATTGAGAAAGATACTTGGGAACCGAAAGAAGCTATGAAAGTAAAATACCCAAACCTATTCTCTAGTAAGATTTTCGGGGACGAAAATTCCTTTAGGGGGAGAGTTATAACAACCTATTTTTAGTGGTACCACAATTTCGACAAGAGAGTTAGTAAATATTATTAATTTACTATCTACGACTATTTATTAATGTTGTATTAAAAATTGGTTAGGAAATTTTAATGTTTCAATAGCTAATTTAGTAAATAGGACCTATTTGAAAAAACTGCAAAAGTTAGTTACACTAGTTAAAAGTACTAAATGGCTGTAGAATTTTAAAACAGAGGACTTAATGAGTAAAAGTACCATACCTTTTATTAATGGATGGTCAGGGTTTGGTTTTGGTGATATTTGGATGACTTTTAAAGGTTAAATTTGTAATTAGATAAATTATTAATTAAAACAAAAAATGATAAAACTATTATCATCATCTTCTTGTTCTTTTTTTTCTTTCTTTGAGACCATGAGAACCATAGCCAAGCATAGGACGCTTTCGGCCAAACTATTTTGTGTGCATGGTATGTAATTTTTTGTTCTTTTTAACAATTTTTATGTTTTTGAGTTCGTGTTAGCTTCATTTAGCTAGCTCGAGGGTCAATTTGTAAAATTTTTAAAGTTTTAGGGACTCACCATGAATGCATTTGAAGTATTTTCTAATTTAGTTGATATATTATTATGGGTGGTAGTTAAATATAAGTATTTTGTTAAGTAATTTTTGATGATTTTAATGGCTAGGGATCTATTTGTGAAAATAGTGAAATAGAATGAAAATAATGTGAAATGATGAAAAATATGGGTTGTTTAGAAATCCTTTGAAATTAAGCTAGCTTGGTTAAGTGGCTAAAATTTGTAATTTTTCAAGTTTCGGATTTAAGGATTAAGTTGTAAAAAATTAAAACGCTAGGGGTAATTTTATAAATTCTTATTGAACATGATTATAGATTGAATCAATTATTTTAAGCTATTTAAATTATTTAATTTAATGAAATTACTATTTAGATCAACACATGACTCAAACGGACTCAAATCACGGAAAAGCCAAAGTAGTAGAGTAGTTGTCTATTCGTGTTAGGAATCGTTTTGGTATGGGTAAGTTTGTATTATAGTTAATTTATTTATTGTGGGATTATTTTTTGTTAAAGGATTTTTTTTAAGGTAACTTTAATGTTTAATGTGAACTATATGTTAAATTGGATTACATTGTTTCGTACTTAATGGATGAAAAATTTTATAATGTGGATTATATGTATGTGGGTATGAAATGTATAACAGAAACGAACATCAATGATAAAGATATGAGTAGTGTCCCATTTGAGCCTCGTAAACACTTAGGTCATTAGGGATTATACGATTTTGGGTATTGGTCCCGAATGTCCTATCGATGGCCGAGGTCTTAAATTTGTTACGGATTATCCACAGCTCATGTGAGCAGCATCGTGTAGCTTAACATCCCAACCCACATCTCGTTTGAGTAGGCCTAAATCACAGCTCATGTGAGCATATACGATCACAAGTTACAATCACAGCAGTGAGCATTTCCTGAGTATCCGACGATGTTTCATATGGTTCAACAGGTATTAAAGTTTCATCTATGTGAACATGATTTCATCGTAAGTTATATGATTGCTGGATAAAATGAAAAAGATTTGAATATGCTTTAAGTTGTATAAATGTTACATTTGAAAAGTGTTGAATGGCTTATAAGTTGATAAGTTTCAAATATGTGTTTCTTGAACCGTTAGAATTTATTATATATGTACAAGTTCACTAACCATTTGAATTTGGTGGTTTGAAATAGGAGTTGTTAAATATATGAGCGTACTAATAGACCATTTATGAATTATAAAAATTGAGTTAAATTGGTAACTTTACGTTTAAATTTTATACGAACTTACTAAGCATTAGTTTCTTATTTAGTTGTTTTCTTTTCTATAGATCGTTGAAAAGCTCGTTCGATTGGAATTCTCGTCGAAACATCATTACACTATCCATCCATCATTTTTGTAGTTTTTGGTTAATTTAACAAATTGTTATAAATGGCATGTATAGGGCTAAAATGTTATCTTAGTCCTTTTATTATTTTGAGTTTGCGCTAAGCTTATTTGTGGTTAAATGCTTTAGTTGTTGTTGGTTTGTAAAAGATGATGTAAATAGGTGATGTTGGGTTTGTGTTTGTTTAATTTAAAGTAGTTAAATTATGGTTGTATGCTATGCTATTGAAATGGTTATTTGGTATGTATGATTTATGTTAACTAAGTGAACTTAAGATGTTGAATCGGATTAGGTTTGATATGTGAATTGTGGTGCCTTTTGATGGCATATTGGTTAGACATAGGATGAATGATTTTTGCCATGTTTTTGGTGTCCTTGAATGTGTTTTTAACCATGTGAGTTAAGCTAGGCATGGGGTGTCTTTATGTGCAAGAATTGGTGCTTGATTTGGCTTGCATTAGGGGTTAAATAGGGAGCATAAGACCTTGGACACGAGCTGCCACACGGTCGTGTGTAGTCGTGTGTCATTTAAAGTTTTAGGTGCAAGATGAACCACACGGCCTGATGACATGGCCGTGTGACCCTATTTCGAATACCCACACAGATACACACACGGGCTGGGACATGGCTGTGTGTCCTATACACCGAATACTCACACGACCTGGGCTATGTTACACTGCTTGGGACCTCTATTTCCAACATTTTTCAATTCTTCAAAAATTTTTTGTTTTATTTTAGATTGATCCCCAAACATTCCCAAACTGTTTCTAGGGTCTCGTAGGCTCATTTTAAGGCCCATAAGTGTATTCTTACTTAAATGAAAATGAATTACTGAATGTTATTATTTAATCTGCATAATTTTTTTTTAAATTAAATGTTTTGATTTGTTCGATAATAGTTCGTAACCCCTACTCCAGTGAGAGGGATGAGTTAGGGGTGTTACAAGATCTATTATTATCACTTATCATTTTTAAGAGTTTTAATTGGGTATGGTGATCATACTAGTTAGGATTCACAAATCTACAACTCTCTATATATTAAATACTTGTTTATTCTTTTATGTACAAGTTATAGCGATAATTAAACCATTCATTAGGGGAACTCATCTAAGAGCAAATTGTTTTGATTAGTTTATGACTAAGCTTTCTAGAGGAAAGTCTTAGTGGAAGACTAAATCTAAATAACTGTATAAAAGTGAGGCTACAACATGTTAAATAATTGAGATTAAATCATGCCTTGTACTATTAAATGTAGTGTATTACTCTCTAAGTAAGGCACCACAAATGTAGCAAAAGGTTTTTAACTGTGTAGCCAAATCACGTGTACATGGTTTTATATTTGCAATTTTAGTTGTATATTTAGTATCAACTAATAATACAATTGACCAAAAACTCAACAAGAATAGTGGATATCAAAGATAAACACCATATAAAATTGGAGAATATCTAGTTGTTGAATTACTAAAATGATGAATGAAGCTTGATCTCCAAGCCTCTTATGCTCTATGACTCCAACTACTCATACTGAAAAACACGCATGAAGGTGTTTATCAAATGCATAAATGAGAGGGCATAGTGAACAGTGCTTACTTGATGGGAACCACTAATGGTTGTAGTAAATAATGTTAGTACCTTAAAACTACCTTAAAACCAGAGACAACTTAGACCACTGACGAGGATAAGGCTACAGACTATAACTCCAAAGTTCTAAATACTATTTAAATAGAGTGGTTTTTTAGGAATTCAAGAGAACATCCAATTGCACCACGAATTTAAAATGCTAGGACCATACCTAAGAAAACAAATAAAGGATCCTTTACTATCAAGCAATCAAAATTTCATCTATTAACTTCCAAGTTTGAGAATCTCAGAATATTAGAAGATGAAGCATTGTCAATTTCTATACAACATTATGTGACAACTTTAGCCAATTGTTTGTTTTTGGTGTGGAGTACTCAAATGCTAAGTTGAGGCACAAAATTCTAAGGTCTCTACTAAAATGTTTTTCCATCAAGGTGACTAGCATAGAGAAAGATAAGGATATCAACAAATTAAGGATTCACAAGTTGACTAAGTCCCTACAAACATTCAAGATGAATTTGAAAGAAAACAAAAAGGGAAAAGTCAAAAAGAAAAAGAGATTACTTTGTAAGTTGCTTCCTCAATGTCGAGGATAAAAGTACTATTGAAAACCTAGAGGGGCAGTTATCCCTTCAAACTAAGAACTTTAATAGGGCATTCAATAAGCTACTAAGGAAGAACAAATTATTTGAAGGATTTCTAGCATCAATAAAGAAAAATAGAAACTTGCAACCATTAAAGAAGAAACCCCCAATAAAAAAAAAGAAAGGCATCCATTTTCATAAATACTAGGGATATGGCCATATACAAGATGAGTATGTCAATACACAAAACAAAAAAAGAAGTCATTGTGCATGTCATGTACTAATTATGACTCTACTAGTGAGTAAGATAAAGATGAATAGCATCTAAGAAATTATGTATCTTTCACATCCTATGTTGTAACTGAAGTTACAACCAACTTAAACAACTACAATGAAGGTGAAATTGAACCTACTAAAGTTTTCAAGGACACTGACAAGACTCTTGACAAGTGGGATTGTGTTTATAAGATCAATGCAAGCCTCACTAATGAGAATTCTATGCTAAACAAGAGAAACAAATAATTTTGAAGAAAATTTAAGAAAAAACCTCATTTTTTTAATTAAAAGAGTGGCAAATGCAATGCAACAATGAAAAAGATTACTGCAACTTAATCAATATTGAAAAATTTGGGTTCGAAGAGTGAGAAGTTGGACAGGATCCTATTGAAAAAATTTGGTTTAGAAAACGATTTTGATGAATACAAAAAAAAATATTTTTCTAAAATTGATCCTTTGTGTTATTTATAGAAATAAATTCTTCACCAAATTAGTACATGTGCTTTGGGTTCGGTGAACTTGATCATTTCTTGGATTTCTACCAACATATCTTTTCTGCTATTCTTGAACCCTCAGTTTTCTTAGAAAGTAAGCTCCAAATTCACCAACCAATAAAAAAATGAAATTTTATTAATATTCCAATAGGGAAAATCAATTTCTCTCTACGAGCTAGCAACCTCATAAAAGTTCTCTTGAAAAATAGAATTTGCTTTAAATAAAATCTTATTAAAAAAATTTGGTGGAAAAGAAATTACAACTCAAGTATCAAATATTAAGAAAACTCATCACATAATTCTTATCAACCAACTGCAACCCTGGTTCTCTGTCTCACCTAAGCTTGACTATCCTGTCTGCAATTTTATTCTCTTCTCTGGGAATATCTTGAAGATTCCAATGGCTAAAAAGCTTCAAAAACAAAAGTATTCTCCTAACTAAAGCATAATTAGAACCTTCACGAACTCCTTCATGAATGAGGTTAACAACTTCAAGATTGTCCGTCCAAATGATAACTTTCTGAAAGCTGCAATCATGAGCAATTTTCAGCCCATCTAAGATGCCCCATAATTCTGAATCAATAACTTCATAATTTCCCAAATACCTTGTAAAACCAACAATCCAATTCCCATTATGATCTCATAGAAGCCCTCCAGCTGCGGCAAACATATCCACAGATTTAACTGAACCATCTTTGTTTAAATAAACCCAACAATCCAGAGAACCAGGAATGAAATTCGATCTGGAAAATTTAGTGACATGCGAACTTAACATCAAGACATACTGCTTTGCCCAACATAAAGAGGCTTTGATAACCTAATCAACACTCCACAAAAGACCTTGAAATATGCTTAGGTTTCGATTCTTCCAAATGCGCCAAATGATAATCCCGAACAGACAAGTCCAATTGACTCCTCCCACTAGGTTTATGGCTTGTTGATTCTGCAGATTAAGCTCCATCCACTCGTAAAGAGACCGTGCAAAAAAAATAGATTGTTTACCTGTAGGGATTAACTGCATCCATATTTCCCTTGCCGTTGTGCAATCCCGTAGAACATGAAGGACATTCTCATAATTATGGCCACATATACCACAAGCAGTATCTATTCCCAATCCTCTTCGTAACCTTTCTACATTGGTGAGCAAATGGTGTTTAATAGAAAGCCGAATGAACACTCTAGCCCTTTGTTATCAAGAATGTATATTTTCACCTAACCAATAGTCTCAATTTATAGAGAAAAACACGAGTCTTAGTTGAACAAGAGGTAACAAAATAATAATATTTTAATAGAAAATACATGCATTCCCAGTAAGACTACAAGGTGAGTAGCACACACACCCTTCCGAGAACCCTGTGTATTGGGCTGTTTCATGTATTGTGCACAATTATATGTGTTAACTGGGCTTTTAACCAACTCTTATAATTTAACCAAACCAATATTCAATTTTTGATTCCCAAAAATATTAATTATTTAATTAATTAATTTCTCAATTAAATTTTTTTCAACTTAATTTTAATTCTGTTAAAGTCATGACGACTTTATTGTACTATTATCCATCAGTAAATAAATTTAATTGTCTTTTTCAATAAAAATACAATGATCGTTTAATTCAATTGTCACTTCAAACTTCAATTATTTAATTATAATCAATTAAATAAAAATTCAAAGAAATTAATTTAATTCTCTAAGTCATCTCTTGCTCATAGCGAGACGGGACATTCACTATAGATAATTCTACATCTGATCAATTTCTCTAATTTATCATTTTCATTTACTCAATGTATCGAGTCAAATACAATTTGTCAAGGGTTGTATTGAGTTAGCGATTAGACATATATAATTAGGGTTCAAATAATTTGTAATTAAGTTCTAACTCATTGTCTATTAATTACAACATTACTTAGTCATTGAGTCAACACACTAAAAGTACCATGACTGAACTCTCCCCCATTATATACAATTATGACAACAACTTATTTATGCTCGTCCAATGATCTTGTAATATGTGTGTTACCCTCATAGGATATTCTTAATCTCTTTGGGTTAAATTTGTTCACCTAATTTAATTAATTAATTTAATTTCTTTGAATTATTATTTAATTTGTAATTAAAGAATTGAAGTTCAAAGTGAAAATTTAATTAATCAAGTCATTGTAGTATCATGAGAATAACTTAATTAAATTAATTTGCTCATAAATTCTAATAAATTAAAGTCGTTATGATTTTAAAAGAATTAGAATTGAGTTAAAGAATTGATTTAATTAATTAATCAGTTAATTAAATGAATAAATAATATATTGGTCAAAGGAAACATATTAATTGGGATTGGATAAATTATATGAGTTGGTTCAAAGACCAAATAACATATATAATTGATCTGATATATAACGAGGCTCAATAGTCCTAGTTTAAAGGTAAAGGCGACAAACCCTAGCCCCAGAGATGGCTATTGTCACAACCCCTTGTAGCACACTCCATCTAAGAGTTGTGTTTCCTATCAAAATATTATTATTCGCCTATAACTTGTTCTACTGAGACTCTTGTTATTTTCTTTATAAATAGAGACTAAGGTTTAGGTTACATATACATTTCATATATGTCGATATTCTATCAAAATATAGAAAATTTATTTTCAAACTAAATTCTACCTTTCGATGGAGTTCGTATTTTGGTTTCTAGCCTTTAGAGTTTCACTAAAATTTTTCATCGATTTGTGAATAAAGTCCACACTCTAGCAAACTGAGGTCGAGGATAGTGGAGAAGATCAAGTGGTTGAAAAATGGGAATGATTTAGTTCGCCTAATCCTAAACACAAGTACTGCTCAAATAAAAGGGTTTATTGATATAAATATCACAACAAATCGATTTTAAAGAAAAATTTTAAACATTTTGTTGTGCATAATTCTAATATTTTTAAATCATTTTTTCCAAATATGGTGGTAGAGTGGAGCTTAATACAAACTTACAGAAGTCAATCACTAATCTTGATGATAGGCACTTCATGCAAGCCTATGTTCCTAGGCACTATTTTAAATTTTGTTTGGCCATCATCAACAACTACTTGAAGCACACTGGAGAATATTAAGAATGCATTCTTGACTATGGCTACTTGGTAGAAACCTTGTCGAAAGGCTTGAAAAAGACATGGCTAGAGGGTCGAGACTTTAAATCTTTAAATTGAAGCCTACATATGTTACCTTGCAAGTAATTACAACAAGGAACAAGTTTCCCTCGAAGAGGATTGACCGCCTCTAGAAATACTAACGTCCAGAGTGTGAATACTACAATAGAATGGAGAATTATGAGGCAGTATCCATAAGTATATAGGTCGAGTTGTAATATAGATTTTACAACGAAGTAAGCGAGTACTCTGAGGATCATACCCAAGGGAGGCGAGTATTAAATCAATCTTAATCTAAACACTTAAAGATCTAATTAATACTTTTAAATTAGTTATATTGCTATAGTAAAATAAGAGATATTTTTTTAGGGTTCTGAAATTCATAAAATAAAATAACATAAACGAATTAAAATTACAAAAGATAAAAAGAAATAAAGTGAATCAAATCTGAAGATAGGTGATAAGCTCACTCCAACAATCTCAATCAACAGTCATCTCAGATTCTTCGTCAGTCAACCAGTCGCTACCTTAGCAGGCTCTTCTGATCTTCCACTAATATAACGAGTCAACAAAAACTACTTAGCCTCTTATCTCTAAGTCCAAACTGGCTTGGGGTAAAGGTGTTCACAAATAGGCAATACCAATTTTGGGTTAATTCTCACCTTGATGACTTCCTAGTGTTGTCAAGCTTAAGGTTTATTTCACATTGTTTTTTTTCTAAATAGTTTATCTATTGAATAACCCTACAAAATAGTTCAAAGATCATGCTTCCACTCGCTAATCCCCTATAGAAGGATTAGTTCCTTATGGATTTCATAAATAGCATGGAATAGATGGAAGAATTAGTCATAGGGAAAGGATTGAAATAGAGAGTTTAAGAAAATCCTGATTGATATTGATAATAAGCGCGAATCAAAAATAGTTGATATTCTTTATAACTCAAAACTCTTGAAAGAAACAAAGAACAAATAAACTAAAACTATGGAAACCTAAAAAAAGCAAGAAAACAAAACTTAAACTAAAGAGAGAATCTAAGCTAATGGAATGTGTTTATAATGTGTGCCAAATGGGCCTATTTATAGCCTTCAAGTAGTTGTCGTCCTTAACCCTAGGTTAGTTTACGTTCCCGAGATTTAAGTTCAATTGTACAGACCAAAATGCCACTGCTTCGTGTTTTATTCTCATCACAGAGTCGATGTCATGAAACACCAAGACCTGTGTCACGACATAGTAACCAGTATGCTCCCTACAGCCATCTTCAGGGGTATGTCGCGACACCCTCAGCCTGTGTCGTGACATTGAAGGCAGTTTCTTACTGTCTCCATTTTGTTCCTTATGTTGCGACATCAGATCGCCTATGTTGCGACATAGTGTTCATTATTGGTCCAAAATGCCTTCTAATGGTCTGTTGTACACTCACAAAGTACGTTAGCTCTCCTTTAGTACACTCACAATAACTTAACCGCCTTCGGACATACTAATGTCCAGAGTGTGAATACTAAAACAGAATAGAGAATTAGGCGGTATCCGCAAGTATATAGATCAAGTTGTAATATAGATTTTACAACGAAGTGAGTGAGTAATTCGAGGATCGCACCCAAGGGAGGCGAGTACTAAATCAATCTTAATCTAAACACTTAAAGATCTAATTAATACCTTTAAATCAATTATAGTGTTATAGCAAAATAAGAGATTTTTTAGGGTTTTTAATTTAATAAAATAATATAATATAAAATATTTAAAATTTCAAGAGATAGAAAGAAATAAAGTGAACCAAATTTTAAGATAAGTGATTAGCTCGTTTCAACAATCTCAATCAACTGTCGTCTCAGGTTCTTCGTCAATCAAATAGTCACTACTCTAGCAGGATCTTTTAATATTTCCACTAACATAACGAGTCAGCAAGAACTACTTATCTTTCGACCTCACAGTTTAGACTGACTTAGGGTAAATGTGTTCACGAATGGGTAATACTAATTTTAGGTTAATTCCCACCTTGATGACTTCTCATGGTTGTCTGACCTAGGGTTTGTTTCACGTTCTTCCTTTTTCAAACAGTTGATCTGTTGAATAACCCTACAAAACAGTTAAAATATCATGCTTCCACTTGCTAATCCCTCATAGAAGGATTAGTTTATCATGACTTTCATAAACAACATGGAATATATGGAAGAATAAGTCATAGGGAATGGATTAAAATAGAGAGTTTAAGAAAATCCGGATTGATATTGATAATAAGCGTGAATCCAAAACAGTTGATCTTTTTTATAACTCAAAAATCTTGAAAAAAATAAATAATAATTAAAATAAAACTATGCAAACCTAAAGAAAGCAAGAAAACAAAACTTAAACCTAAAGAGAGAGTATGTTCATAATGTGTGCCAAGAGCCTATTTATAACCTTCAGGTAGCCGTCGTCCTTAACCCTAGGTTAGCTTACGTTCTTGAGCTTTAAGTTTGATTATGCAGACCAAAACGCCCTTACTTCGTGTTTTATTCTCGTCACAGAGTTGATGTCCGACACACTAGGACTTGTGTCGCGACATAGCAACTAGTACATTCCTCTACAATCATCTTCAAGGGTATGTTGTGACACCCTTAGCTTGTGTCGTGGCATTGATGACAATTTCTTACTTTCTCTATTTTGTTCCCTATCTTGCAATATCGGATCTCCCATGTTGCGACATAGCGTCCAATATTGGCCAAAATGTCTTCTAATGGTCTCCTGTACACTTACAAAGTACGTTAGCTCTCATTTAGGCCTTATTCGGCCCTTAAGGTTAATAAAAGACTCAATGTGCATATTTTATTAGATGTAAGTAAAACTAAAGAAACTTACTTAAAACATAATGAAAATACTTGTATTCAAGCTCCTTAAATGTGAAAACTAGTTTAATCTGCTACACCGAATTACAACAGATCAAGGATCATGTGCATCTACAAAAAGATGGCAATACTTCTCCATAAGGAAGCCTTTTTCATTCATATTAATTAGGGGAAACTAATCTTTGATGAGATAGTGAAGCATGTAGAGACCAAAAACAAGAGACACGTGTTTCCATTATCGTCTTTCTTCTTTATCAAATACCCATATTTATTTTTATTTGGTCCAATAAAAAATATCACTCAAAATATAAATAGGTTAGATTTTTCGAGAAGTGTGAAATATTATGGATATTACCGTCATTATGCAACTTGATCAATTGGATGGTTTGTGGATTCCTATACAAAGCTTTTGTGGATGTGTTTTCAAGAACAATTAGGCTTCTAAATTTCGTTGAGACAAAATAATATATTTTCTAAAGACAGTATTCCTAAGCCTGCACAACTAAAACTAAAGATTTCCAGTAAATGAACAAAGAGAAAAAATGTTGTAATTGCTTGGAAACTGATGAGGAAAATGAAGGTTCAAAGTCCAATAAATTCCAAGCAACAGATGGATCTCTAGTTGCAATTACAAGTATAACTACTACTGAACAAGCCAAACTAGTAAAGCAGGTGGATGTTGAGAATGCATGTATTGACTAGCAATTTGACTCATTAAATAAGTAAATAAAGCTTCTTACAAGGCAAATGAGTCGTATAGTTTGCTACAAGGCATATATTCTTACTTGAGCATCATGAAACCCTTTTGATTTTTTGTCCAGAAACAAATGGGAGATAGAGCTGAGTTGTTGAGGGGAAACTGAGCTTAATTGGTGGTTTCTAATTTGGTTGTTATTGTTGCCATTGAATAATAACGATTGTTTTTTGTTTGAAAAATGATGATACAAACGTTTACTAGATTATGTTTGTACCTAATATAGTGGATGTTTGATATTGCTACTTTGATGAATTTATTTTACTATGACTATTACTTCTTTTATTAGGTTTCACAGGTTGTGATTTTAAGGGGTAGTTTTCATCTTGAAGCTTTTGTATATTATGCTTAACTTTCTTAAAGAAATTGTTGCAAAAGTTTTTAGTAAAAAGGCCAAAGGAGGAGAATTTTAGTGTTGTTAGTCTGTCATAATTGACTTTGTAATTGGATGAAATGCAACTTTCCTATTTTCTTGGCATCAGCTCAATTATTTTGACTATTTTTATTCTTCTTTTTAAGGATTTTGAGTAGTAGTTTTCATGATCCTAATTGATCAAAATATTTAGTCAAGCTAGGATTTTTCGAAGAAGTCCTAATATGATTTACTTTACTTTTTTAAAAGAGATTTCAATTGATAGAAGTTTAATTGGTTAACATGTCTTTTTATCACATACCATATTGAAGAATTTTAATTAGAGTGTAATTTACATTGGTGAAGATATCTTTTTATCACATACTAGCTAGGATTCACAAGCCTACAACTTTCTATACATTGAAGACTTGTTTATTGTTTTATGTATGAGATAGAAAGAGCACTAATTCATTCATTAGAGGAACTTATTTGAGTGCAAATAGTATTGTAAACAAATTGTTTTGATCAATTTATGACTAAGCTTTCAACGGGGAAATTCTTAGTGGAAGAGTGAATCTTAGATAATTGCATAGGATTGAGTCTATAACATAGTGAGTTAGTTGAGTTTAAATCATGTCATGTACTATTAAATTATAGTGATTACTCTCTAGGTAAGGTCCGAACTGCATAACCAATTTGTGTGAGTGCATTATTCGATTTTTTTCAATTTTAGTTGCATCTTTAATTACAACTTATAAAACAACTGACCAACAATTCAACACTAACCGAACGTTCAGGGATTCAACCTAAAACCTAATATTAACCAATACTTCAGTTTAACAACCTTGGTTGACATTTCCATCTATTCTTGAGTAAATATATATATATATATTTTGCATCTTTTGTCCTGGGGAGTGTGTTTGGATGAAGAATCCTAAAATATTTTAGATTTTTAAAATGCTAGCATTTAAGAAGACATCAATTCAAAATGCTAGTATTTGTAATTGCATTGTTGGGATAAATAATTGATTTAAAAAATTAGGTTAATGGAATACAAATTATAAAGGAAGAATAATTATATTAAAAAATAAATAATATAAAAATTCAATATGAATATCATTACATTTGTAAAAAAAATATAAATAATTTTAATAAAATAAAATTTTAAAAATATATATTATTATTAAATAAAAATTTTTGAAATTTAAATTTTTATCCCATAATATTAAATCAAATTAAATTATGAGGAATTTTGAAAAACCACTTAGGTAGAATTTGAGCTATTAAAATTCCTTTATGAAATTATTCACAAAATATGAAATTTTTCACAATATTTATCCACACAAATAAAATCATTCTTAAAATTTTAAAAACTTTCATACAAATGAAATTTTTTTTTTATAAATTCATTACCTAAACACACCTGAGGGGGAAGTTAACTACTATTTTGTAGGAATATTTGATCATGACATATACTTTTCTTGCATTTCCATAACCGGACTACCCATTACATTATGTGTTTCGTATTAAATGACTTTTTTTTAATTATTCACTTTTAAAGGAATGTCAACAAAGCTACTTAACTAATTAAAAAAGTTAGACATAATTTTTTAGAGAATCATATGCCTTTTAACTCTTTTTCTTTTTCTATCCTCTAATTCTTTTGCAGTGCTACCACTAATAAAAAATTAATTAGTGATGGTGCTGAACTGAGGATAAGCATCTCGCTTTGATGTAAATTAAAAAAGCACTTACTTAAGAGTTTAAAGCGTACATGCAGTGAACATAAAATTAAACTTAAAGATGAGCATATACTGATAATATAAAGTTTTCAGCCGTAGAAATTTTCAACTATTCTAGTTTAATTCCCATTAGAAACTCTAGGGAACAATTGCATATTAGATGAGATCACCTTTAATTTCAATTAGTAATTAACATTCCGAATAGCATTTTTGAACTAATTTATCTGATAAAGTGATACCAATTAAGCATGACCTTTAACATCAATTGGGTTTTTAGAGTTAGCATACTTAATGAAGAACTGGCAGTCAATTTCCTAATTTAATTATGCACATGCACTATAACTTGGTGCAGAAATATCAGCCAATTAAACATATTCTTTGTGAAGATAATTAAGAGAGCTATTTTGTACTATATCAGATGCAGATAAGAGCCTATAGCTCATCAATTACGTTCTCGGAACAATTTTCTTTTGTCCAACATTAGTTCTTAATTCATTTTCCTACTCCAAGGGGGAATTAGTGTTATGTATGAATAATGATCAGTTCTTTTTTTCTTATATTCTCTTCCATATTTTTGTTAAAAATGGAGAATCATTAGTTATAGAAATGGATACAGGTTTTAATAGAAAATGGAAGGAAAATGTAGCCACTGCCCACGTGATTTCCTTGAGGTTTATCACATATTCCATTTTGGCATAAAGGTTCAAACTTTTCATCTAATGAAATATTGGAAGAGGCCAAGCCTTTCCCTTAACTGTACACAATAATTATTTGAAAATAAAAAATCATCATCAGATTTAATCATTTTATTTTCAAAAAACAAAAAGAGGTATTTGCAATTTGACAACGCGGGGGGGGGGGGGGGCGAGGAATTACCTTTTGCGACCATCTTTCTATTTTTATTACATTATAAAGCATCATTGTCTAATATCCTTCATTATTAATTTCTTAAATAATGTACTATTGGTGTTTAATGTCAACAATGATGTATTCAACAGGGAATATTGTATACTGAATAGATATAAAAAAGGACGCATCTTCAAATTTAATCTCTGCATTGGTTAGGTAAATTAGAAGTTGTTATAGAATAAAATTCATTGGGTGGTAAACTATGTCCCTAGGGAAACAATCAGGATTGTCAAGATAATTTCAGCTAACGTGGAAGGAGTTAATGTGTTGACAGCAGCTCCAAAGGATGTTCTTGAATCCTTGATAGCAATAAGGCCAATGTTTATATATATATATATATATATATATATATATATATTAAGCATAGTTTAAAGTTTTATAGTTATTTTCTCTCAAAAAAAAATGTGTCAAGACCGTAACAGTTCCTATATTATACCTTAAATTGTAAATAAATTAATAAACTACTCCATGTTTCTTACATGAAGAAATAAAATAATCTCTCCTTAATTTGTGTTTTTAAAGGTTTATTTTGGTATTTTATATATAAGTTAATACAAATTAATCCATAATATTTATACCTTTATTTAATTTGGTCTCCATATTTGAAGTAAATTGTTTTAACCTTTTGTTGCTTATGTGACACTATCTAATATTATATATCACCTCAATGAATAATATAAAATTTATAAAAAAATTCAAAAAAATAAATTTCCAAAAAATTCTTTAAAATTTTCCAAAAATCATGAAAAAAAAATAAAAATATATATATATCTCTTTCATGTTTTTTTTAAATTAAAAATAAACTTAAATTTATTTCCACTTTTATTTAAAAGTCTTCAAAATGTCGTCTTTAAGGAATGCTGACTCAGTCCCTCAATAATGGAAAGTATTGTCCCCTGGGAGGGTTTTGCCCCCCTCCATAGAGAGTTGTTTATTGTTCACAAAGAAAGGCATCTTAACTATACATGGATGTACGGCCACCCACGAAGAAATAACGGGACCATATCTGTGAACTGTACACGACTCTCTATGAAGGAATGACAAAATCCTCTCAAAAAAATAATACCTTCTATTGTTAAAGGACTGGGTTAACATGTCAAAGTACAATTCAACTTTGAATGCATTGTTACCACTCCTCTTCAAAATTTGAAAAACATCATCAACCTTTGGTTTGAGCTTGCCAAAACTTTCTAATGGAAATCGTTTTTTTGAATCCACTGACAACAATTAGAAGTTTCTCCAAAACCTTTTCAGAGAGTTTTCAAATATTACTTGTTTGCTAATATGATATTTTTAGGGTAAAAAGTCTAACAAGAAGGAACCGATTCAAAACTAATATTAAATCCCGCAAATTACGTAAGATGATTTTAAGGGATTAAGTCAAACGTAATATTATCATAATGATCATGATATATGTTTTGACTTATATTTCAATTAATTTTCCAAAGTCAAAGTGATTTTAAAAAAAATTAAGATTAAAGTGACAAATAATAAGTATTATGAACTAAATGATGATTAATATTATTTTTATGATGTTATTTTTATTTTTCATAATACTAAAGAATTAAGAATTGCATATTTAATGATCGAATATGTATTTAATAATACTTATATATAAGTTTTTTATCATTGCACCTATAATTTTTATTGAATAATTTTTTAAAAAAAATTCATAAAATATTTTCTTATCTACATTATAAGTGACATAATCGAGCATAACTAATACTGATATTAACCTTCTGATTTGGTGAAAGACAATGACTGTCCCACAGAAAAATTACAGGTATCACCAAAAACTTGATCAAAAGTTAGATATTCGAAACAAAGGTTGGGAGGGATTCCCATGAAAATTAAAATTGATAAAATATTGGAAGGTGGGTTTTGGAAAACCAAACAAAGAAATTAAAGGTGATATAACCAAATCAGAGTTACTTTCCCAGAAATCTCCTTTCCTTCCAAATTCCCAATGGGTTGTAGGCCAAAACCGAAATAAGAGAAAATAGAGAACAAAAATGGGTATAAATAAGAAGACTAGAATCAGTATAAATAAAAAGACTACAAAGTAAGATGAAAAAGATTACTAGAGTGAAAGAAAAATAGAAGAAAGAACAAGAGAGAAAGGTGAATCATTGAGTATTTTCATTCATGTCATTTACAAAAGAAATTTACCACTCAAGAAATAATCATAGATTATTAAATAAATCTAGGAATTTTATGAGAGTAAATGAAAATTTTCAATGTTAATTTAAAATTATTTGAAAGATGCAATAATGGTGGCACAATTTTCTGTTTTTTATTAAATAGATTTCAAAAAGTAAAATTATGATTACATTAGGAAAAAAAGTTAAATTAGAATATTATTGACACCGTCAAAAAAATAAGCTTATTGAGTAAATCTCATCTAAAATGGTTAACAATTATTTTTAATGTAATTGGAATTATATCAACTTAATCTATCGGATCAGTTGAATTAAGAATCCATTAAGTATAAATGGTGATATTAAATCAAGTTTTGAGTAAAACGCTCAAAATCACCATTGAACGCAGCATTGGAATTGATTGAACAGATAAAAACTAGTAGAACTGGTTTGCTATCTATTCTTACCGAAACCCATCAAAAGTCGGCCCAAATCTGTTAACCCAAAAATAAACTCTGGCCTACAATCCAAATTTTGGAGAAATGGTTGGACCTCTTTTTAAGTTTTTAATGGCAATGGAAATTCTTGTTAGAGCAAGAAACTTGTCTGAGATCTCAGGAGTGATTATCCGCCCAATCAATACCTGCAAATCTTAATAGTAAGCTATGGCAGCCACCATTTTAATGGCAATGGAAAGCCTTTGAAATTTAACTTACTTATACATCCTACTGCCGAAATATCCTTCTAATATAGAGCCGGAATATAATGAAGTTAATTGAGTTCAAGTTGAGTTAAAAATATAAGGATATAAATTAAGAACTTAATTAAATTTGACTTGAGTTTTAAGTGAGTTTTATATTTTTTCTAAAAAAATTGAATTTAATTGATTAGTTGAATTAAGCTCCTTTATTTAATGGAAAATAAGTTTGATTTCCATGCTTAAGTTTAAATTTTTTAGCATTGTGCTTGAAATTTTTTAATAGTAATTAAATGTAAAATTTGTATTAAGTGCTTTTTATTGCTTAAAAAACCAAATGATCAAACAAATATTATGTCTTTTATGAATACTAACTTTATTTGTGTTAAGTAAATGATGATTATACTAAATGTCAACTACTTTTGAAAAATAATTGAGAGAAAAAAATAACGTTTTAAATATAATGAAAATAAAAAATTTAATTAGTATGTAAAACTATTAAAATAATATAAAAATTTAAAATTATATAAGAAAGTAAATACAGAAAATATTTATATTAAATTAATGATCACATTTAGTAATAACGATTAAAAATAATTTTTGAAATTTGAATTTCTTTTTAAAAAAATCCACAAAACATGTCACCTCCACCAAACAAATAATGGATAAATAAAACACGAATTTAAGATTGTCTGCTTCACATAATATAAACAACTTACAAAAAATTAATATCATAATATCATATTAATAATTTTATCTTAAAATTAGCAAAATTTTGTTTACATCAAACTTTTTAAAATTAATAAATGTAAATTAAATATTTTTTTTTATAATCACAAGTGTTTTTATCCATTTTATAGCTTAGGATCAATCTAGTTCGGGCCAGAGTATTTCAGTAAAGCTCTCCTAATAGTGGCAAAGCTAGGGGGTTGGCAGACGCCCTGCCCCCTCTAAAATGGAAAAATTTTTATTTGGGCACTTTATAATTTATAAAAATTTAAATTAATAATAGTAAAATTGCATTTTAACCCCTAAAAAATAATAAAAAATTGATTTAATCATTTAAAAATTATAAAAATAACTATTAAAATGGTGAAATTGCAATTTTATTATCGTAAAAATATACAATGTAATTTCGACACCCTCAAAAAAATTTTTTGGCTCTGCCACTATCTCGCAACAATCACAACTCTAAGATTTGAACTTGGATCAAATTATAATATTTTTTAAATTTTTTCAATTATTACAAAAATTTAATAATTATTATTTTTAATGTTTAATTATCATAACTTCTATTAACTTTTTTAGTTAATAATTCTAAAATATATTTTATAATTATTTTTAAATATTAATTTAATAATAAATAAAAAATAAAAATATTTTTATCCATTCAAATTTCTTTCCCAAATTTGTACTTTTATATAGATTATAAATATTAAACTTGATTAAAATGTTAAACTTAGTTTCATGATTGTTTATGTGAAAATGAATAGTCGAATACAGTATTACTTTTATATTATTAAACATTTTTTTTCAATTGAATGATATTGTTAATGTTTTAATTGAATTTCGAATTGATGTTTATGTCATTATTGATATTTATTTGTGCTTAAAATTTTATAAAAAGATTTTAATTCTCTTTTATTCTTTACGGATTTTTTTTCTATATTTTTCTATTTAAATTTTTTTTTAAATAGATGTTTAAATCTACTGTCTAACTGGTTGAACCAATTAAAATTAAGAGTTAATGGTCTAACTAATTTATCCATGATTCGATTATGAAAGCATTAATTGTTTTAGACCATAACTATAATTTTAGGCCTTATTTGATTAAATATGGAAAATTTTCAATGCATTATTTAAGGATCTAGAAGGCAATTATTTAAGGGTGTCGAATTCCGCTTTGGTCAGAAGAATCCATCAGTTATTAGCTAAAGTAGCGTAATGATCAATCTATCACATATAGAGTGTTAAGATAAATGTTGTTTGTTAATTCTATTGCAATTTAGTTACTAGCAGTTAATGGGTTAATGTTGTTATTATTGTTGACAGCAAGAATATCCTTTGTTGTATAAATACCCTTGCTCAAGTATTTTCAATAGATGAAAAAGTTTGAATTTAACATGGTATCAAACATCTTTAATTTATTGAAAATACTTGAGCAAGGGTATTTATACAACAAAGGATATTCTTGCTGTCAACAATAATTACAGCACTAACCCATTAACTCCTAGTAACTAAATTGCAACAGAATTAACAAACAACAATTATCTTAACATTCCCCTGGTATTCCAACTTTTGTTGAACTGATCTTCATTCGACGGCACTCGCAATGCTTCTCTAAAGTTAGAAAATTATTTTAATGTAATTGGTTTTGCAAGCACATCAACCACCTGTCTTTTTTATGGAACAAAATTGACCTGTAGTATGCCAACAAGAACTTTTTCACGCACAAAATGATAATCAATTTCCATATGCTTCACCTCAGCATGATGAGTAGAGTTTGCAGCCATGGCCAATGTTGATGTGTTATCACACCATACAACTAGTGGTTGTTTAACAGTCATACCAATTTCAGTTAGAAGTAGCTTTATCCATAACAACTCAAACACATAGTTTGCTAGGCTGCGATACTCTGCTTCTGATAAGGATTGGGACACAACAACTTGTTTCTTAGAACACTATGCAATTGGATTGGAACCAAGATAAATGCAATAGCCTGTAGTTGATCTTCTATCTTCAAAAGTAGAGGCCTAATCAACATTAGAATAGCCAACTAGGTCAAACTGTCCTTTTGTGAAATACAGACCATGATTCAAAGTGCCATTCAAATACCTTAACACTATCTTTACAGCCTTCCAGTGAGTATCACAAGGTGCATTCATGTATTGACTAAGCTTGTTGACATAGAATGTAATTTTTGGTCGTGTAATGAACACATACTGTAGTTTGCCAATAATACTTCGATATTCATGAACAACAAGTGGGCTACCATCTGCAGCAGTCAACTTGGGAGGCTTACCATAGGAGTAGAAGTAGCCATAGCTGTAGTCATGTCTGTGCTAGAAAGCAAATTTGAAATATACTTCTTCTAAGAAAGAAACAAATCACTACAAGAGGTGCGATGGACCTCTATACCTAAAAAAATGAAGCTCACCCATGTACTTGAGGGAGAACTTGTTGTGAAGTTGCTTAATGACTTGGTTGATTTCTTCAGAAGAGCTACCTGTTACAATTATATCATCTATATATGCCACTAGAAAACTTTTTAAGACATCAGTTGTTCGAAAAAAAAACAACGGATCAACTTTAGAGGCTTGAAAACCAAGTTGCTCCACCAAATGTTGCCTCAATGTATGAAACCAGGATCGAGGGGTCTATTTTAAACCATAAAGTGCCTTGTTCAGATTGCACACAAGCTATTCTCCATTTGCTCCGTGCATCTCAAAACCTGGTGGCTGATCCATATAAATTTCCTTGGTCAATGTGTCATTAAGGAAAGTTTTATTCACATCAAGTTACCTTAGCACCTATCCATTATTAACAACAATTGCCAGAATAGTCTATTTTGTTACAGGTCAAACCACAAAGCTAAAAGTATCACAAAAATCAAAACTAGCATGTTGAAAGAATCCCTTAGCTACTAGTCTTTCTTTATACTTATCTACAGATCCATCGGGCTTTTTTTTCTCTCAAAATAGCCACTTACAACCAATTGATCTCCTAGAAGGTGGAAGAGGGGAAAGACTCCAAGTGTTATTCTTGAGAAGAGCTTGTAACTCACTATTCACTTCTTCTTTCTAGTATGATGAGCTCATTGCTTCATGAATGCCACTAGGTACAGTAACAAAGAAACTATCAGTAGTCACAATATCAGATAAACTAGTTACCCTAGTGACATATGCTTTTGGTTTAAAAGTTCCTACTTTACTATAAGTAATCATAGAATGAGAATTAGCTGCATGCAATGGCGGACTTTGAGTTGGTGGAGTTGATGGATGAGAAATAAATACCACACTATTAGAAGGTGGAGACGGTGACATACTAGGAGAAGCTGATACTGAAGTTGAATTCATTGTTGTGTTAGAGGACAAAGATCAATTTGTGGACTCGTGAGGTGACCCATCATTTGCAACTAAGGTAGAAGGAAATATAACTAATTTTGAACTAGATGGAACAGTTGATGGGACTACTTGACAACTTGGATGTATGTATATTGTTTTTAAATGGAAAAACACTTTCATGAAACATGACTTGACGAGACACAAACACCCTACCTGAAGGATCTCGACACCTATAACCTTTGTGTTGAGGAGAATAGCCTAAGAATGTACATGGAGCTGATCGAAATTGAAGTTTGTTAGTATTATAAGGTTGAAGGTTCGGGAAACATAAGCAACCAAGCACTCTAAGTGGCAGATAGTCAAGTTTAACACAAAATAGCTTTTCATAATGAGAGATATTGCTTAGGGATAGAGAGGGTAAGCTGTTTATCAGATAAACTGCACTACTAAAAGCTTTATACCAGTAAGTCAAGGGCATGCACGCATAAGGCAACATAGAAAGACCAGATTCTACAACTTGTCTATGTTTTCACTCAACAAGACCATTTTGCTTAGAGGTGTAAGGACATGTGAGCCTGTGAGAGATACCTTTTATGATAGATACGATTTCAGTGCTTGAAACTCACCCCCTCCGTCCGTCTAAAGCAGTTTTAATTTGACCCCAAATATTCTTTTATCTTGTTAATAAAACTGATGAAAAACTGTAGTAACATCTGACTTTTTCTTTAAAACCTAAAGCCATGTGTATCTAGTATAAACATCTGTAAAAGCCACATAATAAGAGGAACCATTTAAACATATTGGATTTGGCCCCCAAACATCTGCAGCCACCATCTAAAGAGGAGCAGTATATTCAGTTGTAGAAGCAGAAAAAGGTAACTTATGTGCTTTGCCAGATGACAAGCAACACAATCAACCAAATTTTTATTATCACACACAGGTACATTACAATGATTCAGAGCTTTCTTAAATGTAGCTAAATAGTCTAACGTGCCATATAGCTAAAGGAATGGATTTTATAGTAGCAAGACACTGTGTTGAAATAGTAGGTTTAGTAGACTTGACAGTAATGTTTAGATGCAATTTGTAGAGACCACCATGAACCGAACCTTGAAGAAGAACATCTTGAGCATGCACATCACATACTTGACATCTAGTAGGACGTCTCTCTATATACGGATTTCTGAGCTCCTGTGGAATATTCATGGTTCATCACACTGCACCAGTAATGATTTCTGATTCAGTCTTTGATAGTCGCTTCTTCTCCACCAAAAGATTAATATCCTTCTTGATGACTCTAATTATGTGCTATGGCGTGAACAGGTATTTCTTGCAATCAAAACTTACAAGCTGCAACATTTTCTTGATCCTCAAACTGTTGTTCGTCCATTGCTGATCTCTAATGAAAATGGTGTGCTTTAAGAAATTCTTGCTTTTGTGTTGTATGAACAACAGGATAGTGCACTTGTATCTTAGCTTCTTTCTTCTGTTAGCCAAAGTGTCTTACTCTAACTTATTGGTATGGATTCTAGTGCATAGATATGAAATACACTTGCTACAATATATAGTAGTAAGACCACATCTAGGTTAATGTTCTATAGATGTTCTCTTCATTCTCAACACATGAAAGATTTGTCAATGAAGGATTTCTTGATAAAATTTAACGGCTATTGTGATAGTCTAGCTAGTTGTGGTGAGGTATCAGTGAGCATGACCATGTTACTGCCATTCTCAATAGTCTCTCTCCTGAGTATGAGTCAGCTATAATTGTCATAACCGCAAGTCTACTACCTTTTAGTGTTCAAAACATTACTATTATGCTTCTAAATGTTGAAGCACAAATGCAATCTACTGTATCTGAGATTCTTAGTTCAGCAAACATGGTTACTCATCAATAAAATGCTTCAGTGGTAAATAGTAATTCAACTCCTACTTATCGTCCTACTTCAGGTTCCTCTCGTGGTTGTGGACATGGTCGTATGTTTGCTTCTCGCATTCAGTGCCAGCTTTGTAGAAAAACAGGGCATCTTGTTGATCGTTGCTATCATAGGTTTGATGCTACTTACAAGAGTACTGGTTATCAGCCTCCACAAGCAAATGTGTGTATGTTTCGTAATGGGTCATCAATGTCATCTTAGGTGCCTTCATTTGGTTTTCCAATGTCTTCTTCAACAATGGCTCCATATGGAAATTGGGTTGTCTCACATTTTCCAACTCCTACAAATGCATGGTTCAACCCATTTTGTGCATCACTGCAGCCTGGAAGTGCTTCAACAACTACTCCTATCTTGAGTCCTAATCCTCAAGCTTATGTTGCTACACCTGACACTGGTAGAGATAATGCTTGGTATCCAGACTCTGGTGCCATACATCATCTCCCTCACTCTATTTCAACAATGGAACAAAGCACTTCATACAATGGCCCAGGTAAAGTGTATATGGATAATGGATCTGCCTTACCTATTATTCATACTGGTCAGACATCTTTACTTACTCATTCTTGTTCGCTGTATATCAGACCTCTCTTGTTTGTGCTTGGTATTACTAAAAATCTAAAGTTTGTGTCTAAATTTGCAAAGGACAACCAAGTGGTGTTTGAGTTTTTTCCTACTAGATGTCAAGTGCGTGATTTGCATAATAAAGATGTTCTTCTTCAAGGTTTAGTTCATGGTGGTCTCTATAAATTGCACCTAAACACTGCTATCAAATCTACTAAACCTACTACTTCAACACAGTGTCTTACTGCTGTAAAATCCATTCCTTTAGTTGTATGGCATGCTAGACTAGGGCATTCATGTTTAGTTACACTTAATAAAGCTTTAACTCATTGTAATGTACCTGTGTGATAATAAAAATTTGGTTGATTATGTTGCATGCCATCTGGGCAAAGCACATAAGTTACCTTTTTCTGCTTCTACAACCGAATATACTGCTCCTCTTCAGATGGTGGCTGTAGATGTTTGGGGGCCAGATCCAGTATGTTCAAATGGTTTCTCTTATTATGTGGCATTTAAAAGTGATTATACCAGATCCACATGGCTTTATTTCTTAAAGAGAAAGTTAGATCTTGCTATAATTTTTCCTCAGTTTCATCAACAAGCTAAAAGAATACTTGGAGGTCAAATTAAAATTGCTTCAAACGGATGAAGGGGGTGAGTTTCAAGTGCTGAAATGGTATCTATCAGAAAAATGTATCTCTCACAGGCTCACGTGTCCTTACACTTCTGAAAAAAATGGTCTTGTTGAGTGAAAACACAGATAAGTTGTGGAATCTAGTCTTTCTATGTTGGCTTATGCGTGCATGCCCTTAACTTACTGGTATGAAACTTTTAGTAGTGCAGTTTATCTGATAAATAGGTTACCCTCTCTATCCCTAGGCAATATCTCTCCTTAAGAAATGTTATTTTGTGTTAAACCTAACTATTTGCATATGTCACCAAGCTAATTCTCATCCTATGATGACTCGTAGTAAAGTAGGAACTTTTAAACCAAAAGCATATGTCACCAAGGTAACTAGTTAATCTAATATTGTGACTACTGATAGTTTCTCTACTATTGTACCTACTGACATTCACGAAGCAATGAGCTCATCTTACTGGAAGAAGCAGCGAACAATGAGTTAAAAGTTTTTTTCAGGAATAATACTTGGAGTCTTTACCCTTTCCACCTTCTAGGAGATCAATTGGTTGTAAGAGATTGTTCTGAGTGAAAAAAAAGCCTGATGGATCTATAAACAAGTATAAAGCAAGACTAGTAGCTAAGGGTTCTCTGAACATGCTGGTTCTAATTTTTGTGATACTTTTAGCCCTGTGGTTTGAGCTGTAACAATACAAACTATTCAGGCAATTTTTGTTAATAATGGATGGGTGTTAAGGTGTCGTGTGTGAATGTTTAATGCGAATGTGTAAGTATACACGTCAAATCAAGTAATAAAGTGACGAGAGAGTATTGTCTCCATAGAGATCAAAGTTGATTAAAATAATTGGTTATTTTATTACTTATGAAATTTACTAATTAAACTGTGCAAAAGAAATAGATGACAAATTGATTAAGAGATTTAATGAATGGATTAATAAAATCAATTATGAATGAAAAAAAATGCTAGGGTCATTAAAAAGCAGTGGCAATTCTCAAAGAATAAGTAGGGAGAATTTGTACTGTTGAATGATAAAGGTTGAAATTACTCAGATTTTATTCTTATATCATAATAATGCCATAGCAAAATCTTGACCATTTTACTACTAAGGGATTCACTACTACAATCCTCTTTCGAAAGCCAGACTTTGAGCTACCATTCTGAGATTTTTTTATGTCTACAAAACTCAAGAATAATATGAAGACTACAGATCACAACTTCTATGTCTAGAGTGCTGCAAATATTCTTTCGAATACTTGTCTGTATTAACCGATAATAATCTAATCTATTTAATCTTTTCAGAATTTAATCATATCTACTAACATACCATACAGTCATCTATGTTTAGAGCTTGCATGCATGCATTTAAAATAATCACAAATCAAATGGAACAATAATCTACTCAAAATTATACCATGGGCATTAAAGATAGTAAAAATTCACTAAAATAATTTCAACCCAATGAGATTTAACTCATGGATTGGGCATTCAAATCCGAAACAAAACCATTCAACATCATCATTTAAGTTCACGAATTACAAAGTTCAAATCAGAAAATAAAGGCAAAATTGCAGGAAGCTCTCGCCACTCTAGATTCCACTTTAATAATGAGATTTGATGCAAAACCCAAGGTAGATTTCTCTTCCCCTTTCTTCCGTCTATGACTTTTCTGCTCTGTAAGCTGCTACCCTCTCCTCTCTTTTCTCTGAGATTTTTCACGAGAATCTGATGTATAGAGAAAAACTGCTATCTAATTCCTCTCTCTTCAAAAAAATCCTCCTCTCTTTTCTTTTCTCTTTCCTCCTTTATAAGGTAGGTCCCTCCCTCTTAGCACATACCTTTTGCTTCCTCCTTTTCAGGGTGGTTTATCTGGTACAACTATACCTGGCTAATAGTGACATGGACTAAGTGCTGCGTCATCTTCCTGGAAGTGCTATGGCATTCTTGTTGGCAATCTAACCAGGATTTTGCCATGGCAATATTTCACTTCATTCATTTTCATACTCTTTTCTTTCTTCTTTTCTTCATCATACACCTGCTGCCAGCCTCAACCAACACCTTTCTTCCCCAATAAGAAAAGTAACAAATAATAGTATTTATAGCACTATCCAAGCTTTGTTATGCAATATTCTAAAAATATCCTAAAAATACAAACATATTTACTTAATTACAAATAATTAATTCACTCTAGATGCTTGAAATATAACTCCTTTCAAGAGTTATGACACCCCCGAACCTGAATTATTGCTTATTATCAAGAAAAATATGTATGAATATGCATGAATGCATGAATTTTCCAAAGCACATAGTTACCATATATATACTGCTAAACCATCTGCCATATATTCTATACCTCCATCTTCAGCAGTCTTCTACTAAAAAAAATTGGTTCAAGTTTTGTAGGCTTGTTTAGCAAATGATGTGCAGAAAATGTTTTCTAAAAATAAAAGTTCTTAAGTAATTATGCAATTCTGACTATAGTAGACCTCTCCAAATGTATTTAGGTTATCTTTCCTCTAAATTTAGTTTCTCTATTCTCACTTATTCCGTCATTTCAAAACTTTAATTACAAATATTATTTATTTTTTCTAGGGAATTCATCTTGTCACTTGGTTTCTTTACTTGACAATCTCAATGGAGCATACATTAGATTTACAGGTAGTATATCATGCCATAATTTGAATGTAGTTCACTCATGGAGCTAAGGTTTTTAACTTAGAAGATGGATGGAGCATACAACTACCTCCTTAGCTACTCAACCTAGAACTTTAGCGAAGTGTCCCTAAATCATTATTATTATTAGAATTAATTTGTTTTATTCACTCTTATTCGAACTTGTTTTCCTGTTCAATAATACAATGGAGCAAACAAAGCATTACTGACCTACTTAATAATTTCAAATATTGGAGTGTAAAACTATTGCCATGGTATTCCTTATTATTCATACCCAAATTATTTAATTTAGGTTCAAGAAAATGTAAATACATTAAAAGAACCCTACTGTAGGTTAATTGCAATAATACTTAAGTTATTCTACTTTTAGGAATCAATTTTCAAATAACTATCCTAAGTTAAACATGCTTAATCAACTATCACAATTTTCTAAATTAATCGAAAAGTTATTATGCTCATCAAACATCACTGATAACAATATACTCAGCATAGTTTGGTAGTTATTTGGCATTTGTATATACTGGAAAAATGAATGACAAAATGCATGAATATTAAAACATAAATCTACTACATACTATATTTACAACACAACACAACCCCAAACCTAAAGGATGCATTATCCTCAATACATGAACAATTAAACATGAGCAAATGCCATGACAACCAAATATGAATGCATGAAACATATGTTATAAAATGAAAAAAAAATTGAAAATGAAAACAAATGCTTGGAAGGAATTGGGTTACTCTAATTGGGTTGGGTTGATTTTTTAACTTCATGAGATCATTAATCAGTTGATGAACTGCATGTTCTTGCTCTGTCATAGGTGCAGTGGATTTCGGTGTAGTGGTAGTGTCAGCAGGTGTAGCAGTTTGAGTCACATCATCATCATCTTTATCAAATTCAATACATACAGGTTCAGTTTTTCTCCTCTTCTCCCTTTTTTTTTGTGGTCTGTTTCTCCGTAGTGGCTTATTCTCTATCTTCATCATCATCGTCTGGTTCTAACAATAATTTTTTAAGAAAAATAGGGAACGTAGGCATAGGTCGGGTAAAGTTCTTCTAAGGAGATGTCTTAATGGCCTTATCCCTTCGTTGGACATATCCCCAAAATATAGCCATTTCCTCTTGAGCTCAGCCAAGATTAATGATTAGACATTAATGCGGTAGCATCAGAAGTCATAGGAGGAGAAGCTGTGGATGTAGAGCCTAAATGCTATGGCATTTCCTCCCAAAAAAATCTCAGGGCGAGTTGCTTGTCTTTATTCGCTTGAATAGGAACCTTCACCCTCTAAAAAAGTAATGTAATGAGCGACGAAAATTTTAATGTATCGGTATTCTTTTGGGAGCAGTGATGGACTTCTCTAATGATAATGCTTCCAACATTGATATTTCCTCCCATCATAATCGAATGCAATAATAACAAGCATTCTTTTGAAATCGTTGAGTTATGAGTAGAAGGGATGAGACAAGTTTTAAGGAAATGATACCAGACTCTACAGTGAGGCTTCAATGATACACGGTCAATGGTGTAGCAATTATTTCAAGAAACTGTCCAGTTTGTCCCCTTTACACATAAATCTGTCAGAACTTGGTTTAGTCCTTCAGTTGTCACGGTCTTGACAAATTGGGCGTGTTCATTAGGGCTGTCAAATAACC
This sequence comes from Gossypium hirsutum, assembly GCF_007990345.1. Taxonomy (NCBI): domain Eukaryota; kingdom Viridiplantae; phylum Streptophyta; class Magnoliopsida; order Malvales; family Malvaceae; genus Gossypium; species Gossypium hirsutum. The sequence continues at coordinate 10,404,590 of NC_053442.1, read as the reverse complement.
CATATTGTGCATTGTTTGTATCTTCATCGAACTTCACCGAGACACTACGCACATATATAAAAACATTATTAAGAAAGGTAAAATGAACATAAAATTCTTTCACTACCTTGGTGAGAACATCATCAAGGTGGAAACAAAAGATTTGCCACCCATGCTTCTCCACGACTGAAGAGATCGCTTTAGAGTAACCCATAAATGGGGCATCTTGGAAAAGGAAATTTTTTCCATGGAAAATGGCCTTTTTGATATGTTCTGGGTATATTTTTCTTCTACGATTTTGCTAAAAAATGTCCTCGGGTGCACAGAGGTAGAAGAAAATTGTGCTTGGCGAGCCATTTGAGAGAAAATAGTGACTGGAAAATGAAAAAGGTGAGACCTTTACAGTTTTATGGAGTAAAAATAGATAAGTGTAAAGAAGATGAAATGGAAAAGAAGTTAGAAAAGAAGTGAATTGACTAGGGTAAGAAGTGAGAGAAAATACAGTAATGATGTGGGTGGTAAGATTAACCTAAGATTGTGCCTTGACACAAAAAAAAATAGAGCTTGAAAAAGAAAAATAATAGAAAAATTATTAAACCAACAATTAACTAATATATTGAATAGGTTGATTTCTACAAAACTAGGCCATAATGTGCCTGTAACAAAAGAAAATAACTGTTAAGTAAACTTATTGAAGAAACTAAACAAATTAAAAACAAAATAAATGAATAAAACAGTGTAGGAAAAAAAATATTAAGCAGCACGAAAAATGATGAAATTTTTTATCACGAATTATAGGAGCTCCAAAGTAATGCTTTAATCGTTGGCCATTGACTTTGAAAGTAGAACCAGTCTTGCTGTCTTTGACTACTACAGCTCCATAAGAATAGACTTGCACTATCTCAAATGAGCCAGACCAACGAGGTTTTAATTTGCCAAGAAACAATTTAAACGTGGAATTAAATAACAAGACTTGTTGTCCAAGTGCAAATTATCGTGGAAAAATCTTGTTGTCATGCCATCATGTAGTCTTTTCTTTGTACATCTTGCCATTTTCATAAGCTTGTGCTCTAAATTCTTCCATCTCATTCAACTCTAATAAGCGATTAGTAGCAGTAGCAGTTCAATCTATATTTAATTTCTTAATTGCCCAATATGTCTTATGTTCAAGTTCAATGAGCAAATGACAGGGTTTTCCATAAACTAGTTGAAAAGACGACATCCCCAATGGTGTCTTGAACACAGTACGATATGCCCACAAAGCTTTGTCTATTCTAGATGACCAATCTTTGTAGGTGGGATTGACTACCTTTTCCAAAATTTGTTTAATCTCTCTGTTAGAGACTTCCGTCTGTCCATTTGTCTGGGGTTGGTATGCCATGACAATTTTATTCTTAACACCATACCTGTTAGGAGTATTAGCAACTAATTTGCAGTCAAAGTGTGCACCTTCACCACTAATTAGAGCACGATGGGTACCAAACCTAGTAAAAATATTTTTACATAGAAATTTTAGTACTGATTTGGCATCATTCGTTGGTAAAGCAACAGCCTCTACCCATTTAGAGACATATCAACAACTAAAAGTATGTATACTTTACCTCAAAAAGGTGAGAATGGACCCATAAAATCAATTCCCCATACGTCAAATAGTTCCACTTCTAAAATAGTTTGCAAGGGCATTTCATACATTCTCGATAAATTTCCAGTTCTTTGACAGCAATCACAAGCTTGACAAAATTCAAGAGCATCTTTAAACAAGGTTGGCCAATAAAAACCAGATTGGAGAACTTTTACAATAGTTCTCATGCCCCCAAAATGTCCTCTATATGGTGCTAAATGAAAATGATATAAAATAATTTGAATCTTGTCATATGGAACACACCTTCGAATTATCTAGTCTGTAGAATGTTTGTATCAAAACGGCTCACACCAATAATACTGCATGGCATCATGGATAAATTTCCTTCATCTTTGACTTGGCGATATCAGCATACCATGGTAATGTCATGGCAAATAATAGTTGATCATCTGGGAAATCATCCTGGATGCACTAAATATTACCTTCTTCATTTCCTACTTCAATTTGAGACAATTGATCAACCACTTGATTTTCTCTACCTTTCCTATCTCTAATTTCTAGATCAAATTCCTGCAGTAGTAGTATCCATCGAATTAATCTGGGCTTGACATCTTTCTTGATCACCAAGTAGATAATAGCAGAGTGGTCTGTATAAAACCACAGTTAACAGCTCCTTCTCAGTTGTGGATGAAATACCTTGTCCTTTCTTTGCCCAAGTATTACTCCTACAGAAAAATCACTAGCATCACACATAAGTTCGAAATGTAAAGTACAATCTGGTGCTATGACTATTGGTGCTGTGACTAGCTATTTTTTCAATTACTCAAATGCTTGTAACCACAGCTTATCAAAATTGAAAGATTTATTGTATTCTAACAATGTACACAGGGGTTTTGATATTTTTGAAAAATCTTTGATAAATCGTCAATAGAATTTTACATGGCCAAGAAATCTGGGAATACCTTTAACTGTGGAGGGTGGTGGCAATTTCTCAATAACCTCAACCTTTACTTTGTCAACAGCAATCCCTTGCTGCAAAATTTAATATCCCAAAACAATGCTTTCACAGACCATGAAGTGGCATTTCTCCCAATTAAGAACAAGGTTAGTTTTTTCACACCGACAAAGAACAAACTTTAGATTTTTTAAATAGTCTTCAAAGGTATCACCAAACACTGAGAAGTCATCCATAAAAACTTCAAAAGATTTCTCCACCGTGTCCGAAAATATTGCCATCATACAACAGTGAAATTTTACAAGGGCATTGCATAATCCAAACGGCATTTATCGGAATGCAAAAGTTCTATAAGGACATGTGAGTGTGGTCTTCTCTTGAGCAATAGAAGCTATGGCAATTTGGTTGTCGTTACGTGTAAATAACTAATGCAATTGTGCAAATACACACGTTATTCAAATAATAAAGTGATAAGTAAGTATTGTCTCCATAGGGATCGAAAATTGTTAAGAGATTGATTAAGTTATTATAATCCTATTAGCTATACTAAATAGCAGGAAATAGTCTTAAATTAAATAAGATGTTGGTATAATGAATTAGTGTAATTTAATGTTAAAAATAAAGAATTGATATGACAAATAAAATGTAGTGGAAAATTATAAAGAAAAAGCAAGAGTACCTATTGTTGAATGAATAGGGCTGGAATTATTCAGGTGAAATGCTCATATCAAAATAATGTAATGAAAAAATATTGTCTAATCAACTACTCAGAGAGTTACTACTATAACTTGCCTCTTTCGATATCTAGATTTAAGCTAAAAATCTGAGTTACTGTATGTCTACAGAACCCTGGATTAATAATTGCAATGAACGTTCTTCTCTGCACAACTCGCAACATCTATGTCTAGAGTGCTACAAATATTCTATCAAATATTCGCTTGCACCAAAAGATTCTAGATCCAATATATTTAACATTTTCAGAATTAAAAATACATCATGAACACAACATACAATTAGCTATGTCTAGAGCTTGCATGCATGTATGTCCTCTGTATTCTACTTTCTATAGTTGCCACTCTTTCTTTCTCTGAAATTCTCTAATGGAGTTTTTCTTTATGCAAAGAGGATTGTTGTCACCAGTCTCTTTCTCACACAAATTCTCCTCTCTTTTTCTTCTTCTTTCTCATTATTTTATTGGGTAGATCCGTCCCACCTCAACACATTTTTTCTATTCTTCTTTTCAGGTTGGATTTTTTGGTACACGCACAGCTAGCTGAGATTGACGTGGATAGAGTGTTGAGTCATCTTCTTGGAATTGCCACGACAATGTTTCACTTTATTTATTTTCCCTCTTCATCTTCTTACTCTTCCTAAACATGTATTCACACAAAACCACACATTTCCTCCCCAAGTGATAAAAGTAACAAATAATGATCATTATATCACAATCCAAGCTTTGTTATGCAATGTTCTAAAAATATCCTAAAAATGAAAATGTATTCACTTAATTATAACCAATTAATTCTATTTAGAGGACTTAAATATAACTCTTTTCAAGAGTTATCAGTTGTACCCCGAATAACCATCTAGAAAACAATAGAAGGTTTTCCTCGCTAGTCTATCTAACATTTGGTCGATAAATGGCAAAGGAAAATGGTTCTTTCTTGGGTCTTTGTTGAGTTTCTAATAGTCCATACAAACCCTCCATCTTGTGACAATATGAGTAGAAATGAGTTTGTTGTTATCATTGCTTACCATGGTGACACCCCCTTTCTTAGGTACATATTGAACGACGCTTACCCAAGAACTATAAAAAATTTTGTATATAATTCCTTCATAATGGGATTTAGACTTCTCTGCTACTTGATAGATTTTCCATGACAATCCTCTAATAATATCTTGTGATGCATATTGTTGGACTGATTCCCTTGATATTTGCAATCGTCCACCCCAATGCCTTCTTAGATTTATTTAAAACTTTCAACAATTAAGCCTCTTGATCTAATGTCAATGCCGCAGAAATAACTACAGGCAATGTTTTGTTATCTCCCAAGTAAGCATGCTTCAGATATACTGGCAAAGGCTTCAATTCAAATGTTAGAGGATCTTTTATAGATGGCTGAGGAGGTTTAAAAGAACAGTCTGATCAATTTAATAATTCAAAACTTCTCCTTGAACCATTATCAATTTGCTTAACTTCTATCAATTCACCAAGCTCTTTAATCATTTCTGCTTCAATTAACTCAAATGAGTCCACATCATCATTAAAATTGTTGTAATAAAATTTTGCAAAGTCTTCCTAAACTATTGAGTCAACAATCTCAACAGCGTGACATTCTTCATCTGTAGTTGTACAATTTATAGTAATGAAAACATTAAAGGTTATTTATTGATCATTAACTCTCATAGTTAATTCATCTTTTTGTACATCAATTAATATTCTACCAGTTGCTAGAAAAGGTCTCCCAAGTATGATTGGAACCTCTTTATCAGCCTCACATTCCAGAATAATAAAATCTGCTAGAAAAATAAATTTGTCAACTCTAACCAACACTCTATTTTACCTTCTGGATGTGCATATGAATGATCAGCTAATTGCAATGTGACAGTTGTAGGTCTCGTCTTCCCTATTCCTGGCTTCCAAAAAATAAACATAGGCATTAGATGTATACTTGCACTTAAGCCGTATAATGCTTTGCCTACATAATGCTTTCCAATAAAGCAAGGTATAGTAAAACTCCCTAGATCCTTTAGTTTTGGTGGCAATTTGTTTCTTAGCATTGTTGTGCACCCTTCAGTGAGAGCAACAGTCTCGAACTCCTCTAACCTTCTCTTCTTTGATAATATATATTTCATGAATTTCACATAGTTGGGCATTTGTTCCAAATGCTTCCACCAACGTTATGTTGATATGTAATTGCTTCAAGACATCCAAGAGTTTCTTGAATTGAAATTCTTACTTAGATTTTTGGAAACGCTGAGGAAAAGGTGGCGGTGGCTTTCTTTCCAATTGTTGAGGCTGTTTTGCCGTGTCATTTTTATTGGCAATACAAGATGGATCTATTTCAACATTTTTCTAGTTACTCTTTTCTTTTGTAGCCTTTTCCATAATTGGTTCTGAATTCTTCATATTTGTGAAATCCGAGCTACTTTCTTCAATAGTGGTGCCATTAACAACTTCTAGTAATTGCGTACCACTTCTGAGTGTAATGTCTTTGCACTGTCCATTCCCTTAAGATCGTGAATTTTTTGTATCACTCGGTAGTGCTCCTTGCTGTCTTGAGCTTAATGCTTTGGCAATTTGCCCTACTTGATTCTCTAAAGCTCTTAAAGATGCAACTTGACTTTGAATGGTAGCGTCATTCTTGGCCATGTATTCCTTTAATAGATCTTCCATAGATGAAGAACTCTAAGCTGAATTTTGCTAAGAATTTTGCAATGGCATGGGTTGATTGTATACAAGTGGTGCACTTGCAACATTCTATCGAATAGCATTGCTGGAATTTCCCACCCCTTGATTATTCTAACTAAAATTAGGATGCTGCTTCCACCCCGAATTATATCTGTTGGAATATGTGTTGTTATTGCGATTAAAATTCCCCCATATAATAAACTGAGGCTGGAATCGATTGACATTCATAAAAAACATAATCTTCTCCACAATAAACACATACTAACTCAACTGCTTTCATTTCCTACACTACAACTAGTCTTTTCAATGTTTTAATCATATTCGTTAAAGATGATACCTAAGCTATTAGGGAAGTAATTACATCAAGTTCCATTGCTCCAACAATTCTTCTGCCAGTCCCTACTCTTGTAGTGGGGTATTGATAATCGTTGTTTGCTATCTTCTCCAGAATTTCATATGCCACATTGTATGATTTATCAAGCAAAGTCCTATTGGCAGACACATCAACCACCATCCTCGTATGTGCATTCAATCCATTGTAAAACATTTTCGTTTGCGTCCAATGTTGAAAACCATGCATTGGGCATTTTCTAATTAACTCCTTAAATCACTCTCATGCTTCATATAAAGTTTCATCCTCAGATTGTCGAAAGGACGTAATATCATTCCTCAATTTGGAATTCATGTTTGGAGGATTATATCTTAGTAGAAACCTCTAACAAAGTTCATTTCAAGATGCCATTGTACCTGACGACAATGCATTTAACCATGCTCTGGCACGATCCTGTAATGAATAAGGGAATAACTTCGGCCTTAGAGAATCTTCAGGAATACTTTGTTGCTTGAATGAATCACTGACTTCTAAAAAGAGTCTTAGGTACAACTGTGGATCCTCAGTAGGTAATCCACTAAACTACCCTACAGTTTGTAACATTTGAAACATCATCGGCTTTAACTCGAAATGTTGAGCTTGAATATGCGGCCTAACAATCCCTGGATTTAGATCATCCAAGATCGACACTACATGCTCTCTGATGGGTCTGTCTCTATCATTTATTATTCGAGGAATATCAGCATCCCTTCCATCATGATGTAATGGCTCTTCTCTAACTTGATCATTTCTAATTCTTTCCATTTCTCGTAATTCTTTTTCTCCTTCTTCTCAAGATTTTCTCAATTTCTGGATCAAAAGAATACTTTTCAATTGCAGAAATATCTTGACTCATGCACCAACAAAAATCCTGAAAAATAAAAAAATCAAAACAACTAATTAAGCTAACTAACAAAATTAAAGAGGTAATAACACACCAAAATTTTCACCAATATTGTTTATCCCCAGCAATGGCGCCAAAAACTTGTCGCGTGTAAATGTGTAATGTGAATGTGCAAGTATGCACATCGAATCAAGTAATAAATTGATGAGTGAGTATCGTTTCCATAGATACCAGAATTGATTAAAATAATTGGTTATGCTATTACTTATGAAATTTATTAATTAAATTGTGTAAAAGAAATATATGACAAATTGATTAAGAGGTTTAATGAATGGATTAATAAAATAAATTATGAATGAAAAAATACTAGGGTAATTGAAAAGCTGTGGAAATTCTCAAAGAATAAGTAGGGAGGATTTGTACTGTTGAATGATAAAGGTTGGAATTACTCAGGCTTTATTATTATACCATAATAATGCCATGGCAAAATCTTGACCATTCTACTGCTCAAGGATTCACAACAGCAATCTGCTTCTTTCGAAAATTTAAACTTTGAGCTACCATTCTGAGTATTTTTGTATGTCTACAAAACTCAAGAATGATATCAAGAATCCTCTTTTTTCCTTGTACAGATCACAACTTCTATGTCTAGAGTGCTGCAAATATTCTTTCAAATACTTGTCTATATCAACCAATAATAATCCAATCTATTTAATCTTTTCAGAATTAAATCATATCTACTAACATACCATACAATCATCTATGTCTAGATCTTGCATGCATGCATTTAAAATAACCACAAATCGAATGAAACAGTAATATACTCAAAATCATACTATGGGCATTAAAGATAATAAAAATTCATCCAAATAATTCCAACCCAATGAGATTTAGCTCATGGATTGGGCATTCAAATCCAAAACAAAACCATTCAACATCATCATTTAAGTTCACAAATCACAAAGTTCAAATTAGAAAACAAAGGCAGAACTAAAGGAAGCTGTCGCTACTCTAGCTTTCACTTTAATAATGAGGTTTGATGCAAAACCCAGGGCAAATTTCTCTTCCCCTTCCTTGCGTCTGTGAATTTTCTGTTTTGTAAGTTGCTACCCTCTTCTCTCTTTTCTCTAAAATTTTTCACGAAAATCTGATGTAGAGAAAAAACTGCTCTCTAATTCCTCTCTCTCCAAAAAATCCTCCCCTCTTTTCTTTTCTCTTTCCTTTTTTATAGGGTAGGTCTCTCCTTCTCAGCACACACTTTTTTCTTCCTCATTTTAGGGTGGTTTATCTGGTACATGTACAGCTGGTTGAGAGTGACGTGGACTGAATGTTGTGTCATCTTCTTGGAATTTCTATGGCATTCTTGTTGTGAAATACAATCAGAGTGCCATTCAAATTCCAACACCTTTCTTCCCTAATAATAAAAGTAACAAATAATAGCATTTATAGCATAATCCAAGCTTTTTTATGCAACGTTCTACAAAAATCCTAAAAATGCATACATATTTATTTAATTACAAATAATTAATTCACTCTAGAGGCTTGAAATATAACTCGTTTCAAGAGTTATCACAAGGCAAGTTGGTGTTAACAATGCTTTCCTTAATGGCACATTGACTGAAGAAATTTATATAGATCAGCCACCAAGTTTTAAGATGCATGGAGCAAATGGAGAACAGCTTGTGTGTAAACTGAACAAGGCGCTGTATGGTTTAAAATAAGCCCATCAAGCCTGGTTTCATACATTGAGGTAACATTTGGTGGAGCAACTTGGTTTTCAAGCCTCTAAAGCTGACCCATCGCTGTTTTTTCGAACAACTGATGTCTCAACAATTTTTATAATGGTATAAGTAGACAATATAGTTGCAATAGGTAGATCTTTTAAATAAATCAGTCAGGTCATCAAGCAGCTTCACAACAAGTTCTCTCTCAATGACATGGGTGAGCTTTATTTTTTTCTGGGTATAGAGGTCCATCGCACCTCTTATGGTGATTTGATTCTTTCTCAGAAGAACTATATTTCATATTTGCTTTCTAGCAAAGACATGCTACTCCCAAGTTGACTGTTGCAGATGGTAGTCCACTTGTTGATTTCATGAATATCGGAGTATTATTGGCAAACTACAGTATGTGTGCATTACACGACCAAAAATTACATTATGTGTCAACAAGCTTAGTCAATACATGAATGCACCTTGTGATACTCACTGGAAGGCTATAAAGAGATTGTTAAGGTATTTGAATGGCACTCTGAATCATGGTCTGTATTTCACAAAATGACAGTTTGACCTAGTTGGCTACTCTGATGCTGATTGGGCCTCTACCGTTAAAGATAGAAGATCAACTACAGGCTATTGCATTTATCTTGGTTCCAATCCATTTGCATGGTGCTCCAAGAAACAGGCTGTTGTGTCCCAATCCTCATTAGAAGCGGAGTATCGCAATCTAGCAAACTGTGTGTCTAAATTGTTATGGATAAAGCAACTTCTAACTAAGGTTGGTGTGACTGTTAAACAACCACTAGTTGTATGGTGTGATAACACAACAAAAATGGCCATGGCTACGAACTCTGCTCATCATGCTAAGGTGAAGCATGTGGAAATTGATTATCATTTTGTGCGTGAAAAAGTTCTTGCTGCCATACAAAACCAATTACACCAAAACAATTTTCTAATTTTAGAGAAGCACTGTGAGTGTTGTTGAATGAAGACTAGTTCACTAAAAGTTAGAAAACCAAAGGGAATGTTAAGATAAATGTTGTTTGTTAATTCTGTTGCAATTTAGTTACTAGTAGTTAATGGGTTAGTGATGTTGTTATTATTGACAGCAAGAATATCCTTTGTTGTATAAATTCTCTTGCTCAAGTATTTTCAATAGATGAAAAAGTTTGAAAGAAAGCAAACTTTAACACAGATAAGACAATAAAGAGACAGACAAACTTACAAGAATAATTATTAATAAAAAAGAGATCTACAATTATTTAGAATAATTATTAATAAGTTTATTGTAATGTTTTTTATTAAAAAATATTTAAATTTTTCAACAAAAGCTTGGATCTTCATAAAAATATATAAAAAATTATTTTTTGAAATAAGTTTCAAATTTTCCAAAATGCGTGTTTTTGGTATATATATCCAAAACTGTCAAGGTTTTTAGATTTTTAATTTCTTACGAATTTTGTGCCCCTAACCGTCAAGAAATGTACTAATGAAGTATAGTTCTAGCTAGGATGGGTGCCGAGGTCCCTTTGTATTAGTTTTTTGTTTTCTTTTATTAAATTTACTTTAATTCGTTTAGACTTAAAAAATTTATCCGACAACTATATCAAATATTAGAAGAAAAAAAAAGGATTGACCAAGTTTTATTAGCATCACCTTCAAAGTACATTTTTAAAAACAACAAATTAAAAATTATTTAAAATAGTATAATTTGCATCACATTACATGTTAAATATAACTAATTATAATAGTAGAGGTAAAAAAAATATTTAACCCTACAACTGCACAATTTTGGAGAAGTTTATATTTAAGGTAAGTATTAATGGTTAAAGCTTAACTTTATATATAAGATGTTTTGGGTTTAAATTTTTGTTAGAAGCATTTATTTTCTAATCTGTAGATTTGGATAAAATATTTGAGGGATTTATCTCTTGCGGATTACTTTTAATAATTTCACTAAAATTAGTGATTAAATTTGACTAAATGCTCATATTGGGCCCAAGCCTTTTTAAATAGTCATAGGCCTAACATTTATAAAAATGATCAAATGAGAATAAAACTTTTTAATATTGCTGGCATAAGAGTTTCTCAAATATTATATATTAGGTCTTAAATTATATTTTTTTTTCTTTTCAAGCAATATCTAATTAAGCTGTTATGTATTTAAATATGTTCAAATTCATCTAACTTTTACTCAAATTGAGTTGAAATACTTGAAAAATCTTTATTAACACTTTTATAAAAGTTAAACTTTTATATAACCATTTTGAAATTTTTAACTTTTATATGAGCAATCCTAATAAATTATATGCAATTAAATTTTGTAAAGTAATTACATGGTAAAACAAAAAACTGTTCTTTTAATATAAAAAACCCAAAAACTTTTGAAAAATGAAGTGATAAAAGGAATTACTATTTAATTATCAAATCATTTTAAAAATCATAAGCCATGGTGGGTAGAATCACATGACATGGGAAGAACAAGATGGCATAGAAATGACACATCAAAAGCTGTTGGTCGGTTATATAAGGTGATTTGTTTTATAATTACATGAAACGTTTATTTTATTCGTAGGCAATCACTTGATGTTGGAAGCTTAAACATTAAGTTAAGCAGTAGATATAGGTTTAGTTATTAATTAAAATTAATGAAAATAAGCGTGGGATTTGTGTAACCACAAGCTTCAAACATAAAATAATATATGTATGAAACGACAATTAAACCTGAATGCATGGTTTTACCCATCCAACCACACTCAGGCTTTCCCAAAATGCCAAGAAAATTGTTGTCATCCCCACACTCACTTCTCTACACGCGTCCAAACCATTCCTACTCAACCCAGCTTCTGACACGTGCCCCACCACATTGGAACCTTTGGAATATTTTAATAATAAATTATAAATAAACAAAACAGGGAAAAGTGTCTTGAGATGCCAATTGGACCCATTGCCTTTCCATTATTGACAAATACTGGGACCCACTTCCCCACCCCAAAACTGAATTGGGTCCCACGTGATCCTGTCCTCACGTTATTCTGTCGTCATTCTCCTTCTCTTTTTCAAAATTTTAGTATTTTCATTTGTTTATCAATTAATATAAATTTTTAAAAAGTTTAAAAACTCACTCAAATTTCTGGTTAAAATACAGAAAAATATCATTTTTTTTAAAATTTATCGGATTAGGCAAATTTTTTTAAATTTATCAGATTAAGTCGAGAAAAAAAAACGCATCCAACTAAACACGTTTTCATTGGATTGGCAGAAAAATATTTGCATTTTCCATAACGACTACCCCGCACCCCAACGGTCAAAATCCCAACGGCTTCCCCCACCCACAACGACTATTTCAAAGGCCATGTAAACCCTAACTAACCCAACACACATATCAACATGATTAAACCATATATAAATAAGTTGATTTGGGAGTATAAACAAAATGTAATTCTTAACTTTTACACAAACCAACTCAACCCTATACATGCCATATAAAACAAAATGTACATTGTAAAAACTATTGGAAATAAGTTGGATAGTGTGACTTGATGTTTTGATTCGATCTCCCGACCTCTCGTTAATTTACAAAGACATTAAACACACAAGTAAGCTTGATGAAGCTTAGTAATGTCGATAAGTAAACTTAAAACTTACCAAACTTAATATAACAAATTATTTGAGTAATCATTCAATGTACATTTCCTATAAATCACAACTTCAATTGATGAATTCACTTATTTCACATCAATATCAAATAATAACAATAAGTCTTCCAATATTAATTTCATAGTTTCACTATCCAATCCTTACCGAATCGGAGAATGTCTTACGAATATGAGTACTTCGTATTTAGAAGCCCGAAGGTTGCACAAAAGTAATAAGTGCTAAACAAAAACCCATAAGGGCTGAACAAAAGCACGTAGGAGCTGAATGGAAACCCATAAGGGTTAAACAAAAGCTCATAAGAGCTGAACTGAAACTCATTAGAGTTAAATGGAAATTGATATGAGTTAACAGAAGCTCGTGAGAGCTAAACAGAAAGTAAACACGAGAATTCGCAAAAAAATGTTGAACCTCGGTTTACTTGGGTAATTTTTCGTCAATTCTTCCTTTACCACATAACGATCGTACTCAATCTCGCGTTCCACTTTAGTCGAATATTCATTTCAATTCATAATTTAACAATATTCCATGTTTCAACAATAGATATGAATAAATACATGGTACCATTCATCAGTTTAATATATAGATATTAAAGTTTAAACATACGAACTTACCTGGTTAAATTGCAAGATTTGTAAAAGTTCAGGGACTATTCTGCTAATTTTCCTTTTCACGAGTATCTACGATCTCGATCTAAAATATGAAATTACTCGTTCATTAGCATATATCTCAATTCCAATTCACTTCACAATTAATACCTCTTAATTTTCAAAATTACACAACTACCCCAATTTTAACAGTTTATTGCAATTTAGTCCCATAGTAATTAGTCCATCAAATGAGCTAATTCTTCTCAATTAACAATTTATCTAAATATTTTAGGTCATCCTACAGCCTTTGTTAAACAAAAATTTTAATACCAAACCCTAATATTTAACTTTTTCATAATTTGGTCCTAAAATCAATGTCTACCAAAATCATTTTATAAAATCATCATATAACAAAATTAAAACTCTAAATCCATGTTATTTCATCAAAAATATCCAGTAATCACCAATGGTAGCTTTCAAAATTTCCAACCAAATTAAAAACTAATGAAATAGATAGTTGGACCTAATTGTAAAAGTCCCAAAAATATAAAAATATAAGAAACAAGGCAAAAATTAAACTCACATGAAGCAAAATAGATGACTAGCTTTTCAAGGGTTCTTAAATGGTGTTTTCAGGCTAAGATTTGGGGAAGAAATGTTTAGAAAATCTTCCAACCACTTATTTGTTTAATTTTCCTAATTTCACTTTAATTACAATTTTACCCTTAGTTCACACTAACTTTTTATTTCTTCTCTGCTTATTCCGTCTCAACCATTCTCATGTGTCTCTTTACCCTTTAAGTCCTCATTTATTTATCAATTAAGTCATTTAATCACTATTTCTTTAATTAGCAAGTTTTGCACCTTTTACAATTTAGTCCTTTTTAATCAATTAACTATCAAAATGTTAAAATTTTTTAACAAAACTTTAATACTACCTTAATGACATTTTGTAAATATTTATAAAAATATTTATGGCTCAGTTTATAAAATCAAGGTCTCGATACCTCGTTTTCGAAACCACTTTATCTAATAAATCCTTCTAAAACACAAATCACTAATTCAAAAATCTTTCTAAATTCACTCTTGACTCATAAACAATAAATAATAATAAAAATTTGAACTCACTCGTCAGATTTAGTGGTCTCGAACCACTATTTTCGACACCACTAAAAATTGGATTGTTACAACTCTCTCCTTTTTAGGAAATTTCGTCTTCGAAATTTGTTACCTGAGAATAGATTCGGATATTGTGATCTTATCAATTCTTTTATTTCCCATGTAGCCTCCTTTGAACCATGACGATGCCCCAATACTTTAACTAATGGTACTCGTTTATTTCGTAATTTTTTAACCTCTCGAGCCAAAATTCTTACCAGTTCTTCCAAATATGTCATATCTGGTTGCAGTTCAATTTCACTATGAGGAATCACGTGTGATGGATCAGATCTGTACCATCTCAGCATCGATACGTGAAACACATTATGAATCTTCTCAAGTTCAGGAGGCAAAGCTAATCTATAAGCTACCGGGCCGATTCTTTCGATAATTTCATACGGTCTGATAAATCTTGGGCTTAACTTTCTTTTCCTATCGAACCGTAACACCTTTTTCCATAGAGAGACTTTTAAGAACACTCGATCACCAACCGTAAATTTTATATCTCTTCTTTTTAAATCTCTATATGATTTTTTACGGTTAGAAGCAGCTTTCAAACTGTCCCGAATGATTTTAACTTTATCTTCAGTTTCTCGGATCAAATCAACCCCCACTAGCTTAGATTCACTTAATTTAGGCCAATATAATGGTGTCTTACACTTCCTCCCATAAAGAGCTTCAAATGGTGTCATTTTTATACTAGATTGATAACTATTGTTATATGCAAATTTAGCTAAAGGTAAATACTTTTCCCAGCTACCTCCAAACTCAAGTATACAACATCTCAACATATCTTCCAGAATTTGAATCAATCTTTCTGATTGCCCGTCGGTCTGAGGATGAAACGTTGTGTTGAATTTTAATTTTGTACCCAGAGTCTCTTGAAATTTATTCCAAAATCTCGATGTAAACCTTTGATCCCGATCTGAAATAATAGATGTGAGAACCCCATGTAACCTCACAATCTCTGATATATACAATTCCACTAACTTCTCAAGCGAAAAGTCTGTTTTGACTAGAATGAAATGTGCCAACTTAGTCAATCTATGATCAATCACCTAAATTGAATCTTTCTTCCTTGGAGTCACAGGTAATCCGGATACAAAATCCATCGTGACATGTTCGCATTTCCATTCAGGAATCATGACAGGTTGTAACAAACCCGTTGGTACCTGATGTTCTGTTTTCACTTGTTAACAAATCAAACACTTAGCTACGAACTCACATATTTCCCATTTCATACCCAACCACCAATACATGCATTTCAAATCACAATACATCTTTGTACTACCTGGGTGAATGAAATACATACTACTGTGAGCTTAAAAAAGAATGTCATTTTTCAATTCTGAATTATTCGGAACACATATTCTATTATGGTAACGTAACATACCGTTATCATTAATGTTGTATTCTGAAATTAGATTATCCAGAACCATCTGTCATTTCAGCATCAATTTCGGATCCTCATCTTGCAATTCCCGAAGCCGTTGAAGGAACACATGTAATACCCCGAAAATTTTTACAGTAAGATATTATTTTTGATATAGTAAGGAAATAAAGTGACAAAAAGGAGAATTTTGAGATATTACAACATTGGGAAGTATATTATGACATATTAATTCAAGAAAGGATTAAATTATAAAAGTGAGAAAAGTTTTGTTACCCAATAGTAAATACTCAAAATTTGAGGGGTTAAAATGTAAATATGAAAAAGTTGAAGGATCAATAGTGTAAATATTTTAAGGGTGGAATAATCTAGAACCTAAGGAAAATGGATGAATTGGGACCAAATTGAATAGATGAATAATTATGAGGGACCAAATTGTAATTTTACCAAATTAAGTGATGACTCAAGGATGGAATTTTAGAAGATCTAAAGGGAAAAATGGTTAATTTGAAGAGAGAGAAATCTAGAAAATAATGATGATGTTGGAGATATTTTAGATTAAATAAATAAATAAATATTAGTTTATTATATTTTGATTTGATTTTTTTCTTAATGATATTTTATTATTTTATTTAGTGTATATATATATATGTGGAAAGAAAGATGGAAGCCATCATCCCACCATTTTTCCATGCATCAACGAGAGAAGAAGAGAGAAAGAAAGAAAGTTTTGCTTTCTTTACAATTTGGTCCTCACACCAAAAATTCACCATTTTCACTTAGAATTCAAAGAAATTTCCATAGCCACCAAGAGAGAAAATTGATATGGAGAGTATGGGGAGCTAGAATAACAAGTTAGATTCAAGAAATAGAGGCTGGAGGAGAGAGAAAATCAAGTTAAAGATTGAAATCAATAGAGCAATGTAAGAACATCAAGATTTCAATATATTTTTGAGTTTGATATTATTGAAAAAGTATGAAATTGATGTTAATGTAGGGTTTTATTATATAAGGTTCTATGTTCTTGATATGTTAGTGAAGAAAAATAAGAGAAGTGATGGGAAATACTATAGAGAAAGGGAATAAGGGTGTTATAAATTTAGTAATCAACATTTTTCACTAAAATAGTTTTGGACAGAAATAGTAGGTTAAATTTGAAAAATCACCATAAATAATGGAAATTGAATTAGAGGATGAAAAAAATATGAAATTAAATATAATTTAGTTTAGTTTCTCATATAAGAAACGGTGTAATCGATGGAATTGTAAATTATGAGATGTAATAAATTTTGTGAGACAAGGTCAGAATGAATTCGGGTTCCCCTGTTCTGACTTTGGAAAATCATTAAAAATTGTAAAAAACCTATTATGAGTTATAATTTATATGATTAGAATAATTAATAAGTTTATTTTAAAAAGGAACAAACTATAACATCATCCAAATCTTGTACAAGGAGATAATTAATTTTTAGTGAAGAAGGGTCAAAACTCTCAGACAGCAGAACAGGGATGACTTTAAAGAATAAACTGTACTTATTGGATAAACAAAAAATTATGAAAATGTTATGGTAAGAATATATATGAGTATAGTTTCATATAAAATTTACGGATCTCAATTCGGAGTTTTGTATCTTAAGATATAATGAATTTAGTGACTATAACTCAAGTGAACAGCTTGTTATGAGTAAACAATTGAATAGTGGTAATATATATATCAAGGATGTGGAATGGAGTGGAGGAGGAAAAATAATATATGTGAATATTCAGCTAATATGAGTTTATTTTAAAATAGCAAATTTACATGTTTTAGGTTCAAGGACTAAATTGAATAAAAGTAAAATTTTAAGGGTAATTTTGTAAAATTTTAAAAAATGACCAAATTTCATGAAATGAATTGTTTTATCATTTAAATTAATAGATTGAACAAAATATTAATTTAGATCAAGATTTGGGTGGAAATTCGAGAAAAATTGAAAATTACCAAAATGTCCCTAAATTTTGATATTTCTGCAATTTAGCCCGATAAGTTCGTGTAACTTGAATTATATTCTTAGATGCTTGAAATGTATGTTATTGATGAAACATTGATATATTTGATAAAAAAAATCACGGTTGAATGGAAGGAAAATTCGATGGATCTCTGAAAAGGAATTGACAGTAAAAAAGATCTAGTCCGGACGGGTGATCCTATCTTGATATAGCCCTCCCGAAGAATATGTGTGAAAAAGATCTAGCCCAGACATGTGATCTTGATATAGCCCTCCTGAAGAATATGTGGAAAATGGATTTAGCTCGGACGGGTAATCCGAATTAGGGTTTGAATTTAGCCTGGACTGGAAATTCCGACAATACTCTATGAGTTTATATTTCAGGGGATTTAGCCTGGACTGGTAATCCCGTTGTAAGAAATGAGGTTCGCGGGAGTGTTCTCTCTAAATTGAAAAATGTGCGCACATGAATATGAATTGACGGACCCGAATTTGTACACTAAAGTGTACCCTTGAAAATCCATCGAAATTCTGAGAAATTCAACGGGTTAAAAATAGAAAATGATAAGTACATAAAATCATGAAATTAAACATGAAATACATAGAAATGATAATTATTTGATATACTAAAATATGACATGGAAATTACATGTATGTGAAACTTGCCTGATAATTATGCATATTCAAGATTATGAACTGCTACGGGAATAAATATACATTGAACTTATAAAAAATTAATGGTACATGAAATATTGTCATAATGAATTGAATAATTTATATTTAAGAAGAAACAACAAGAAAATGATATGTATCATGACATGTAAATATGAGACTATCTTTATGTATCATGACATGTAAATATGAGACTATCTTTGATACGTTGATACAAGGAAAATTATGTGTATTAAGACGAGTAATAAATTTAAGTGAGACATGGCGAGAAAATAAGTTTGTCAATATTAAAGTACGCTAACCAATGTTGTTGCTTGAAGTTTAGGCAAGTGCCAAATTACTATTGAATGGTAATATGTTTAATTATAAGGTGCATTGGAATGGTAAGTTCTTAGATAAAAATATAATTGAGCTTATGAAAGAGTGGAAAGGTTTCAGTTATACAATTTCTTATGAAAAGATTTGTTATGTGATACGCCCGTATGAACCCTGCACCTAATTTAGAAATAAAACAAATTAAAATCTATATATATATATTTAGGATTCTGCGAAAAGTTCCCTATGATTCTGATTTAATCCCAGTAGATTCCTAATAAATGTTTTGGGCTTTGAGAGCCCAATAGAGGGACGTTATGATTATTTTTAGAATATAAATAATAAATGATTCAGAATTATTGAAAATGTTCAGTAAACTCCGGTAATACCTCGTGCCCTATTCCGACAACGGATACGGGTAGGGGGTGTTACAATTATTGGTTTCAGAGCTACGGTTTAGTCGGTTCTCGGACTAACGTAGTGTATGTGAGTCTAGCTATATATGTCGTATTACTTCCAATCGAGTTGTTTTAAAAAATGCTAAAAATTTTATATTGATGTGATTGAAATGTGTTTATAATGAAACGAAACTTAGAAAAGTATGAATAGAAGTTCATGATAAGTATGTGTTAATGTATGAAATGAGATAACCATAAGTTGAGAAGAGAAATGTGGAAACGTAGAATAAAATGAAAGTTTATATGGTGATAAGCCCATCCGTGTTTGCTTGGTGATAAAATGAAATCTATATATATATTTAGGATTCTACGAAAAATTTCTGATGATTCTGATTTAATCCCAGTAGGTTCCCAATAAATGTTTTGGGCTTCGAGAGCCCAATAGAGGCACGTTATGATTATTTTCAGAATATGAATAATAAATGATTCAGAATTATTGAAAATGTTCAGTAAACTCCGGTAATGCCTCGTGCCCTATTTCGATAACGGATACGGGTAGGGGGTGTTACAACACATGTATAGCTTTCAACTCTGCTAATACAGAACCATCCTCATTAAGAGATGAATGAGCGTTCATTGTTCGAAGTGCAAACAAGGACGACTTTCGACTAAGTGCATCAGTAACCACAGTAACCTTCCCCGAATTGTAGTCAATAATCAAATCATAATCTTTAAGTAACTCAAGCCACCGTCTTTGTCTCAAATTCAGCTCTTTTCTAGTCATCAAATACTTCAAACTTTTGTGATCAGTGAACACGTAACACTTCTCACCATATAAATGATGTCTTCAAATCTTCAAAGCAAATACAATTGCAGCCAATTCAAGATAATATGTAAGATAAATTTTCTCGTGCGGCTTTAATTGTCGAGAAGCATAGGGCACTACTTTACCTGACTGCATCAATACACAACCCTATCCATTTAGAGACGCATCACTGTACACAATATATGGTACACCCGATTCTGGCTGAGTCAAGACCGGTGCTTCTGTTGGTATTTTCTTCAATTGATCAAAGTTCTGCTGATACTCATCAAACCAAGTAAATTTAACTTTTTTTTTTGCAATAATCGAGTCAATGGCGAAGCAATCATCGAAAAATCCTTGTCAAAGCATCGATAATAACTTGCTAGACCTAGAAAACTTCGCACTTCTGAAATATTTTTCAAAATTTTCCAATTCACTACAGCAGATACTTTACTCAGATCAACTCGAATCCCATCGGCTGATATAATATGACCAGAAATCTGACCTCATGAAGTCAGAATTCACATTTGCTAAACTTTGCATACAACTGTTTCTCTCTCAAAGTCTGTAGCACAATTCTCAAGTGTTGTGCATGTTCAGATTCTGTCTTTGAATAGATTAATATATCATCGATAAACACAACCACAAATCTATCCAAATAAGGTTGAAAAATCTTATTCATTAAATCCATGAAAGCAGCAAGAGCATTAGTCAAGCCAAATGGCATTACCAAAAACTCGTAATGGTCATACCGAGTTCTGAAGGCAGTGTTCGGCACATCACATTCTTTAACCTTCAACTGATAATACCCAGATCTAAGGTCTATTTTCGAAAACACCGTGGAACCTTTCAGTTGATCAAATAAATCATCAATGTGAGGCAAAGGATATTTATTTTTAATCGTGACCTTATTCAGCTATTTATAGTCTATACACAGTCTCAAATAACCATACTGTTTTTACAAATAATACATGTGCACCCCAAGGAGACATACTCGGCCTGATGAACCATTTATCTAATAACTCTTGCAACTGTGTCTATAATCCCTTTAACTTAGCTGGTGCCATATGATATGGTGTTACCGATATTAGAGTTGTTCCCAAAATTACATCAATTACAAACTCAACTTCACGATCAGGTGGTAAACTCGACAATTCTTCAGGAAACACATCAGCAAAGTCATTAACAACTGGTAACTATTCTAGCTTTGATTCAAAATCTCAAGTATCAAGAATATAGGCCAAAAATGCCTCATTACCTTTACGCAACAATCTCTGAGCAGAAAAAGCTGAGATAATTCTAATAGTATCATTCAGATTCTCTGACTCAACTGAAATTACCTCCCCTAACTAACATTTCAGATAAATCTGTTACTCTCTACAATTCACTACAGCATCATGCTTCATTAACTAATCTATTCCCAAAATAACATCAAACTCCCGAAATGGTAGCAACATCAAATCAGCAGAGAATTCACTACCTTTTACTTTCAATGGACAATTACGACACACTAAATTAACTATTACACTTTGGCCTAATGGATTAGTGACTTGAATATCGTAATCAATAGACTCAATAGACAATTTCTTTTCTGCCATTAATGTAGTACAAACATAAGAATGCGTGGACCCAGGGTCAATCAATGCATATACATTAACATCAAAAAGATAGAATGTACCAGCAATCACGTCTGGAGCCGTAGCTTCCTCATTCGCTTGGATGACATAAGTACGTGCAGGTGCCCTAGCCTCTGATCGGGTAGTAGAATCTCTCTTACTCAAACGAGCAGTTCCAATAGCACTGTTTTGACCTGAACGTTTATTTCTTTGGGAAGTAGCCAACTGTTTCTCTTTCTGCTCTTCCTTCTCCTTTTGTAATTAAGGACAATCTCGGATAAAATGGTCAATAGCTCTACATTTATAACAAGCTCCCACTTTGCCTCTACATTCACCAGGATGGTATTTTCCACAATATTTTCATTTGGGCCTAGAAGCATTATGTACACTGCCCACACTCACAGTCGGTCTAATAGATACCCGGTAATCTTTTTGGATCACCTCTTCCATCTTTTGTGCACGATCTGACAGAACAACAATTCTCGTATTTCAATACCCCCAATCATCATTCTGATTTTATCATTCAATCCTTCTTCAAACTGAATGCACATTTCTTATTCAGTTGATACAATTTCTCGAGCATATCTGCTGAGGTATATAAATTCCCTCTCATACTAGGCTACTGATCAATTTCCTTGGCGTAAGTTAAGAAATTCCCTCTTCTTTTTGTCTAAATACGTCTTGCCGACGTATTTCTTTTTAAATTCACTCTGAAAGAACTCCTAAGTGATTTTCTCTTTCTGCACTACATCCACTATAGTCGACCACCAATTATAAGCTTCTTCTTTCAGTAGTGACACACCACATCTTAAATAATCTTTAGGAGAATAAGATATTTCTTCAAAAACTCTTATCCTTTTATGAAGCCAATATTTAGCTTTCACAGGATCATCATCCGATCTACCCTAAAATTCTTTGGCCCCACATTTTTTAAGTTTTTCGATCATAGTACGTTTACTAGATTTAGTCGTCGGATGAGGTGGAAGTGTAACCGGAGGCACTTTGGATGGTGTAGTAGGGGGGAGGTTGTTGAGCCATATTTCTCTCTTGCATGAACTCACTAAACCATTGATTCATACACCCAAAGAACATTTTTTTAACTTATTATTCTTAAGCCGGAGGAATTAGGACGTTACTACTTGTCCCATGTTCAGATGTTTGTGCCCTATTATTAACTTCATCATTGTCAGCATGTTCAGATCTTTTGACATCTTTACAATCTATAAGAAAAAAAAGGTTAGATCGGATCATACATATCACACTATCACAGAATTATATGTCATGTATTTTCTAGACAATATACACACAACGTTTATTCCGAGAATCAGCTAAATCGAAGCTCTAATACCACTAAATGTAACACCTTTAACCCTTATTCGTCATCGGAATAAGGTTACGGAGCATTACCAGACTTTACGAATTAAATACAAACATTTTACAACATTTAATATACATATCAAGAATCAATAATATAGCGCTCATACTGTCCATTATATAGGCCCTCGAGGCCCAAAATATGCGTTAGAATTAAATTGGGATAAAACCGGAAACTCAGAGAATTTTTCCCAAAATTCTAAAATTTTTTCTAGGTATAGGGGTCACACACCCATATCTTAGGCCATGTGAGAATTTGATGTGAGGCACATGGCCGTGTCTCAGCCCGTGTCCCTCCCGTGTAACTTTCTGACTTAGGTCACACGGCCAAGCCACACACCGTGTGCTAGGCTGTGTATAAGGTGCAGGGGTCACATGGCCAATCCACACACCCATTTGCAAGGTCGTGTGCAAAAACCTGGGCATTTTGACTTAAAATTTTAAGATGTAGGAGACACACAACCAGTCCACACGCCCATGTACTAGGCCATGTGTCAAACACGGCTGAGACACATGCCCGTGTCTCTGTCCGTGTGAACAAAAATAGCCATTTTATGGCCTCTTTCCTCACCTATTCTTGTCTTCAACTTAGACAACTCAAATTGCAAACATATAGGCCACAAAAAGGTATTCAAAACAACCAATTCTTCACCTTAATATGATTATATTATCACATATATTCAACATTATAAACCAGATCATAAATTAATTCACTCATATACCTATGAGTTGTTCAACACCTAACTAACCCAACACACATATCAACATGATTAAACCATATATACATAAGTTGATTTAAGAGTATAAACAAAATGTAATTCTTAACTTTTACACAAACCAACTCAACCCTATACATGCCATATAAACCAAAATGTTCACTGTAAAAACTACTGAAAGTGAGCTGGATAGTGTGACTTGATGTGTTGATTCGATCTCCTGACGTCTCATTAATCTACAAAGATATTAAACACACAAGTAAGCTTGATGAAGCTTAGTAAGTTCGATAAGTTAAACTTAAATCTTACCAAACTTAATATAATAAATTATTTGAGTAATCATTCAATGTACATTTCCTACCGGTCACAACTTCAATTGATGAATTCACTTATTTCACATCAATATCAAATAATAACAATAAGTCTTCCAATACTAATTTCATAGTTTCACTTTCCAATCCTTACCAAATCGGAGAACGTCTTACGGATTTGAGTACTTCGTATTTAGAAGCCCAAAGGCTGCACAGAAGTAATAAGTGCTAAACAGAAACCCATAAAAGTTGAACAAAAGCACGTAGGAGCTGAATGGAAACCCGTAAGGGTTAAACAAAAGCTCATTAAAGCTGAACTGAAACCCATTAGGGTTAAACGGAAACTGATATGAGTTAACAGAAGCTTGTGAGATCTAAACAGAAAGTAAACACGAGAATTCACAAAAAAAAATGCTGAACCTCAGTTTACTTGGGTAATTTTTCGTCAATTCTTCCTTTACCACATAACAATCGTACTCAATCTCGCGTTCCACTTTAGTCGAATATTCATTTCAATTCATAATTTAATAATATTCCATGTTTCAACAATATATATGAATAAATACATATAATAATTTTAACTATACGAACTTACTTAGGTTAAATTGTAAGATTTGTAGAAGTTTAAAGACTATTTTGCTAATTTCCCTTTTTCACGAATATCTACGGTCTCTTGATCTAAAATATGAAATTACTCTTTCATTAGCATATATCTCAATTCTAATTCACTCCACAATTAATACCTCTTAATTTTCAAAATTACACAATTACCTCAATTTTGACATTTTTTGCAGTTTAGTCCCATACTAATTAGTCCATCAAATGAGCTAATTCTTCTCAATTAATAATTTATCTAAATATTTTAGGTTAGCCTACAGCCCTTGTTAAACATAAATTTTAATATCAAACCCTAATATTTAACTTTTTCTCAATTTGGTCCTAAAATCAATATCTACCGAAATCACTTTATACAATCATCATATAAGAAAATTAAAACTCTAAATCCATGTTATTTCATAAAAAATAGCCAATAATCACCAATGGTAACTTTCAAAATTTCCAACCAAATCAAAAACTAATGAAATAGATAGTTGGACCTAATTGTAAAAGTCTCAAAAATATAAAAATTATAAGAAAAATGGAAAAAATTAAACTCACATGAAGCAATATAGAAGACAAAATTTTCAAGGGTTCTTCAATGGTGTTTTTAGGTTGAGAATTGGGGAAGAAATGTCTAGAAAATCTTCTAACCACTTATTTGTTTTATTGTCCTAATTTCACTTTAATTACAATTTTACCCTTAGTTCACACTAACTTGTCATTTCTTCTCTGCTTATGCCGTCTCAGCCATTTTCATGTGCCTATTTATCCTTTAAGTCCTCCTTTATTTATTAATTAATCCATTTAATCATTATTTCTTTAATTAGCAAATACAATTTAGTTCTTTTTAATCAATCAAAATGTTAAAATTTTCTAACGAAACTTTAATACTACCTTAATGATATTCTGTAAATATTTATAAAAATATTTATGGCTCGGTTTACAAAATCTAGGTCTTGATATCTCATTTTCAGAACCACTTTATCTAATAAATCCGTCTAAAACACAAGTCACTAATTCAAAAATCTTTCTAAAATCATACTTGACTCGTAAATAATAAATAATAATAAATTTTTGAACTCACTCATCAGATTTAGTGGTCTCGAACCACTATTTCTGACACCACTAAAAATTTGGTTGTTACAAGGTTGCACCACCCCTCGGTTAGTATGGCTCAACTTATTCTATTGCTTTCACTAACCCCATCATTTTTACATAAGCACCACATCTTATACCACCCCGTTGTGGCACACATTCTGCTCGACGATATGAATGATTTATTTATTTGTTCTTCTCAAGTAAATATTAATTGTTTAACTAAATTATAATCGATAAGATTGTACCAATATTTGATATGAAATGTTTTTAAATAAATATTGTTTTTGAATCAAAATTGGTTTTTGTTTTCATTTTATATTGTTAAACCAAGTTTAATACGACCATTTTCTAAGGATATATAGGGATCTAGTCTACACAAGAAAAATGAACAAAGTTGTATATTGTATTGTTCTCTATAGTATAATAGAAACTTACATTCACAAATTACAAAAAAAAAAATTGAGCATGAATGAAAAAATCAACAAATAGTGGTTAAAATATTAATAAGTCAGTTAATGAGGTGTTGTTCTTATCCTATTAGTGTGGACATGACGACATTGTATGCCTTGGGTTCCTACAAATCCCATATAGTCTTGATTGGTTTGTCTTCTTTCGGGTATCCATGTTGTTGCGTATTTGAGTAGATTTCGTTTGGCCAAGGTTCAAATCAAAACCACTAACTGAGTGTCGTGTTGGGATCTAGTATTTTGGGTTACCTTCAAACCCTGACTATTGGACATTATGCCTCCCACAGTTGAAATCTAGGGCTGAAACTGATGAACGTCTTCCCATTGATGATTCTGGGATATCATAATCAGAACTTTCTAACAAAGCAGTGAACCCACCGCACAACTATTTCATTGGACTCTTAGCTTTTTCTTCTGTTTTGACCTCTCGAATTGAACATATGTCGACCTCCGACCACTTTCATCTGTGTTCGCCAACTCCACATATAACTTGAATATTGGTGATCCACTAGCAATATGCATCTGCATCATCACCTCTATCCCTATTGCGCCTCTAATATCGAAAACGTCATATTTGACGAGGTCGACCGAAGAACAAAATTGATATTTCAATGACGATACACTCATCTGGGTGGATTCGATGATTTTTTGCCTAATTATTGCACATAGCTTTGACAATTGTATGTTCGGGTTGAAAGTCAATCGCGTTGTGTTCTCCGATTAAAAAAAACCCCATTATCAGTGCCATAGACTTCACTATCGTAATAAACAACAAAATTAATTCGTCTACTCATTTCAATGAAATAAACTATTTCACATGTTGGAAAAAAAACATTATGCAGAAAAATAGAGCTGTAATTATATATGAACAACAAAAATCGAACCTTACTTGATGCAATTACCTGTTTGATCCAAATTATGCCTTATGAAATGCCTTGCGAATTTCTTCTTCTTGCAATTCTTTGTGCAATTTAGTTTGCTCAAAATTGCCTTATGACACTCAATGTTGAAAGCTATCCTTTTATACAGTAGGGGTGAGTGGCAATTGATTCAGAAAATATTCTCGGGATATCTCAGGGGTGAGTGGGAAGTTTGCACGCGTTGAATTTGGTAGACAGAAAACGCTCCACGTAAGGTGTGATTTCAATGACATGTAAGAAAAATTCACTAAAAGCACGTCCAACTGGACGTGTTTTTAGTGCAATATCAAAAAGATGTACTGCAAGCGCGTCTAGCTGGACACGTTTTTAGCTTACATGGCATGAAAAGGAGTTCAACTAGGTGCACTTTCAGTGCATCTTTCTGACATTGCACTGAAAAAGTGCCTACGTGGTGCATTTCTCCACTACGAAATTCAACTACAAAATTCCCACTAACCCATCAAATATCCCGAGATAATATTTTCTAAAAATTTTTTATCAACCTTAACCTATCGTAAACTACGGAAGATCAAAACTCAGTTTCATTCAAAAAAAATGAAAAAAATACAAACTAAAAGTTAAGCGAATCTAGTAGTTCGAGTTTTGATTTCGAATTGAATTAAATTTTACAATTCGAATAATTTGAATATACAAATGGTGTAAATACAATTGTTGTAAATACCCTTTTGGTACAAAATTGTGCTCTAAATAATTTCAAAATTTTAAAAATAATATTAATTTTATAACTCAAAAAATTATAAAAAGTTTCTAAAGAATATAATTTTTTTAAAAAAGTATAAAAAAACCCTAATCCATTATTACATAAACCCTAAAACCCTTAACCTTACAAAACTCTAACCCTAAACCCTTAACAAAAATTTAAAACCTAACCCTAAAACAATAAAAAGAACTAAAATAATAAATAACCATAGACTGTGGACAGAGAACAAAAATGCTTCCAGTTGAAAATGTTTTCAGTGGATGTGGTAGGAAAGCACGTCCACTTGGAAGCATTTTCTAGGCCTAATTTGATAATTTTTGGCCAATTCATTTTTTGGCCTAATTTGATAAATTTTGGAAAATTGACCTAATCCGATAATTTTTCCAAAGAAATCAGTACTTTTTTGTATTTTAGCCCAAATTTCTTCTTTTAATTAAAATGTAAAATTACAATTCTTGGATTAGGCATAAACCGATATTAAATCCAAAGTTGAAATATAATTTAAAAGTGAAATCATAATTTGACCCCCCAAAAATAAGGATATTTTAAAAATTGTAAAATATAAATGATTCATATTAGAATTGGAGAAATTAGGTATATATGTCGATTTTAAAAATAATTAGAGAAATAAGTCATTTTTTGGGATAAAAACTGCAATGAGCATTCTTTACTGATGTGGCAGGAGAGGGGAAGTGCAGCCTATGGGGTACGCTTTCCCCTTATCTCCCACCACATTAGCAAAAAAATGTTACTCCGAAATAAAATAGTCCTGGGATTAAAACTTGAAAGGAAAATAAAAGAAAAATTAATTATTGGATTGAAATTTGAAAATATTGAGAAAATTTTCATAATAATTTTAAAACTCGAGAATTTGGGGATAAAATTCACAGTTCATCTCGTCTTTTCCACAGCAAAATTTTGTCACAAGAATATGAAACTTGGGAAAGAAAAACTTTTAAAAACAACACTTCTTGTTAGAAGAGTTTTTTTGATTTGTTAGTATGTCCTATCTTTTCTAGCATTTTGAAAATTGTTTCATATTCGTGGTAGAGTTTTGTAACACCCCCAAACCGGTCCGATCGTAAGACTAGAGCTACGAAATGCTATAGCTAATGTCGAAATAGAACACATTCAATGTAACACCCCAAACCTGGCCTAGACGTTATGGTCGAATCTAGCGTGTCACATTGAACTATCTTTCGAAAATTGGACTTGTTGGTAAAAATTCGTTTCTAAGTTTTAAAAACCCCTTAATTACAATTTAACAAATCATCTAGCCAAAACATTTGCCTTGTTGTCTGCTTTTGATATAATAAGTTGATCTAAAATCGCGGAAGCTTTTGAAACTCTATTGTTTAAATCTCGTGTCTTTGAAAACAGTAATTATTTTTAAAATGCATCTTCTCCTAAGCTAGTAGTTTAGAATAAGAAAGCAATAGCCCAATTAAAATTTTAAACAAACTTAAAGGCCTTATTACATAAACAAAACCCAACATAAACATTAAATTTAAATGAAAGCAAATGTAGAACTGTTGCAGTTGTGTGGCCACCTTCGAGTCCCTCGCAGCACCAAATCGCCTAAGATTGAGGATTACCTGCACGGTTAAAAGGAAAGAGTAAGTTTATGAAACTCAGTGTGTAATCCCCTATCAGACAATCAGTATACAACGAGCAGTGACAGTCTAGGCCTGAGCCCTATTCAGTTACAGTATAGTGTGGGCCTTAGCCCAATACAGTAACAATGTGGGCCTTAGCCTAATACAGTAACAATGTGGACCTTAGCCTAATACAATATCGGTACAGTGCAATAATTCAAACCTATCCTAATCCAGCCAACACACCACTCCGTACCACCAACACACAATGTGGGGATAAAATCGACCCACCCAGCCAACACACAAATATCACAGCAAAGCTGTCAGTAATAGTATTGCAGCGATGCTGCCAGTAACAGTACATTTCCTCCATAACAGTATCCCGACCCCTTGCAGTATGTCATGTCATAAATCATATGTGTATGCAAAATATCATACTCATTTATAGTCATACATATCATAGAGGAAATCAATTATACATAACATAAGACCATATCAGTCATTTCATCTCTTAGGGGTATAATAGTCATTTTACCTTATGGGGGTATTTTGATTATTTTACCCTATGGGAGTATTTCGGTCATTTTACCCTATGGGGGTAATTTGGTCATTTTACCCTATGAGGGTATTTCAGTTATTTTACTCTATAGGGATATTTTAATCATTTTACCTTATGGGGGTATTTCGGTCATTTTACCCTTTGAGGGTATTTCGGTCATTTTATCCTTCGAGGGTATTTCAGTCATTTTACCCTTCAAGGGTATTTCGGTCATTTTACCATTTGGGGGTATTTCGATAATTTTACCTTTTGAGGGTATTTCGGTTATTTTACCCTTCGAGGGTATTTCGATCATTTTAAGCTCATTACGGCCTAAGCACATGAGCTTACCACACGAGTGTTCGTACACTCATATGGCCTCGAACGTCGTCATTTTCAGCTTTTTGACTTTTCCCGATTTATAGTAAAGGGGGGTGTGATTACACACCTAGACTCTATTTGCTAAGAAAACCTCCCACGCCTATGAAACCTACACTTAACCAACAATCTCCAATTAATCACTTACGCAGTTAAATAATCGAATAAACATAAGTTACCACAATCGTTACTTACCACAACTTTTGATCGAGTGAAGAGGGAAGTTCGCCAATCCAAAAGTAATCACAACCCTTCAACCCTTTGAAAAGTTCCTAGGCACCAACCGAAACTGGGTAAGCACTTAATCAACAGGTAATAAGGTAACACTAAACTATTACCCTTACTTATAACGCGAGAAAGGGAATCAAACTACGAAATGCGAGACACACAGTCGGCCCCCCAA
The DNA here is from genome assembly GCF_007990345.1 of Gossypium hirsutum. Classification (NCBI taxonomy): domain Eukaryota; kingdom Viridiplantae; phylum Streptophyta; class Magnoliopsida; order Malvales; family Malvaceae; genus Gossypium; species Gossypium hirsutum. Next base: position 10,374,020 of record NC_053442.1, on the reverse strand, counting down.
AAGAAAGGAGAGATTCAGCAACTAGAAAATAAAAGGAAAAGATGAAAGAAGGGGAAAGCCAAAAAAGCAAAACGGCAGCAGTGAAGGAGGACAAGGAACGGTAAAGAAGATAGATTCCAAAGGACAGAAAGGGAGAAAGGTGTATTCGGCAATCAAAGAGGAGAGAAACCTAAAAGAAAGAAGAAAAAGAAAAAGATGAGGAAATTGAGTATATTCGGCCAAAAAGAAAATAGGTGAAAAGGATAAGAGCAGTCAAAAGAAAACGAACCCGAGAGGTACCTCAAAACTTAGCAAAAATCGGCACCTACAAGCAGGGAGAGAGAAAACCACACAAAACTGGCATGAAAAGTATAGCAAAAAATGAGCAGAATGCCCACTAGCCGAATTTTTGTGAGTAACAAGTCCAATTTTCGGCACCAGTCCCCTCTCCCCTCACTTCCCTTGATTTTCTCCTAAAATCTCTCCCATTATCCCTCATTGAATCATTCCACCAATTTCTCCTCAACTCCCCCAACGACTCCATTCAAATTCCATTCAAACACCCCTTAGCTGTGTTTCAGTCCAACTCCACTTCCTACACAGCTCCAGTAGCAAAATAAATACTCCAATACGCAACCCAGGACTTGAACCTCAGACCTCACAGTTACACCACACACTATCTTCCCACTAGACCACAAGCTCTTTTTGTGTTATAAGACAGACACTAATATTTATGTGGCCTATATGCTAGTGTCCAGATTCATTTAAGAGCAACACTAAAAATTCTCCAAAAGCCAAGACTTGAACCCAGGCTTCTCAAACACTCCCATACACACCCAAATCACTTAGCCACTGAAGCAGACATTCATTTATGTCACTTTCTTGCACAACTAAATATTTATGTGCAGTCTCCTAACTGTTTTCTTGTTCAAAACCTATTTCTTCTAGGCCTAAAATTCGGGGTGTTACATTCAATTAACATCAATTATTTCAAATAAACAAGGAATTACTTTATAACTACACAATTAACATTCAAATTGAACATGAATCATACAATCATAATCAATTCAATGCAAAATCACCAAATATAATTTTTCTCGGGCTTTATACGAGCTTATGTATGCTTTAGTATCAACCTAGCATTTAACTAGGACTGATTTGCAACATTTTCAAAATTACAAATCAATTATATCATAAATCAATTATTAAAATAATCAATCATATCATAAACATTCAAATATTATAATATACAATTAAATTCGAGTCTTGATCAAGCTTACGAAAACTCTTAAATTAACTTGGGAACAAATAGGACTTAATTGAAAACTTAACAAAATGCATGGGAATTTTTGCAAATAGGGGTCACATGACCGTGTACCTAGGCCATGAGGTAGGCTTTTTTCATTTAGAATTGGAGTTGCACAGTCATATAGCCAGGCCGTGTATCTCACTTAAGTCGTGTGGACCTAAATGCAAAAATTTATTAAAAGTCACACGGCCGTGTACCTAGGCTGTGTAACAAGTTGAAACTGTGTGCAAACCTAGTGACCATATCTACAGTATTCACACAGGCGTGTGGCTAACCCGTGTAACATTCGGGAACTGTGTAATACTAAAGTGTCCCTTTTTGTGCAAGCTACCAAAATCAATTCCTTAATTGGACCATACCTGCACCTATATCAACTTTTAGACATGTTTAAAAGAATGTATAATATCTACCATAGCATACCACAAATCAACATCCCTAATATCTAACCAATATGCCTCAATGGCACCACCACATAATATGAATCAATTCAAATATTTAATCTCATTTCATAACAATTTGGATTATAGCCATATAGGTTCACTATAAGCAAATAAAACTTTGAGTTACAATCACCCATAAATGGTCATGTTATCAAAACAAACCACATACAAGTTTGGTACCAATTCCACATTTATATCACCTCAAACATACACCTAGAAACCTTATACAATCTACATAACAACATGCCATTCAGTTCAACCATTAGACCATACCAAACAACCATTTATATACATACAAACTATAACCAAACTTGGCTATTATACACCCATTAGCTCAGGTAAATCACATTTCAAGTTCGTTATTCACTTGCCACATGCATATCTCATAATAATACCAAATCATCAAACATCATCAACATCATTAGACCAAAATCATAAACATCCAAGATAACTTAAACATAAATAAAATCCTATATACATGCCACATAACCAAATTTGGAACAAATAAAAGACTACTGAATCAGAGGTTAGATAGTGTGAGCTCCGAGTTGATCCGACCGACACATTCCATAAAGTAACCTATACAAATATAGAAAAACAAACAAGATAAGCATTACAAATGCTTAGTAAGCTCATATGAAATTAACACAACATACCTTGATCTTAAGCCAACTTAAACTATTAAACCAATTTGGTAATTAATATGACATCCTTGTCTTCCTTGCACTTTTGTATACATTTCCACAAAAACAACCAATAGGTTAGTTTCCTTATACTTCAAGAACTACTAATGTAATTCACACATATCTGTGCAATGATTTTATTATAAAAAAGATATGATATCCAATTTATACCCAATTTATTAACGTTTATACTTAAGTTCTTATTCATATCAAATTCAACCATTCTTGTTTGGAAACATAATAATTTAACCCATTCCAATCCCTTGACATTCTTATAATGATTTAATTACAAGTTATCAACATACAATATAGCATAAACAAATATTAATCCAAATAAGATCACACAAACTTACTTGAAAATTAATATACTCAAGAATTGAAACACAAATACCATACTCAACTCATGTACAACATTTAATACATCTTTTGTAAAACCCCAAACCCGACCTAAACATTAGGGCCGGATCTAGTGATGTCACATTGTAACACCCCTTACCTGTATTCTATGCTGGAATAGGGTACGAGGCATTACCAGAATAAATACACTTATAAACATATTAAACCGAGTTATAAAATTTCATCCAAATTAAAAACTTTCAAATTATTATCTTCGTGTCGCTAATTAGGGTTTACGAGGCCCAATACATATCTATTCATATGCTCAATATATCTGTTAAATCAATCCAATATTGAAGAATCCACTTTAAGTCAGAACCAATATTAATCACAATCATAAATCTTTTCATGTTATTTTCATATATCACTAACTGAACTTTGAATGTCAATTTACGAATATGTAATTCACTAACACATTCTGGTATACACAATGTTTAATTGATGAAATCATTTAATTGAGCTAAATTTCATATTCACTCCGAATTTTCTTCTATATCTATAAATGCTTTCACTTACCATTTAACTAACTAATTTCTTGAACCAAGCTATCACACAACAATAATACATCACTTGTGCTTCATGAATTCAAAGTTTGAATCTTATCACCATCAAATCCATGTCATTCGAATACTTAAAGTTTATTCAAGCATATATTATTACGTTTCATATACCAAGCATATATCAAAATTACGAATACATAATCAATTCATTTGTCATTTATTTGACTAGCAAATTAATCTCAAAATTCATAACATTCCATTACTTAAGATATGCCATAAAACACTCCTTTAACATAAACTAGCACCATGGCCGAATTTTCAGTATGCTATTTATTCGCCTTTTTTCGAATCACATAGCAAAATATTACAAATATGTATATATTTGAATACTATAATTATGCATCAACTTACCAACATGAGTTAATTCATGAGCCACTCATGACATCATTTCATGCCAAATATACCACACGCATATGCTATGAAACTTTATTTTCTCTCATAAGCTTACCATGACCAGTAATGCACCAATATAAACATAACTCCTATTTCAACATTTATCGATTATAATCAGACATTTAACCAATTATACACAATTCATTCATATACTTTATTTTCCTCCTCCTCCTCTCCATCCCACATCCTTTATGTATATAACATGCTTAAATAGCATTATACATAATTTCACTATTCACTTATATCTAAATTCAAAGCTGTCTAGTCGAATTACAGTCACTAAATTATTTTTATCTGGAGATACAGAGCTTCAAATTAAGTTCCATTAATTTTCCCTGAAACTAGACTCACATATCTACTTACTATAAAATTTTTAGAATTTTTGGCTTAGCCAATTAGTATACTTTATTCTTTAAAGTCACCCCTGTTTCACTGCTCAACATCTCTCACTTCTCTTCACTAAAAATGAATTATCTCATTGTACAGAATTCAGATGATATTTCCATTTATTTCATTTGAAAATAGACTCATTAAGGATTCTAATAATATAAATTATAACTCATAATTATTTTTTTACAATTTTTAATTATTTTCCAAAGTCAGAACAGGAGATTTCGAAATCAATCTGACCCTGCCTCACTAAAATTCAAATATCTCAAAATATATAACTCTTTTGCTTGCTCTGTTTCTTTTATGTAAAAATAGACTCATTAAGCTTTCATTTCATATCTTATTATTACTGTCCAAAACTATTTTTTTGCTAATTTTACTTTTTCATAATTTCACTTTTTCACTTTCAATCATTATTCAATTCAATTCCACACATATATTCATCATTCAATCACACTTAATTGTTACATGATCTCATGTATTTTCACTTAGTCAATTTCCCGATGAACACTTCGGAATAATAACAGATACATGGTGGATTCAGCACACAACAACCACCCTTTGTAATCAATGATATCCGGTGGGATCAGCACATAGCAACCACCTTATAATTAATGATACCGGTTCACATAGTAGCCTGCACATAGTACTACACATGTGACAATCACTATCCGATACACATAGTAGCTTGCACATAGTACGACACACGTGATTGAAGCTATCCGGTACGTATAGTAGGCTGCACATAGTACTACACATGCGACCTATCATTCCGGTACACGTAGTAGCCTACACATAGTACTACACACGTGACCATCACTTTCACTTTCACTTTCACATAGTGGCCTACACACAGTCCATGCCACACATGTGATCATTTCTGTCACTTCATTCGTATCCCTTTTTATTCCGAATGTTCAATCGGGAAATTTCTCACTTTTTCTCATTTTTTTCTTTTTCACTAATCAAAGTCAATTCATTATCTTTCTTGACTTATAATAACACATTTAACTTATTTAACACTCACATTATTCAATCCAGTCCAAAATCACATTTTGGTAAAATTACCTTTTTGACCCTAAAGTTTCACAAAATTACAATTTTTCCCCTAGGCTCGGAAATTAAGATTTATTCCTTTTCTTATGTTTCATGACATGCTGAACATTTTTCCCTTCTATGGCAACATCAAATTCTCACTCTAACACTTACGAACATTAAGTATTTTTACCGATTATGTCAATTTACTCGTTTTCACTTAAAATCGGCTAGCAAAAGTTATTTAACATAATTTCAAGCTTCATATTCTACAATAAAACATCAAAATAAACATATTTCATCTATGGGTATTTTTCCAAATATGAACCCTAGATTAAATTATTGCTAGAATGAGCTAAATCAAGTTACCAGGACTCCAAAAACGCAAAAACATTAAAAACGGGGCTTGGAATCACTTACTATGGAGCTTGGAAGCTTGAAAACCATAAATATGGCTTCCCCCTTGCTGATTTCGTTCACCATGGGGAAGATGGACAAATTTTTGGCTATTTTGGCCTTTTTAAGTCTTTTAATTACTAAATGACCAAAATGCCCCCAACTTAAAATTTTCCTATTTCACTTATCTCTTGTCCATTTTTGTCCAACAAGTTAAACAATGGTCTAATTACCATTTAAGGACCTCCAATGTAAAATTTCATAACAATTGGACACTTCTAACATGTAGAACTCAACTTTTGCACTTTTTACAATTTAGTCCTTTTGACTAAATTGAGTGCCCAAACGTCAAAATTTTCGAATGAAATTTTCACGAAATCATTTTGTGAAATTGTAGACCATAAAAATATAATGAAAATAAATTTTTTTTCTCGTCGAATTGGTGGTCCCGAAACCACTATTCCGACTATCCCAAAATTCGGGCTGTTACATCTTTAAACCTTTATACAAATTTACTTTCACAACCTGTTTATTGCCCAGAGAACTATAGTAAATATATTTCAGACACATGGGATAAGATTGCTCACACGAGCTGTGAAAATGGGTTTGCTTACACGAGCTGTGGGTTGGGATAGTAACTTTACACAATGCTGCTCACACGAGCTATTAAGAATCCATAAAAAATGTAGGACCTTAGCCATCAGTAAAACATCCAAGACCAACACCTGAAATTGTATAAACCCTAATGGCATGCAATTTGTATTGCAGTTATTCACTAAGTTCAAATGAACCTTATTCCTCGTATTCAATCCATTTTCAATCTCTGTAGTTGTATGCTCACTTTTCGTATTTCCAATAATAATTCACATACATTTACTGTGATTTATCACCATATACACATCATTTAATCACAACTGTGATCAGTCAATTCTACTCATCTATTCACTATTATCATTTAAATTTCTTATTTTACAATTTCTTTCGATAGATTCTGTATTAATAAAAATTAAAATTGTATATATATAACATTAATAGGTTTAAACACACGATTCAAACATAATAATAGAATACAATAAGTTTCATATAAACTTACCTGGAAAACAACAACCAATAAGAAGTTAAAAACTAATCTGTAATTTCTCGATTATCATCTGATTGATTCAAATCTCGATCTATAATAATTAATTTCAATTTGTCAATCCTAAACATCTTTTAACAGCTTATTACAAAATATATCAATTCTATTTCATTTTACAAAAGTTCTCTAAAGTTTCACATTTTATTCAATTTAGTCCTTAAATCGAAATAGATATATCTAAAAATTTTAAGCTTCGTTTTTCAATCTGATTTCAATTTCATTCCTATACAACCCTCTAAATTCAAAAACTACAAAAACTTTATGTCAATTTTAAAATATTTTCATTGTAGTCCCTAATTCAAAACTAACAAAATTCACTTTATAATTTATTCCATAATAAATCTAAGCTTATAACCAAGCTGTTTAACAACAAAAACATCAAAAACCATTAATGACAACATTTTAAAACTTTAAAAATTTTACAATTTAGTACCCGAGCTAGCTAGATTAAGCTACAACGATGTCAAAAACATAAAGATTACGAAAAACGAGTTTGATTTATTTGCCATGCAATAGGAAGAAACTTGACCAAAGCTTGGTTCTCTAGTTATGGAGAACTCGGTCATGGAAAGAAGATGGAAGGAAATTTTTCTCTTTCATTTCACTATCTTTCTTTTTATTTCATGTTTATTTCCTTTCTAATATATATATATATATATATTTGTTATTATTCAAATTTTATAAGAAAATTAATGTCATTATAAGATTAAACCTTCCAAATAAATTCATTAAGGCTTAATTTCCATGCAAGTCCTTAAATGTTTCCCATTTAAGCCTTTTATCAAGTAAAAACCTATAACGATTAACTTTTACAATTTAGTACTTATACCTTAATTAATCACTAATTCTGTAAAGTTACAAATTCAAAATTTAATTTACGATTTACAGAAACAAGGTCCCAAGACCTCAATTTCCAAAACCACTAACTTTTGAATCGATACACTTGTACCTTGACTAACTTTCCACATAATTAAAATTATTAGACCATAATTAAGTATAATACTGTAACAACCTCATAAATATTAATAAATAATATTTAATGACTCAATCATTAGAAAATGGAGTTCTGAAACTACCGTTTTTGGTACCGTTGAAAATCAGGCTGTTACAAGTTTCCTATAAAATGAAGATTAATATGGAGAGGTTTTCACAGTTAAATTTTGAGTATAAGATTCGCATATTAAGGATAAGATTGTTGATATTAAAAATCTGAAGTTGGAAAATCAACCCAACAAAGTAAATTAGTTCAAGTAAATTTGGTGTCGGTGTTTGAATTTGGTTAATGAGTATTTATTTTTTTGTATAATGTTTTTGTTTTAATTTTATATTAAACATGTAAAAATGTTTTTTTTTTTGGAAAAGATAAGTAAACGAATTAAAGTTGTTATTTATTACAACGGTCAAATTTGTGATATTAAAACTGGGACCGTTTTTGTATCAGTTGAATCTATGGAATTGGCTTTCAATTGAAGTATCAAACTGAATGAGCTTTTGTCAATCATTAGAAGGAAAGTCTTGACTTTAAGGCAGAGGAGAATTTCGAGCTTGAAATATAGATATCTAACATCAATGAACCCTATAAGATATGATACATTATCGACTTAATGCCTGATACACATTGCTCAACTAGAAATGTTATACTAGATTTATATGCTCAGTTTTGCAATGTAGTGGAAGGTAGTCCGATTTTGACAACAATTTTAGTTAATTTGTTTTAGGAACAGGAAGCAGAAAGTCTAGCCACGCTATTGTGCAATGGTTTCATGGCGTTGTTGCATAACACATATCTGAGAATGTCTGAATCATCAATGGGAATGCATTCCTCAGTTTCAGCCTTCAATTTAAAATTTGGCATACAATAGAGGTTAATTGGTAACTCAAACGCAGAGACCTCGACATGGTATTCTATGAGCACCTTTGATTTCAACTTCGAAAAGCTGATGTCTTATGCTGCAAACACTTATGCAAGTATACCACCAAGTTACATAGGTGGGCAATCCGTAAGTAATATTGGTTTTAACGTAGGGTTGACGAGAACAAATAATGTTCTCCCGACAACCTGTACTGGCGAAGAGATATCCAATCTGGTACATGAAACTGCAACTGGGGTTGAGAATGAATGGGAAGTTGAAACTGATGATGATCTAATTTGGGAGTTCGGGCCTAATGGTTTGGAAATTGCATTATTTTCTAAACCATACCGACCTAGACGTTATAGCTAGATTGTGAAGACTAAATTAGACATCGAAATGACTAAGTAAACCTTCGTACCATAAAAACCCTAATTTAACTCATTTTGGAAAACTGTGGTCACACTTGAGTTAGTTTGAAAAATATTCATTTATTGAACCATCTATTCTGAAGTCTCATTTTTATTATTGATAGTGATGTTTATAAAAACCCGTTGTTTGTTGCTTTGTTTTGCAAAATTTTGTTTTCTTTCTAAATAGTGCAAAAATACTATTCATGTCAGATTTTAATTAGGTCGTGTAACATGCATTTTCGATTAACATAAATAATCAAAAAGTTAGAATAATGCATGCATAAAACCCAAATCCAAAAACCCATACCACAGTCCAAAATTTTGGAAAACTACAGTTGCACTTGAGTTAGTTTGAAAAATATTCATTTATTGAGCCATCTATTCTTAAGCCTCATTTTTATTATTGATAGTGAGGTTTTTAGAAACCCGTTGTTTGTCACTTAGTTTTACAAAATTTCGTTATCTTTCAAAGTAAGAGAAAAATACTATTCATGTCAGATTTTAATTAGGTCGAGTAACATGCATTTTCTGGTTAAAATATATAATCAATGTGTTTCAATAATACATGCATAAAACCCAAATCCAAAAACCCCAAACCACAATCCAAAATGATATTTTACAATCCAAAAATCGAATAAATACTTATTAAAAATTAATAATAGTAAAAATAATCCAAAGTCCATTATACGTTTGCATGTCGGGTCTGATCCTAATTTTGGTCATTACCTGAGAAGTTAAGACTAGAACGTGAGCTTAAAATAGCTCAGTGTGAGTCAATATCAATATAATCAGTCAACAACCTCATTATAGTACGATACATGGCAGATTTCAATAAGCGTACGAATATGTCATGAGCATGATGCAATGCAAAAAGGTTCCTACCCATCCATTCGTTACACACCACAATAACCCACCCCAAGCATATGCAATATGACATACAATCATTGAGCAAAATCATGTTGTCAGTTGGGTTTTAGTACAATGGCATGTTTTACATGCTTATGGTAACATATTCAATTCAACAACTTGCTTAATATGCTTACAGTAACATATTTAGTTCAGGGGCGTGCTTAACATGCTTACGGCAACAATTCCAATACATGGATTGCAAGCTTTTAGTCAACTGATACAATGACATCGCAATCAAGCATACTTAATATGCAATCAAACAATGACTCAATGAGTCGTGTGCTATAAAAACACTTAATAAACAATAAAAATCCATATAATGTCATTTCAAAGTATATCGATATCAAGCATGCAATCAATTAATCAAACATGTCAATTTTACATTCATGCAAATTTAATAAGGCTCATCACTCGATCAATTGTAAATAACGTACCTTGTTTGGCACCATTCAATACACTTATTTGGCCATTCTGTCTTGTCCGAACAACAAGCAATATTTACCAATTGAAGATATATTTCAATGTATTGTAAACAGTTATTTAAAGTTCCATACCTTAATTCGTAACTCGCAACACTATGCCGTAAAAATCCACACTTTTGCGCCTTAAACGATCGTTGATCTAAAAACAACATTAAAACGTTAATTTTACACTTAAGAAGCCTTGAAACACCCCTAAGGGTTCGGCCAAAAAAATATTTCAATAAAGAATTTTCAAATTCGCTAAAACGATTAATCTTACACTAAAATAATGCCTAGCGAGAGTGCAAATAGGTTTTGATTTTACTACTGGTTCAAGATGTTATGATCAGCACCTATGATCAATTTTATATTAAAAAAATTCAATAATTAAACATTACCAAAAAGCATTAGAAATATCTGGCCAAAACAATAACTTTAAGCAAAATTAATACGGCACTAGCTTTTGCTAAATTTTGCACTTACGCTACCCATTAACATGTTCATATCGTCGAACGAAGGGAAACGAGCTCACCTAAAAAATAACATGATTAAAAAACCAATTAGATGAGACGAGTGAAAATATTTTACTAGCTAGGAAAGGGCGACAAAAGTGATAAAATAACATCCCCCAAAGTGGTGTTTAAGGGGCGGTACACCACCATGGACGGCACAAAAATGGGCTGCTTAGGGACGAAACAAAGAAGAGCTTAAGGGACTATTTTAAGTTTGAAAAATAAATGATAAGGGGCTAGAAAAAAATAGATTATATCAATATATTAAGGGCACAAATCGGTAGCCACTAAAGAGATTTTAAGGTACGAAAAACACCCCCAACGACGATGATTTAGGGGTTTACCTTGGGCAATCTTTAGGGAACTATAAGGCTAACATGAGGCTATTTTTGAACAACAAAATAACATCAAAATTCCAGAAATAAATCAGTAATAACTGGAAGTAAAAAGGAAGAGAACAAGAGAAAATAAACATCACCTACACAAAGAGGAGAGGGGGTGGCAATGACGATATTTTTGTGGCAGAAATGAGAGCTATTTTCGTGTGATAAAAATAGAAAAATGAAAGATGTAAAATGAATGGAAAAAAGTAAACAAGAAGGTGAAGAAAACGAACAACAAATCACCACCAATGGAGGAGAAATAGACAACAAAGAGGGTGCAAAAGACTAGGGTTTGGGCGGCTCAAGAGAGGAAAAGAAAAAGGAAAAAATGAATTGAAAGAGAAGGAAGATGATATGTTGGAGGACAGGAGCAAAAAGAGAACAATGAAGTTGTACAAAAAAAAAATATTTAACCCTAGGGTTACTTAGTTGGACAACAATGCAATAGGAGTAAAGAGAAAATTTTGCATAAGATTCAATAATATGTAATAGTAAGGATTCAAACTCTGGTCTCGAAGATCAACTCATTCTTGTCATAATTTTACGAATCTAAAATTAAAAATTTGGGATGTTACAATAGGCCGTTCTTACTGAACCAGAGGGGAGTACTTTTGGCAGTGAAGGTCAAAATAATGCTAAAGGAACCCAACCAAATTTTATGACGTATGAACCTCCACCCCAGATGATTAATGTCGAAATTGATATTCAAGATGGTTTTGTTATGAGAGTTCTTCTACAAATTTCATAACTTCTACAGTTAGAATTTTCATAACTTTCTCATAGATGACTGAGTCATGAGAGTTCTACAAATTTCAACGATTTTTAGAATAGAGTTTTCCTCCAAAGATGTTATTGCTACAATGAAATAGTATAGCATAAAGTATGGGGTCAATTTTCATATTACAAATCTCAAGCGGAAAAATATGAGAGGAAGTGTGCAATGCGTGGCAATAGATGTCCTTAGAAAATCATGACATTGATGAGAAAGAATACGAGATTCTAGATAATAAAGAAATATTACGCTCCACATGTGTTGTTGTAGGTAAGTCAAGGATCATTTGAAATTGAATTATGACCTTATCTCTAACATTAGCTTAACTATGGTGAAAATGAATCCTAATATTCCCTGCAAGTTTTGATTGCCAATATCCACACTGAGTATGATTAAATCGTGTCGTACTATAAGGCATGGGTTGCAAAATAAAATACAATGGAAAAAAATGCATAACGTGTAACACCCCTAACCCGTCTCCGTCGCCGAATTAGAGTTACGAGGCATTACCGAACAAACACAACCATTTTTTTTTTAAAAACATATGCAACGAAACCAAATTCAATCATAGGAAATAAGCCATTTTCGCATGGCTATTAATTTCATATACAAAATTTATAATGTAACATTCAAAACCTCGTCCAGCCTATACATGCCATAAGTTGAGTTCAAATATTTAAGTACCGAAATAGTAGATAGAGTGATGAACTTTGCTGACGATCCCCGAGCTCGTAACGCGTCTCTAAAATCTATAAAACAAATGAATGAAAACAAACGAAGTAAGCTTTTATAGCTTAGTAAGTCTACCGCAATATTAAATATATATAAATATATAAATATTATAACCTTTTAATCTATTTTACTAAAATTTCAACTAACACGACCAACTAACATTCATACATTATTGTACTCAGACCATTTCATTTATAATCAGATATGTATACCTGTCGAATGAAATCAATTGAATATATATTATACAAACAACATTTCAATTGAATGTATACAATCGAGCATATATACATATTATACACATATCATAACCGAATATATATGTACACTCATGGTAAGCTTTAAATCAATTCAAATCTAACACATATATATATACTAATCACATTTTATATTCGTTTGTATATATATATTCATTATGAATTTATACCTGAATACATAGCTAACACATACATTCGAATATATATATACATATAAATGAGTACATGTATATATATATATCTCAAATGCATACATAATTTATTATCAAACACATAGGCTCAACATATATGTTTAACAACCACATATCACCATATGCATTTATAAATTCAGCAATCGCATATACCTAATGTACATATGCCTTTATTAAATTGTATATACCGAATCCATACAATTATGTTTAACCAATGCAAAACCCGAATGTAAGTGTAAACTCACCAAAAATATAACAACCTAATGTTTATGTATTCATCGATTTCATATAATCAAAAATCATAGATATATCAATTGCATATTCTCACACAATTTAAACAGATTCACTGGCATTTAGCCTGCTAGGCTTGAAGCCTGATTCAGTACACCGGCACTTAGCCTGCTAGACATATAGTCTGAAATGTATCACCGGCATTAAGCCTGCTAGACGTAAAGTCTGAATTACTTCACTGGCATTAAACCTGCTAGGTATATAACCTGAATAGCATAAATACGAGAATAATTTCTCATATAACTCTTACTGGCATTACACATGTTTTAAACATATATACATAATTCATGTAGCTATAACCACACTTTCAAGAAATTGGCAAAACATAACCCGGTTACAATCTGTACTTACAATCCATACTTTTAGTTCAATACAAATAATTGTACATACGTTTATACCCATTCAAACCACACTCATTCAATAATACATAGTTCATACCTTAAATTCATTTCAAGAATTTATACATACACGTACAACTATTTCAACCTCATACATTTTCGTATATGTATTTCACCTTTTTAGTTTTTTTTAATTCGAAAATCTATACTTATATATATATACATATATATATAATTGAACTCACATATTCAATATAACGTACATACCTTAAATAAAATTCAAATACTTAATCGATCCTCATATACTTATATAATGACTTATCTCAATTCAATACACAACCCATACATGTATATTTGTATGCTTATTCGAATCTATATATATAATTATAACATACATATCACAAATCAAATTCAAGAGTTTATACATATATGTGCATACTTATTTAATCATTCGAACCTTATATATATACATATATCTTATACATATCTTTAATTAATCTAATAATTTATACAAGTTCATATTTGTATATTCGAACATGATATATGCAATAATCTACAATTCAAAATTTATTCAACTACTATACTTTAATTTATAGCTCAACTTAAGATACAATTAGTATACATGTATAAATATTAACTTAATAACTTTTAGTTGCTAATAGACTTACCTCGGATATCAGCACACGCGATCGGCTATTCGTTTACTTTCGACTTTCCCCGATCTAATTCTGTTTTCTTCGGTTCGCGATCTAAACATATTCAAATTTAACCCTTTTATTCATCAAATCATTCAATTTTATCCAAAAACACTTAAATGGGCAAATTACCATTTTGCCCCAGACATTTTACACTTTTTGCAATTTAGTCCCTATTGCGTAAAACACAAAATACACAAAATCTCACAACACTATAGTTAGGCCGAATCTTCCTTGTATTCATACAAGTCCATACATTTCATTTATTTCACATTTTAGTCCCTCAAAAATTTATTTTCACAATTTAGCCCTAAATACTCAAATTCATCAAAAATCCCAAGACAAAACATGTTAATCTAAGACATATCTTTCATTATTCATCATCAAACATCACAAAACACAAAACATTCATCAATGGCATAACTCAAGATATTCATCAAAATCAGAAATTCAAGCATGGGTCGGGTAGTATTCAAAGCAACGATCTCAAAAACGTAAAAATCATAAAAAACCGAAGCAAAAACACACCTTAATTTGGTATGAATATGGCCGAACCTTTCCAAGCTTTAATGGCTTCTTTTTGTTTCAAATATTCGGCTAAGGAAGATGAAATAATCTTAATTTTCATACTTTTACTTATCATATATTATAATATATAACTATTTACTTATTTAACCTTATTTACTAATTATATAATATATTTTCATTAAGGTTAAATTTGTCCTCAACCACCCACTATCCAATATAGTGGTTTAATTTCACCTTTAAGCCTCCCAATTAAAAAGACATCAACAAATTGGTGCTTTTAAATTTACCCCTAAATTTTCATTTTATGCGATTAAGTCCTTTTTTTTTAAATCGGACACTTTAACGACGAAATTAAAACACAAAAAGTTCACACAATCAAATGCACACAAAATAAACACACAAAATAATATTAAAAATATTTTTCTAGTTCGGATTTGTGGTCCTGAAACCACTATTCCGATTAGGGTCAAAACCGGGTTGTTACATAACGGGTGGGATAAATCATATAATGATATGCCACAATGGTTGAAGGTACTGAATCAGTACATCCTAGGTACCCTCATCAATTTGAAAACAAAACCTATTTATCATGAAAATCGGGTGGTCCAAGGCAAAAGAATTTTCCATCATATTTCTTGGACATCCAAGCCATACATTGAAACATTCCAATATTGTAAGCCATTAGTCCAAATTAATAGTACATTCGTGTAAGGGAGATATGAGCATCACTTCTTGTTGGTCATTGCACAAGACAATAATAAAAAAATCCTATCAATAGTTTTTGCGATTGTTGAATAAGAAACTGTGGATGCCTGAGACTTCTTCTTAACTAACTTGAGACGACATGTCATGCCACAAGTCGATATATGCATTATTTCTGATAGGGAACCCAAAATATAGGTTGCAATTGATCAACATGGAAGCTTATAGGATCGTGCACACCATAGGTATTGTATACGTCATATCGGGGAAAATTACATAAGCTAATTCCAAAAAGATGAGGAACAACGATATGTTATTAACATGGGTACATAGTAAATATTATTTTCCATGATATACTATTTATTTTCTTCGACAGGGTATGAATCCGTCTAACATTGATTCCATGAAATGTTGGAGAATTTGTTGGTAGTAAACAAATACAGTGCTAATTATCTGGATAGAATGGAAATTTTAGTAGTTAACAAATTGAAATAAAAAATTAATTAATTTAGCTATATTTTTACATTTTTTAACAAAAGAATAACAAAAAAATCATTAATTATGTAATATATTCTAATATTATATTGACTAATTTTCAAATTATTGGATAATTCAAAATTGAATTAAACATACAAATTTTTTTGATAAAGTGTAAATAAGTAGATTGATGATGTAAAAATACAATAAAAATATAAATGGAAGCATTACATATATAATTTTTTTTAAAATTAAAAGTTAACAAACTAAATGATGATGTACATGAAAAAATTTTGATATGAAAAAATAATCTCCATCGCTTGGCCGAATGTGTGCCACAACCCAGTGGGTGTTGGTTACGATGAAGGTTCTGTCTCATCATCTTCATCTTCATTGTCCCCATCATCTTCATCATCATCATTATCATTATCTTCATCTTTGTCTTCACCTCCAACATTATCTTCATCTCCATCTTCACCTCTAGCGTTATCTTCATCTTCATGTTGTTCTTTCGTGCTAGACTGCATTTGCATTCTAGGTTGTGATCGTATATTGTCGATTTTATTAGTAGATGGTTGTGAAGATGATCCATTTTTAAAGAATATTGATTTTGGTAATGCTTGTGACACTATCGATGAAGAAATATATGGTGTTAAACTATCCAGTTGTGCATAAAATGCTAGAATTGTAAGCAATCTTCGATACGATGGTGTTTTTGATGACAATGATGTATAATATGCTTCTGCAGATAAAATGGTGCAAACAATATTCATGAGGAAGGTGTTGATGCATGATATGATGGTGGAATGGATGATGGGGCATATATCGATGATGGTGCATAGTTTGGTACTTATGTGAAAAAAATAGGGTTGTTAGTAAATGACCAAAAATATATGAACCACACTGACCGATAGGTGCACCTACTAGTATAAGATTTCTGGTTGGAGCTGATGGTGATGAACTCAATGCATTTAGTCCCGATTGTGACATCATATGGGGTCGTGTTGGCCTTCTACGACAAATTTGTCTACTCCTTTCCTGTTCCAACAATAGATATGACTTACCATTAAGTCTAAACCATGCCATGTAACCCGAAGATGTTGCTAAATCCATTCTGACAATTTGTTCGCGTATAGGTACAAAATCATACCTATATTCCCACAAGTTGATATGACAATTTTTTTTGCATGGAATTTAGGCCAATCTTCATTGGTTCTCCCCCGCAAGTTAATCTTGTGAAGTTCATCGAAGTTTTGAGGTGAGGACGAAATATTTTGCATAAAACCAAATTGACATATATTAATGACACTTTGACATGCCAAATATTATGATTTGTCAAAAATTCAGATATGATGCATTCTTCAATTCTCGGATCAAAGTATGACATCCATTCAAACAACAATACAAAATTATAAAATTCATTATGTACCTAATTTTAAATTTCGAATCCTTACGTAATTATCATGTAATTGAAAATTTCAAAACTAATCTCGACTTCTGATTGTTGATTTAACAATAATCAGATATCTTCAAGCTCATTCGGTATACCCAAATAACTCACGTCATTGTTCCACATGTTCAAATAATATGTTATTCCAAAAAATTAATAATGAAAAAAGATAATATGATAACTATATTGTTAAGTGAATCTTGCCTTATTATTAGTGGGAATTGGTAAGGAAAGTTTACTTAGGACATAAAAATGGTAAGCGGTACCATGCCCATGATTGAAGAAGGAATATACAACCATCGATTTTAATTTTTTATGCTTCAATTGCTCGACACACTTCTCATTACAATGTAGCCAAGACAACTGATCCCCAACAAAGTCATCAAGCTTCTTTTAGGTCGATTAGTTGTAGGAGCCACCTTAAATGTACCAGATTTTGAGATTTATCTAGCATTAGAAGACCTCCAATCAACCTTAGTATGAATGCTTGAGCAAATTGTTGTCTTTCAACCGTACTAGAAGAGTTGCCAAGATGTGAGAAATTATCTTCTAACACTAAACTTGTCATGCACCTTGCATAATAGCTAGTGGCAAATTGGCTTCCAATCCCCAATATGCATTACCCTCATAATGACTACCCATCAACAGGTAGACCAAGTTGTGGTTCTCCAGTGTAATGGCACACTCGCCGCACGAAAGATGAAATGTGTGTATTTCGGGTCTCCATCTTTCTAACAAAGCACTAATAAGTGCGGGTTTCTGTTTAGTCTTGTCGAGCATACAGGACACATGTAAGAGTCCTACCTCTTTCAAGTACTTTTCAATAACATGTGGTGCTCTCGCACTTAAATTATGTATATATGTTTCAATAATTCAATCTTCGTCCTAATTATATAAACATAAAAAATTTAAAAATATATAATAATATTAAAAATATAATAATATTAATTAAAATAAAAACATAATAATATTTTCTTCCCATTTGTAATTGGACAATGAATATATGCTTGCGATCTAAACCAATTAGAGGCATTGACATTTTTAAACATGTAAAGTTTATCAAATTAAATAAGATTAATTAATTTAGAAAAAGAAATAAACTAAAAAAATATAATATTATTAAATTACCACTAAAGTAACAATTTATTTAACATAAAAAATCGCTAAACCTATTAAAAGAATAAGTCACCTTATTTTACGAAATATTTGAGATGATGAAAATTGAATAAAATAAAGAAATTACTAACCGTTAAGAGAAGAAATTCGTTTACAGAAAATTGAGGTATTAAGATAAAAAAATTAAGAGAAAAAGAGTTTGAAATTGGGGCAATTTACCAATAAAAGCCCATTTTTTAAAAAAATTACCGAAATGGGCCCATTATTTAATTATTTACCGGAATGGTCTATTTTTCGCGAAATCGCATCCACGTCAGCGCGATGTCAGGGTACGCACTAGGAAATCACGTCCACATCAGCGCAAGTTGCTGACGTGGAAGGAAATCGCGTCCTTGAAGGAGCGATTTCCTTCCACGTCAGCAACTCGCGCTGACGTGGACACGATTTCCACCCGCGCGTGAACAGTACCCAACGGTCAAAAATTTGACCGTTGCCCCCCCAACGGTAAAAAAACAAACTATAAATACCCCCTACCCCTTTTTATTTTTTTCACAAACAAATCCTCTCTCATATTTCCTCTCAATTCCTCTCAATTTCCTTCCAAAATTCTCTCAATTTCCTTCCAAAATTCTCTCAAATCCATATTTAATTTCAATTTTCTCCAAATTTTCTTTTTTAAAATAATTTTATATTTTTATAAATCGTAAAAATTTGTACGATTTCATCAATGGCCGGATCATTGACTCGTCTTGATAATCATCACATATCAGTGGAACAAATGAAAATGGTAAGTGTTAAATTTAATTTTTAAATATTATTTAAGAATTTTTTATTTATGCATTTTTAGATAATTATTAATTTATTATTTGTTATAAAAGTTTATAGATCGGATATTGGAATGCAATATCCAAAATATGCATGCTCTTCCATCACCGTTGGTAGAAATTACCTACGGGAAGCGGGTTTTTGGCACGTGACGACGGTAGGCCGGGGATGCAAGTTGGACCCGAAACTGATCAATGCGTTGATCGAGAGGTGGAGACCCGAGACGCACACATTTCATCTTCCATGTGGAGAGTGCACTATCACTCTAGAAGATGTCCATCTGCAATTGGGATTGCCGGTGGACGGGTACCCAGTTATCGGGTCTGCCCAATCTAGCAATTGGGAGGCGGTGTGCTACGAGCTTTTGGGGGCTATTTCGGAGAAAATGGAGGGAGGTAAGGTCGAGATGGGTTGGTTATGTGACACATTCCCTGATCCGAATCAAGATTCAACTGAAATTGAAAGAATTCGATATGCTCGGGCATACATTCTACAAATAATTGGAGGTTATCTGATGCCCGACACGTCACGGAGCCGCATACATCTAAGATGGCTGCTGAAAGTCGTTGATTTTAGAGCAGCCGGTGAATTTAGTTGGGGGTCTACTGTCTTGGCAACATTATATCGGGAGATGTGTGGGGTGACGCGACCGAGGAGAGCAAACATCGGAGGTTGCCTATCACTATTGCAGTCATGGGCACAGTTTCGCTTTCTATTTCTAGGTCCTCGGGTGAACCATCCATATACATTTCCACTCATAACGTGGTAAATTTTATATTACATTTTACAATTATTATGTAGATTTTTAAAAATAAAAGTATGCTAAAAATTTATTTACTTAGGTGGAACCATTCGGCAAGTTATGCTCGATTACCGTCCTCACTTGAAGATATACGGCTTCTATTGGACCAACGGTCGGAAGCAGAAGTAAGTATTATTGAAAATAGATATTTCCATAAATTCGCTAGTCGATTGATATTTAGTATTAAGTATTTAGTATTATAAATATAACTAATATTTCTATCATGTTCATATAGTTTCAATGGACACCATACGAGGATCCGGCAATTCCAGCAGTAATCCCGGAAGAGTTTTTACAAAATCCACAAGTTTGGCACATGAAAGTCGTGTTGATCAACTACGCAACCGTGGTGCCACACTAGACAGACAAAGTGCTACGACAGTTTGGATGTAGACAACCGATTCCGGTGGATCCTGAGGAATTTGACGAGCAACACAAAGTCGACCTTCGGAAATTGAATACGGATTGGACGAGATACTGGTCTGAGTACATGGAAATGTGGGAAGATCGGTATGAATATCTACCTACTCGAGAACCAATCATTGTTCCGGAGTTAGCGTGCGTTCCAGAATACATGCCATGGTTTAGGATCCATGGCAAGCCATATTTACTGACGCCAGAGGAGAGGCAACGGCAAATACGTCGTGAAAGGGAAAGGCGCGGGCCTCTAAATCCAAGACGACTAGACAACGAAGGTAGCCCCTTAACGAGGCCCAGACATTCACCCGGCTCATCATCAGTGGCCATACAATCACCAGGCCCAACGAGAGCACCGACGCAGTCACCCGACGTAGCAGTACAACCGATGATACCCACACAACCGCGTTTTCAGATGATGCCAGGTGTATTTCCTAGCCCTTATATGTACCCTAACCCTTATATGTATCATTTTCTAAGTCTTATGGCAAGTTGGAGCCAAATGCCCGGTTCAGCTCCATTTCCTGTTATGCCGAGCGGACCGCCGATGTATAGGCCAGTGGCGCACGAGGGATCGCAAGGGGGCCGTCGGGGAGCTCTCCTTTTTACCAATCCCCACCAACGTATGGGTTTCAAACACCATCCCCGTTCCTGATGCAAACACCTCCACATACACTATTCTTTGAAGGTGGATCATCGTCCCAAGTCCGACAACCAGATGCCGAACCGGAGGAACAACAACTGCCACCGGAAGCTAGAGAAAAGAGGAATCCAGCGCGTAACCGTCGACGGCCGCCATGTGGCACTGAATCCCCCGGGCATAGACATTGATTACCGTATTTAAATTTATTTGTACAAATATTTTGAATATTTTGATATTATATTATGTAAAAAAATAGAAATTTTTAGAGTTATTTTGATATTATTCGATGTAATAAAATAAAAGTTTATTTGATGTAATAAAATAGAAATTTTTTCGAGTTATTTTGATATTATTTGATGTAATTAAAAACCCTACCCCTAACCTAATTTGATTAAAAACCCTAACCTAACCTAATTTGATTAAAAACCCTAACCCTAACCTAATTTGATTAAAAACCCTAACCCTAACCTAATTTGGTTAAAAACCTTAACCCTAACCTAATTTGATTAAAAACCCTAACCCTAACCTAATTTAATTAAAAACCCTAACCCTAACCTAATTTAATTAAAACCCTAACCTAACCTAATTTGATTAAAAACCCTAACCCTAACCTAATTTGATTAAAAACCCTAACCCTAACCTAATTTGATTAAACCTAATTTAATTAAAAACCCTAACCTAACCTAATTTGATTAAAAACCCTAACCCTAACCTAATTTGATTAAAAACCCTAACCCTAACCTAATTTAATTAAAAACCCTAACCTAACCTAATTTGATTAAAAACCCTAACCCTAATCTAATTTAATTAAAAACCCTAAACTAACCTAATTTGGTTAAAAACCTTAACCCTAACCTAATTTGATTAAAAACCCTAACCCTAACCTAATTTAATTAAAACCCTAACCTAACCTAATTTGATTAAAAACTCTAACCCTAACCTAATTTGATTAAAAACCCTAACCCTAACCTAATTTGATTAAACCTAATTTAATTAAAAACCCTAACCTAACCTAATTTGATTAAAAACCCTAACCCTAACCTAATTTGATTAAAAACCCTAACCCTAACCTAATTTAATTAAAAACCCTAACCTAACCTAATTTGATTAAAAACCCTAACCCTAACCTAATTTAATTAAAAACCCTAACCTAACCTAATTTGATTAAAAACCCTAACCCTAACCTAATTTAATTAAACGTAATTTAATTAAAAACCCTAACCTAACCTAATTTGATTAAAAACCCTAACCTTAACCTAATTTAATTAGATGGATATTGCCTGTAGTAGTTTGAAGCAATGTGTCTTAGGCAGTATCTATGGTGTGTACGCTGCCATAAGCTTCCCTCTCGATCAAATGCAGCTAGAATACCGGTGCCCCGATCTGAAATAACACAGATATCAGGTTGGGGGCACACATGCCTCCTTAACCTAGAGAGAAAGAAATCCCAGTCATCAGACGACTCCCCCGGTGTTATTGCAAATGCAATTGGAAGAATTCTCTCACCGCCATCCTGTGCCACTGCAAGCAATAGCCGATGAGTATACCTATCGAAAATGAAGGTACCGTCAATTTGTACCAACAGCTTGAACACTTGGCATCCATGTAGCAATCGGTCGTTGTAGTACGCATGTTCCGTTTCAAGGTCTGTGATGGCACCTGGGACATATCTCTCTAGCACCTGACACCACTGCCATATTTCATTATATGAGGCATCCTACCCACTATGCATCTTCTCCAACGCCTTTTGCTTAGCTATCCAAGCTTTGCGATAAAAGGACGTGTACCCCATTTGGCTATGGATATTGGTAATTAACACCAACACTGAAGTCCTCGAATCTACTTTTATTGTGGGCAGTATCAAGCTAGCTAGCATAGCTGAATCCATTTTGGGATGATCTTGTTAAACACCTATAAAGGGAGTACATTAAATAATGTAACATTGCATAATAAAAGTGTTATTCAGATACCGTCAATACTGTACCTGCAACACATGTATGTGGACCTTTGTACTTTTTTATCTCCCACAACCCTGTCCTTTTCCTTAACGAGGCGTAGATTTTCCATGAACATGTGCCGTCTTGCACTGCACACTTCGCCTCAAACTTATCAGATTTTGATTTAACGACGTGGTAGTTAACGCTATTTTTGATGCTATGTTGTTTCAAAGCACCAATAAAACTATCTTTGTTGGTAAACTGATTACCAACTTCAAGTTCACCGAAATCTACCCCCAAACTTGTACGATCACGCAACCGGTGTGGTAGATCTGAAAACTCTAACGCATCATCTGCAGACAGATCGACATTATGCATGTGGGCTGAAGGTGAGTATGCTCTGAATCGTGGATTTTCTTCCTCATCTGAACTCCTTTCAGCATCTTCAGCTTCTGTTAGAATATGCTCCGGTTCAAAAAATAAGCCAACTTCTGCACCATCTGGCCCGGGCTCTCGAGGTGGATCCACATCGGAGTCATCTTCTAACCCACAATCATCTGCAGCGTACGAGGTCCCCTCACCGGTTGACATTGTAGGGAGTACGTCATCACTTCTTCTGGGCATTTGATAACGTCCCTAATTGGATGTAGATTGCCACCCACTAGAACTTGATGCCGTTCCCCAGTACGTATTTTCAGCATCAAATGTCAAGCCACCGACATACATGTCCCATCCACCGATAGAGTGTCTCGCAGGGGATGTGCATTCGACACCGCTACCGAATATTGGTTGTTCCGTATTTTGTAACCCGCTAACCGAGTGTTTGCCAGGGGTCGTGTATACATCTCGAACACTGGTCGCAAGTACATCAGTTGGCAATGTAAATTGCACATATAACTCAATATAAGGTGCTCCACTAGCAAGATGAGTCTACACCATTGCCTCCAAGCTACGAGCACCTTTTATGTCGAACGAGTCATATGTCACCGGATCAACAGAAGAACAAAATCGATACGTCATAGACAAAACTTTCATTGGCGTCGTTCCGAAAATTTTACGCCTAATTCTTTTACGAAGTTCTGTCAAATCTATGTTCTGGTTAAAAACCAGTTGCACCGTATTCTCCGACAAAAAAATAACACCATTCTCGGTGTGGCAAACCTCACCATCGTAATAAATAACAGCACTAATACGTTCACTCATATTTGAAACTCTAACCTTCTTAGCCTCTCTAAATTGTTTTTGCTGTGACTTATGCATTCTGAGAACATTTTATGCCTAATTTATAGCCTCAGCCTAAACATGCTACTGTAGCAAAAGCGCGTCCAGGAGGCCGCAATTTCACAAATTCTTCTCAAATAGCATCCTGCTAGAAGCGATTATATACTATTTGCTCAGAAAAGTAAAACAAAAAATATTTCTTACATGACCTACTGTAGCAAAAGCGCGTCCACGAGTCTGCGATTTCACAAATTCTTCTCAAATATCATCCTGCTAGAAGCGATATTATACTATTTGCTCAGAAATGTCAAAAAAATAATTGTTTCTTCTGTGCCCTACTGTAGCAAAAGCACGTCCACGAGGCCGCGATTTCAAAAATTTTTCTCAAATAGCATCCTGCTAGAAGCGATTTTATACTATTTTATCAGAAACATCAACTCGAAATTATTTCTTCCAGGACCTAAAAACCCTAAAAAGCTTGAACCCTAAACCCTAAAAGCCAAAAAAACCTAACGTGAGAAAAACGGCGAAATCGCGTCCACGTCAACGCGATGTCAGGGTACGTGCCATGAAATCGCGTCCATGTCAGCGCGAGTTGCTGAAGTGGACGCGATTTCCTGGCCCGTACCCTGACATCGCGCTGACGTGGACGCGATTTCGCAAAAAATGGACTATTCCGGTAAATAATTAAATAATGGACCCATTTCGGTAATTTTTTTAAAAAATGGGCTTTTATTGGTAAATTGCCCTTGAAATTGAGAGGAATGATGGATGAAATTGAATGGAAAAAAAAAAGATAAGTGGAGGAATTTATATAAATTTAGGGTTTGAGAGTTGTTGGGTGTTTTCAATTTTTTTTTCATCTTTCAGTTTCTTACTGTTAGTCCAATTTTCTAACAGTTGAGAATCGAACAATTCATCTTTATTAATTTAATTTTTTTTCCAGTAGAGTGTACTTTTATCTACATGATTAGGGGTGAGCATTCGATCGAATCGAATCGAATCGAATCGAAAATTTTTGAGTTAATCGAGTTTTCAAATATCATTTTATCATCCTAACTTTATTTGAAGTTTTCTCGAATCGAGTCGAGTGAGATGGAATTCGAATCGAATCGAATCGAATATATTTGTTCGAGTTAAATTTTAAAAAATAATTTTGGGTCCTTGTAACCATTGTCACCCATTGTAATAAAATTTGTCCACCTTAATCAAATTTTTTATTAACTTTCATCACTTCATAATTTATTTATTAATTTTTTATATATTGGTTAGCTTCTTTGCTTGCTTAGTTGTTTCAATTATCTTCAGATTCTTGTCACTATGTATTTTAGAATTTAAAAATATATTAAATGTAAAAATATGATTTTTAATAAAAGTTATTTTAAAAATAAAATGTGAAATTGATACCAATATAAAATTTTAACACGAATATTTTATGGCATAATTAATAATTCAATTTTAATATAAATATTCAATATAACTAAACAACTCAATAATATAAATAATATAAAATGTGAAATTTAATTTAATAATACAAATAGTAGATATAAATAAAATTATTACTATTTATGTTTAGTGATTTTTTTGGATAATTTTGATTTTTTATTTGAGAGTAAAGGGTGAGAAGTAAAAGTTTAGAGGAAAAATAAAAAAGTTTTGGGAATAAAAGTTTGAGGGAAAGTAAATAGGGGGAGTAAAATTTTGGAAGGAAAATATTAAAAAAAAATTGGAGGGGGGAGGGTTTGGGATAGATGAGAGGTGAGATGGGAAGTGAATAAAAGTTTTAGGGGAAAAGTGGGAGGGAGTAAAAATTTTGGGGGAAAATAAAAGGTTTTGAGGGTTTTTGGGAGTAAAATTTTGAGAAAAAATAAATGGGAGAGTAAAATTTTGGTGGGAAATGGATTTTGGGTAGATTGGGGGGTTGGGAGGGGAGGAGAGTAAAAGTTTTGGGGGGAAAGTGGGAAAGAGTAAAAATTTTGAGGGAAAAGTAAAAAGGTTTAGGAGTTTGGGGTAAAAATATAAAATATTATAGTTTGATATTCGAATTATTTGAATTATTCGAGTTATTCGAATTCGAAAATTCAACCCGATTCGAACTCGAAATTCGAAAAAAAAAATTCGATTTGATTCGAATAACTCGATTAACTCGAATAACTCGATTCGTTTAACTCGAAATTCGATTTTTTTTTCAATTTTTTCAAGTCAAATCGAGTTTTGCTCACCCCTATACATGATAATTAAGCTTTACAAAATCGATCTATTCCCTTAATTTGAAAATAAATAAATAAAACAAAATTGTTATCCCTTAAATTTTGTTTGAAATCTACACATTCCCATAATTTTCTCCGTTAGAACTTGTATACATATAGAATATAATAATACTAATAGATAAATGGTTAATTATTTAATATTGACTATAGAGTGTTTTTTACAGTATATTTTTAAAAATAATAATTCTAAATATATTATGAGATTCGAAGAAGGATTCTGTTTTCTATTGGTGGTTCAGTCTGAGTTTGAACAAATCAAAATGCTTATTTAATGTTAATAAATAAATTAGTTGACGCTCATATGGAGCATGTGATAAGTGGGGAAGGAGCAATTCCATCGCTCTAAGTTTGAAGCCACGCCCCTAGAGCGTGATATTATTATAATAAAGAAGGACAATTGTGATGGACATTTGACATCATTACTCAGGTACAGGTGGGTAGAGCATGGACTGCACAAAAATTATGGGAATAATACTTTTATTATTTTAATCTCTAGTATATATTAATTCTCTCACTGTTTGATGTTATTAAAAAATATCAACTCAGCTGCTAAAAATATAAAAAATAAATTATTAAATTAATATTTAAAAATATGAAAAGAATAAAATTTGAATACAAACTTTTATTCTGAGTAGTTTAGTTAAAATTAAATAATTATATTTAATAAATAATTTATTCTGATTATATGTATTAATTAAAATATGCATTATTTTTAATTTAATATTTAAAAAATTAAAAGAATTGATAACACATAGAAATAAAATTTAAAATAAGAACATAGAAAAAGATCATTCAAAAGGGAAAAAATAATTTTTAATCCCTGAATTGATAATTAGGTTTACTTGGGTATCTCAACTTGGTAACTAGGTTTATTTTGATTCTCAAACTTGAAAAATATAAAAATTTGGTAACATTATACTCTGAGATTGTATCACATCATCACTTAAAAATTAAAAAAATTATATAAATTTTCAAATGATGACATGATACAATGTTAGGGTGTCTCATGTAATGTTCTAATAACCAAATCAGTTGATGAATCTATTAGATCATTGGCTCCTGATTCAGTCGGTTTGATCGGTTCAAATGCCAAAACAACAACAATTAATTAATTAAAATTTTATAAAATTATAAAACTCGTTCAACTTATTCAAGTACTGGTTTTTGACCCAGTTTTTTTACCAGTTTTGAGCAATTTCTGATTCAATCAATTCAATCCCTTTGTTTTGACCAGTATACCGAATGATTCTCTATCCAATCAGTCCAACTGATCAATCTAGTCATGTTTCAAGAACATTGGTCACATCATTAAATCTTGATGGAATAAAAGTTCAAGAACCAAAGTGAATCTAGTTACCCAGTTCAGGTATCAAAGTGAACAAAAAAAAAACTACAGGTACCAAAGTAGTCCTACTTGTTAAAGAGTAAAAAATTATATTATCCCATTTAAAAATAAAAAAATTGAAATACTATTATTTAAAATAATTTTATATAATAGTTGTCAATATTTATATAGAATTTTTTAGAATATTTAAGAATTAATAAATTTATATTTCTAGTTATTTTAATTTTAAATTTAAATTTAAATTAAATGATACACATTTTATGATAATTTTACATTTAATCAAATAATTAAAAATAAAAATTTAAAAATTTAAATTATATTATAATGATAATTTTTTAAAAACTCTAATCATAAGAAATTTAAATATTAACATAAATAATATTTATCTTTATTATAATTAAATAATAATTATATTTATGATAATTTTAATTTAATATTAAGGTAAATATTATTTATCTTTTTCATATTGTGATATTATATTTATCTGAATTTTGGACATTAAACTATATTTTTAACAATAAATAAAAATTATTTAAATTAATTTTTAGCTAAATTTTCTATAAAAAATAACTATTATCTATTGAGTAATTAAAAATAATTTTTAAAAAAAATCTAAAGATAAAGAAATTTTAAGAAATTGATAAAAATTAAAAAAAATAATGAGTTGTTTTATATATTTTAAAAAAAAAAGTAACGATTGAAAACGTTAATGAAAGGTAATTTATACTATGTATAAATAAAAATATGATATTAATAGTACTTAAATTCTCACCGTAAAACAGATTTACACATCTAAGCATTGACATTATAGAGTAAACTAATTAATACATACATGTATAAGTGTCACGGGGCTAGATCTTTCGTTTTGCAATCCGTGCGGCCTTAGGCGATCCGTTCGTCCAAACTCGCCTAAGTCAGCCTTTACTCAAGTGAAGATTCCTTAAGAACTCCTCCAAGGCACCAAATTGAAGAGCAGAAGTGATTTATGCCAAAAGAAGAACAACAAAAGAACAAGAGAAGGCCACAGAAAAGAACACATAAGGTGTTTGAGTAAATGCTCTCTGAATTCTATTGCTCTAAAGAATTCAACATACAATGGAATGAATACAAATGAGGGGGAGGCTCTCTATTTATAGTTGAGCTCCCCCAAAACTGGCGGTCAAGATACATTTACATCGAAAGACGAGATTAACCATATCTCTTTATTTTAGGAATTTACAAGATATATCATATCAAATCTAATCTAATCTTTGCAAGATATGATTCCCTCAATCTTTTAAGATTAGTTACCAAATTAGCCTAAGTTGTCATATCTTCATTATCGGGCCAACCAGGCTTCAATCTGACAGGTTTCTCCAATAGTTCCTTGAATTGGGCCAGTTCTCGTGGGCTAAATGTTCTCCATCTAATCGATAGACCTCCATGGGGCGCATCTTGTGCCATGGTCACGGGCTTTGCACTTTGGCCCGTGACATAAGTTTGTACAAGATGTTTAATACTTTATAATTTTATACACTTTAACTTATACGATATTAATATCATGATTGTAAATATAATATAACTGCATATATAAACTATTCATAAAGACTATTATATTTAATGTCACAATGTTATTTATTTATTTATTTTACAATTAGATTATACACTTTACAATATTTATATTCTTTCTATAAAAGAAACTAAAAGCTCAGTTCTTTCAAAACCTAGCACCTCCTTAGTCTCACGCCACCACCTCCTTAGTCAAATCATCCAACAACGCTCTCCGACAAAGAAACACATTGGAGTGAGCTTATTTCCCTTGATCGAAATATCGCCTTTCTTTTGCCAAAATCTAACTCCAACTTTTCCAAATCTAAATTTAAAGCTATACAAAAATTATTTGGCAAATTAGAACAATTCTAAAAAACTTAGCCCAAAAAAGAAAATAGAAACAATATGTAAGAGAAGAATCAACATTAAGAATGTTGATACCCGACAAATTGTTATGGTGTTCATCATTACCGACGCGTTACCCGGTTATCCAACTAGGATCGAACAGATTTCCTTTACTCTAATAATGATAGCCTGCGTAGTTCGTTTACATAAGTTCGCATATGGTGGGTTCGCATCATCATGCAAGCGAACCCACACCTAAAAAATACGTGTTAATCTTAGGATAGGGTATGTGTTGGCATGTATGGAAGCCTCCTAGGATGTCACATCTAGGAACTATATCATATAAATAGAGAAATTAGTCTCCTTGAGAGACAAGCACACAAAAATACTCAACAAAGAAGAAGAAGAAGAAGAAGAAGAAGAAGAAGAAGAAGAAGAAGAAGAAGAAGAAGAAGAAGGACCCATTTTCGCGTCTCTTGGTTTGGATCGTAAAACAATAAGGATTTGTTTGAGAATCCAAATTGTAAGAAGGTAACCACCGATGAGGACATGAATATACTAGAATAGGTAACCACCTATAAGGACATGAACATACTAGAATCAAAGCTTGATCCAATAGTTGAAAAAAGTAGATCGGAGTAATTTGATTCGAGGTTTCATTTGAAGATTCGTAGTGTTCACACTATTTCACAAATAATCAAGCCATAGGATGAGAAAGGGCATCGATTTTATGTTGAGATCAACCGGAGAAGGCTATGGATGACAATTTGAATTTTATGTTGAGAGAAATTTTCGATTAAAACCAACTAAACCAGTCCAATCAGCTTAGTCAATTTCATTTTGGACGGTTTGGTCGGTTTTTCAGTTATGGGTTTAATTTTTTTAATTATTTTGGTCAGTTATTGGTTTTTAAATTCTCAAACTGACCCGATAGGAAAAATGACTTAATTTAATATTTTTAAGTATTTAAAATATTTATAATTTATATTCTATAAAATTAATGTAAATTATTTAAGCCTAATAACTTAGCCCAATAATTAAAGGTGGTTAACTGATTGAAATGGCCTATATTAAATCAGTTTGATAATGTCGATTTTTGAAATGTAACATCCCCAAACTGACCTAAACGTTAGACTCGAATTTAGAAGATTACATTGGCCACCAAAATGGCCCATCAAGCTATCTAAGTTTATAAAACGGCCATTTTAAAACATTAATTTATCTTAGAAGAAGACTTAGCCTATTTTTAGAAAAAACTCACAAGTTAACCAAAACCGAAGAAGCTTAATAGTTTCTTTGTAACGATGCCTACTATGAAAACTTAGTTAGTTTCCAGTTTATTTATTACTCAAAATTTTACTCATGATCTAGCAGCGGAAAAGTGATATTCAACCTAGTTTTAATTAAGTGAAATCATAATTATTTTTATGCATACTTATTTCTAAATCCATGATTCAATATTCTAAATTCAAATTAAATTTCATGCATGCTAATAAACCTTAACTTAAGTCTCATGCCACAGTTTAAATAAAATAATACAGTTCCAAAACAATGAGAATTATAAAAATATGCCTAAAATACTTATATATATATAAAAAGATTCCGAGCCCCTTAAATGTCGCATCGTGTCCTAACCTGGTAGGTTATTTGTAAAGATGGAAAATAAGAGGGGTGAGCTTAAGAAGCTCAGTGTGCGTCCAATGACAAGAAAATCAGTATGGAACAATAAGTATAGCATGCAATATAACAATCTTTAGGATAAACACATTCGTAAAGCAATTCACAATTTTACAGTATCTGTTTATCATAATAGCACATCACTATAATATTTCAATATTCGCTATTTTGTATACACATGCTCTTGAATGAAAATGTAATTTCATTTTATTAGAAAAGATTCTACCCCACCAATGCACGCCACACTATGAGTTCCCAAAAACTCATCTATCCTTATAACTTTGGGTTGTGGATAAACCACTACTGATTTGTAGATAAACTACCACTTATTGTGGATACACAACATATTTGTAGATAAAAACTACCACTTGGTTCATTAACGAACTACACTATTTGCAGATTATTAAATTGCCAGTCTTCCTCCATACATATCATCCCACCTCATGCTATGCAATATGACATGCTTTGTAATAGAACGAATCATCACTAGCAGTAAACATGATTAACATGTATTTGATTCATCACTAGCAATTAACATGCTTAACGTGTATTCAGTTCAACACTAGCAGTAAACATGCTTTAACATGTATTCAAAAGGATGAAATTTCTTTTTAGAGGTGAGAGTTATCACGCCCCGAAATTGGGTCCGATAGTTTCAATATGAGCTTATATCTTAGGTTTAGAGATTGGGGGTTAGTCTTAGGAAAAATCGAGAATTTAAAATTAGACACAGTAACTCATAATTAAGTATCTAAAAAATTAATTTTATTAAAATAGTATTCGAAAGGTTTAAAAAAATTGAAAAAAATTAAAATGAATTTTAAAATTTTAATTGAGATTAAAAATAATTAAGGAAATTAGTTTTAAATTAAGAGGAATGATTAATTTGTAAAAGGGATAAAATTGGGAGTGGCCCAATGGCAAATAGCACAAATTTAAAAAATTTGGGTTGTCTCCCTTGTCAATTTTAAAAGCCAACCGTCACTCCCTCCCATCCTCATTCTCATTTGAATTTTTTTTTCAAATCCTTCCAAATTCTCTCCACAAATATAAAATTCCTTCCTCCCAAACACCAAATCTTTCATCAACTTCAAAGAAAAACCTCTAAAAAATCTTCAATTTATTCATCTTTTCTTCAAGGCATTTCCAAAGAAACCTTAAATAAGCTCATTTTTCTTTCTTAAGCAAGGTGAGTTACTAATTCTAGGTTATATTTATGTTCAAAATTGCTTTACAAATCAAGCTTTAATCTTATTAAATGGATTTTCTAAGATTTATTAACTTCAAGTCGAAATTAAGTTAGAAAATGGTAAAATTTGAAATCCTTGTGTTAAACCTTTGTTTCTAGGTGTTTTCTAACTTATTTTGATTAGATAAAAAGGTTTTTAAACTCAAATTATCAGATCCTAACGAATTTCTAATGGATTTAATGAAATTTCAACTTCAAAGCTTAATAATGGTGATTTTTTTTGGAAAACTAAAAACCGAGTTCCTAGGTGTTCTAATTGGTTGTGATCATTCCTAAAAGGTATAATTAGATTCTTAGAAGCAATCTTGAGCATTAGGAATGAAACTGGATCAAGAAATTTGAATTTTGACTTAACTAGCTTGTTTTTTTGGTTTGTGAAAAGTTAGTTCAGATTTGAGTATTTGATGTGTTTTTGAGATGTTTATTTCTATATGTGATGTGTTTGTATCATTTTTATCATGTATGTGAAGCTTTGTATTTCTTGGAGGCTTCTACAAGCTAAGCAAAAAGCAAGGAGAATGTAACTTGAGCTTTTGGCCAAACACACAAAAGCTTCAACTGTTAGTGTTTCAGAATTGTTGCTGGTAAGCATGATTCAAAATGTTAATTGAAGGCTTAGGAAGCTTAAAATTTAACCTAATTCCTATGAGTAAGCATTTCTAATCTCTTGCTTAAAATCGTGCAAATTGTGTCTATGCTTTGTGTAAGGTGTTGAGAGTGTGTTAAAATAGTGAAATGTGATGTAAACTATGTTTGTGATATGTAATCTACTGACTTCATGCACGTGTATATGATCTAAAGTGAATGTGGCTCTATGAGATCAATGTGATAGCACTTGAGAGTGCAAAATACATGCCTATGTTAAGCATGTTTAGTGTATGTGAAAAGTGAAATGTATGTGAAAAATGTTATACGAAAATGTGCATGAAACAGTAATGAAACATGTGTAAATGTGAATATATTGGCATTGCAATCTTTTGAAACTATTGGATCTAGTTGGCATGTTATAGGATTGTGAGTACTCACCCATTGTTGATATGTGATATGAGTACAGAGGCTCATGAATGTGTTGGAGAGATAAAGGAATGTTGAGTTAAGCTCCATTCAATGGGATGTGTTGGTGTGTTTGGAGAGTGTTTAGCTTGTGCTACACTTATGGGATGTGTTAGGCTCTATGAATTGAGGTCTGTTTGAAGATCCGTTAATGCAATGTGTATATTTATACATGTATGTTTCATAGTTTCAATGTGAAAATTTATCATAAATTGATGTATATATGATTGGTGTGCAACTATATGTGAGGATAAGACCATATTTGAGTGGCCTTTATAACATGGAAGTGTGTTTTTAACTTATGGTTCATGAGTGTGCAAATGTACCTATAGTATGCTTTTGCTTAACTTTTGAAATTGTGTATGCTTACTAGTATTTTTGAACATTCACTAAGCTTTTTTAAATTCACACTCTCCACTTTAAATGTGCATAAAAATAAGGGAAGCAAGGGGTGAGAGGTAAGCAAGAAAGGTGACCCAAGTAAGGAAATACTTTTGCATAGGTGACTTTAGTTTTAAACGTGGTTTAAAGGCAATATGGGACTATACCTTGGGACTAGATTTTATAAACTGACTGTGGATTTTGGATTTTAATTGTGGTTTTAATTTGTTGTTTTGATTGCTTTGGAATGATGCAAAATATGTTTTAATGGTATGCATAAGTGTTAAAGACATGTTTAATGGCTAAAATGAGACTTCGAGGCCAAAGCAATATTCTGATGTTTGCAGCATGTTTCAATGAACCAAATGGTATATTTTGGACACGTAGGTTCTTTAGATATGCATGTTAGGCCAAATTTAACAAGTTGAGTAGTTGAATTCTAAGACTTAGTTAACGTATATGCATGATGACACTACTTGACGAGTTAAATTTTGTTAATGCATCCAATTATGTGAATAAACATAATTTAACTGTTAATTAGGAGTATTAGAAAGTATTTGAATTATGTTTGAAAAATTTTACACCTGTACTTTAGATGCTTAATTTCATATATTTACATTTAATTTTATGATTCAATTAATCTGATTTTTTGACATCTTTATGATTTAGTTCCCAGAATTTACATTTTAAAAATTAACCATGAATTAATAACCGGATTAAGTTGAAATTTTAGGAATGGTTTTAACTAGTCACCAGAACTAGATTATGTGATTAATTTTGTATATCATGCGTGATTACATGTTTTGAGTGAATTGACCATTTCACCTCCAAGTACCTATTGTATGTTTTATGTTAGAAATGCATGCAATTATGTTTTATTTGAATTTGTATGACTGAATATGATTAGAATGTATGCTAAATGTAGAAAAAAATACCTACGCTCGAATTCTGTATGTGTTTATTTC
Source organism: Gossypium hirsutum (assembly GCF_007990345.1). Lineage (NCBI taxonomy): Eukaryota > Viridiplantae > Streptophyta > Magnoliopsida > Malvales > Malvaceae > Gossypium > Gossypium hirsutum. The sequence goes on along the minus strand of NC_053442.1, from coordinate 10,338,567 downwards.
TGGGTCACTTCAGTGACTAAGGTGCCATTCCGGATTTGGGTCGGACCATCCCGACTGGGTTTGGGATGACACAATTGAGGTTTTCCATTTTTTTTTGTTTCTTGAAAAAAAAGCAATAACATTTTCCATCCTTTTGAGTTTAGATGAGTTGTCGGTCTCTTACCGACATTAACTTCATTTATGCAAAGTTCACAAAATATCAAAGTCACTCATCATCCCAAACAACTATTGTTGCTAAGGTATTATCGCCTTGCAAAAATTCATGTTTTTACATCCATAATTTAAGTCCAATTTTATTTAAAAGACATGTCATTTGAAAATAAAATTCCTCAATTGATTTTGTCTAGTAAACCTTTGGAAAACTATGTTTCACCATTTCGCAACAAAAAAGTGTTGCTTTTGGTGTTTGTTTAAAATCTCATATCTTAAATCGTATTAGGTTGGATATTTAATTTTTTCTGTTTCCATTCAAATATCTCACGCATACAAAAGTCCCAAATAAAAATCACCCATACCACAATCCATACTTAATAAAAATTATAGTCCCAAAATAAAACAAATAAATTAAGTAAAATTTTAAAATACTTTATTCTATGAAAATATGTGATGAGACCTTCAAATGTTGTGTCTGACCCTAGTCTTGAGGTTATCTGTAAAGAGAACACTAGCAGTGAGCTTAAAAAGCTTAGTGTGAGTCTAAACATGGCAACAGTGAATAACTAGATTATCAATCAATTTAGCATTCAATCATTTTAGTAACAATTTTATAATAAACATGGCATCGTAGCATTCAATTTTCCAATTTCATATATATGGCATTCTCATGCACCAATACAAAGTCCTACCTATTCATTCGTTACACACCATGAGTTCCCCAGAACTTGTCATCCGAACGCCAAGACAATAGGAGTCGAAACTTAGTGTGGTTGAACTAGCAATATCAGTCTTGCAGATATACTGCCAATTTGGTTTGTGAATAGTTCATGAATAACCATTTTGCAGACGAGATGCCAATACACCATAATACTCCTAGGTGCAGTTTACTGACTAACCAATTTTGCGGATAAACCACCTGTACTTTACGAAACTCCTCCATCATCCAACAAACCCATCCCCATGTAATGCAATATTATATACTTTCAATGAAGCAAATCATGTTTTTCAATATTAATATATGCTTACATGCATTGAATTCAAAGTTAACAATGGCATATTTTTATGCTTTCAATACTAACAATCTCAATCAATGGAATGCTTTTACAAGAAAAAAGAAACAATTTCAATCAACAACATGTTTTAATATTACACATCAAACAACCCAAATATCACACAATCAGACACAACTTTAATCCCTAACATTTGACCATTACCTCTTATTACTTACCAATCTCGATATACCTCTAAACTGTAACCGATTGTTCGACCATCCCCAAAATAAGCATACAATATTTACCACATGCATATAATATATCATTTAGAATTACTAATACACAAAAGGACAAACCCACACCTGATTTACGCAAATCCAATGCACTAACATAAAACCACAACTACTACAACTTAAATCTAGATAGATGTCACTTAGATCTATACATAACATGAACAAACGTGAGTTAGGACCAACTTAAAACAACCCTATAGGGTTCGGCCAGATTAGGAAAACATAGTGACCACTTAGATTTGGTATTCAGGATCCCTACTTACATTGTTTCAACTAACAATGGACATATGAATAGCCTTTTTTATCACTACTGATCTGGGATGTTCAGATTCATTCCTTCAATAAAAATAACACAAAAAATTAGCATAAAAGGATCGTCTATGGCATTAATCAACGTTAGATCTCGTTAGAATCGACACTTACGCTTCACACATTTACTAGATCTGTGATATATGGTTATCACAGAGTTGAAAAAACTCTAACGAAGATCAATGAGGGTTGGACCAAAGTGTGTAAAAATTAATAGAAAAATTGAAAAAAGGATATGGCAGCAATCAAGCTCCAATGGTGGCAATGAGAAGAGGGAAAACAACAAAAATGGAAAAAAGAGCAACAAAAACGTCGAATAAAAGATAAAGTAAAGAATAGGCAAAAGAGAAAAATAGTATCAATAATGGAAGAGGTAATGGGTGACACAACAATGGAAGAAAAGAGTGTAAGTTGAGGAAGAAGAGAGAAAAGAAGGGTGTCGGACAACAATGGGGAAAAAGAGAAAAAAAAAAGATGATAAACTCTACATAAAAATTAGTTTAATCTATAAAAAAATTGATAACCTTTTTATAATTTAGATAAAGTCTTTGAATGTTCAAGTTAATTAGATTTTCCAGTGTTTGAGTCAAGTTCAAATCTAACAATTTGCTAGGGATGGACAGTACGTGCTTAAAAGAAAAAAGAATTTGCAAGTGAGGTGAATCGAACTCCAGTATCAAGGACAATTTCACTAACTCTTAACCATTAGGCCAATTACTTAATGTTGTTATAATTTTACAACATTTTCAAATAGAAATTTAGGATGTGACAACTCTCCCCCTTAAAAAAAATTTTGGCCTCAAAATTTACCTGATTCAAGCAGATGAGGATACTGTTGACGAATTGAGTCCTCTGACTCCCAAGTGGCTTCCTTGGTGCCATGGTTCCCCCAAAGAACTTTAACCAGTGGGATATGTTTCCTTCTAAGAACCTTTACCTGTTTGTTCACAATATGTACAAACTTCTCCTCAAAAGACAACTTCGGTCTAACCTCAATCTCCTTAATCGAGATTATGTAAGAAGGGTCTGATTGGTATCGCCTCAACATTGATACATGGAACACATCATGAATATGGTGCAGCTTGGGGAGCAACTCAAGCTAATAAGCCACCAATCCAATTCTCTTAAGAATCTAGTAGGGTCCAATGAATCTAGGGCTCAACTTGTCCTTCCTCCAAAACATTAATACCTTTTTCCACGGAGATACTTTCAAGAAAACCCGATCACCAGCACTGAACTCAATTTCCCTCTGCTTTAGATCTTCATAAGTTTTCTACCTATCCGAAGCTGTTTTCAATTTATCCTAAATCAATTTGACTATACTTTCAGTTTCTTAAACCAACTCCAGACCCAAAACCTTTCTCTCGCCCAACTCAGTCCAATACAAAAGAGTGTGACACTTACGACCATACAAAGCCTTGTAAGGTGCCATTTGTATATTGGATTAGAAACCATTATTGTAAGAAAAGCTAGCTAATGATAGATGCTCCTCCCAACTACCTCGGAACTCAATCACACAACTTTTTAACATATAATCCAAAACTTGGATAACTTGTTCAAATCATCTATCTTTCAGCGGATGGAATGTCATATTGAAATCCAAATGAGTCTCAATGCCTCATAAAGTTTCTTTCAAAATTGAGATGTGAAACTTGGATATCGATCTGAGATAATTAACACAGACACCTAATACAGTCTTACTATTTTAGAGATGTAAAGCTTAGCTAACTTCTGTAGAGAATAGTCACTGCGAATAAGTAGGAAGTGAGCCGACTTTGTCAATCTATCCACAATAACACATATCGAATCTTTCTTAGTAGGTGTCAAGGGTAACCAACTAACAAACTCCATAGTGACTCTCTCCCATTTGCACTACAAAATCTCAATTGGCTGTAAAACCCCAAAAGAGAATTGATGCTCAACCTTTACTTACTGGCAAGTCAAGTACTTGGATACGAAATCGATTACCTCTCACTTCAGTCTCACTCATAAGGCTGGAGTCAACATTGAGGGTCATCGAAATGATAAAAATGTGTAAAAACACTTATTTTATTAATATTCCTAACCTACTGACCTGTTGTAGAATGTAGTAGTTAAGTAGGGTCAATTTCGCACTTAAGAAGTTTGTTTTCTATGAAATTTAAGATTTTATATTTCATTTTTGGCAATTAGGCCTAAGGATTAGAAGTGAATAAAAATAAGTGTTTTAAAAATATTTTGTAGGTGTTGTGACCTAATAGGCTAACACGGGCCTTAGGTTGTGTTAATATGTTTAATTAATTGTGTAGGATGAAGATATAAGGGCCCAATTAATGTGGAACCAAGGGACGAGTGATGCACAAGCTTTGAGCCGTCAAGGCACCAAACAATTAAATAGGGCTGGAACTAGGTGTCGAGTCATACTATAGCCTTGGTGTGGCGTGACACACGTCGACGTCCTACCTAAGTAATCTGAGGTTATTTTCGTCCATGCAATCATAATTATATGAAGACCTAGGCTTTTTGAGGACCTAATTTGGGTTGCTAACACCTCTATAAATAAGACATTAGGGGTTGAATGTAATTAAGTCATTCTAGATGCCTTCAAAAAATCTCGTAGTTTAGAACTAGTTTTAGATTATTTTCTTTTCGGCTTTTAGATACTTTCTTATTTTTCTTCTTGAATTGGTTTTAATTCAAGGACTTGTTTATTTAATTAAAGTATTTAGATTATATTTTTCTTTTCACTTGTTTTATTTTAATTTTCTAATTGAAAGATTTGCTACTCTGTTCCTCATTCGATACTCAATCTACAATTATTCAATTTTCTTTTGTTTTCTGAACTAATCATGTTTTTTTACATGGTTTACTCAATTGAAGTTAAGATTCTGAATAACATGAGTGGCTAAATCCCTTGGGGAGATTAATTGAAGTTATAGGGATGTGAATAACGGACGATTTGGGATTTCTTGAGGTAGTTTAGTTGGTATAAATTATGTGTTCTTAAACTGTTAGGCTTGACAACCTTAATAAGTTATCATAGGGTACACAAAATCAGAAGATGAAGTCGAACTGAGTAAATCGTAATTTATACTGGTTGAGAAAGTGATGTCAGGAGATAAGCAAGTATCAACCAATTGATTCAGTCAGTTAGAGCTGGGAGGTAATAATTGTCTGAAGCAATGGCTAATCTACTCTAGAAGCCCAGTCCAAAGTTAGTTGCAAACCTCGAAGCGAGTTAGGGTGGGTTTGGATGGGCGATTGGGTGCAGTGCGGTGTGTTTAGTTTACTTTTTGTCTCACGCTACAGTATCGCTGCAGTGCCTAATCTCACCGCCACCGCTGTTTTTACACTAACCGCGGGTAAATGCACCGCCCATCCAAACTCACCTTTAATCTTCCTAATTGGTTTACTGGTTTAATTCATTTGTTTGTCTTTCCTTATTAAATTTTGTTAGTTATTGCTTTTTAATCCTCTTAGTCTACTCTAGGATCCATCGTAATATAGGAACTAACTATTACTACTTAAACTTAGTATTGTAAAAAAGTATATTCATTATATGTTCCATCCTCCTTTGGATACGATACTCGGAATACTTCCAGTATTTCTTTGTACAATTATATTACAATCTGACTCATGCACTTGCGGACACTGCCATTCTTAATTCTTATACTTTTGGTGTTGTATTTATTCTATAAATGATAACTCATTTATAGGCGGTCACCTACTAATACCGAAAATGCAATAATTAATTATAAACGTGTTAGAAAACAAGCTCATCAAGTGCGAAAATGACCTAAAATAACTACTACATTTGATGTTAGGTCAAATACCCCCACACTTAAGTCTTTGCTTGCCCTCAAGCAAACTAAAAAAACGAAAATAGGAACAGAAAACAAAACAAATTGAAAGTAAGAAATAAACATGCAAAAGATAAAATGTACCCGAGATAGTATGATACACGAAATTGGACAGAAATTTATTAACAAGGTAATATAAATAAACATATAATTCTAGCATGATACACAATTGACTCGTAATTTCTAAAACTAGACAAGTTAGTTCATTAAATTACAAATCAAACAAACAAAAGAATATTAAGTATAGAGTTCCATCAAAATAGATATACAAATAGACAATTATGTTCAAATGAATATAAGCGGTAAAAACATCAAAACTCGGCACAATTTCATCCATATAAGGTACTACCTAAGTCACATAGGACTTTTCGGCTTGTAATGATCTGCAGCTTAGGTTGGTTCGGAATTCAAAGAACAGGCTCGAAAAAATGACTAAGCACGAAAGTAGTTTGGCACACTGCATTTGTCCCCTATACTCCCCCAATATTCAAATAACCTCACCACCTTATTTCCACCTCTCTCACCTTTCTTATTTATCCATTACTAAGGCATCGTATAGAATTAATGAGTACAATCATCCAAGCTCGTAAATTTTTATTTTTATTTTTTCAAACAAATGTGAGCATACTTTTTTTTTCCAACTCACTTTTCTTTTATTTTTTTTTCTTTGAGATTTTCTCGATTTGGCATTTTGCCTTATTTTCTACAAGCTCAAATTTTTTTACTCACCATACCATACAATTTCTTAGTTCACTCATTTTTTCTCTTTTGAAACCACCGTGATGTATCTACCTAATCCCTCAATTGCAATGGTCGAACGTCTAAATCCGTGTAAGGACCAAGAATTAAAGGATCAAATAGAATATATAATAGGCTTAAGGTTTCATTTTTGGTTCATTAAGGAAATAGATTCATGCTCAAATTAGGTACTAGGGAAAATAATTATAGGATAACTTTTTGGCTCGAAAAATTTGTCTAGCAAACAATGCTTTAGGTCGTCCCTCGATAATTCAATACATGGATTAAATCAACCAAGGGTATTAAGTTTTACAACATATAATTCAATTAAACATGTATGCTATTTATATCCCTATTTATCATGTGGTATGCTTAACATCTGAAATCTATTCACAGTGTAATAAATTGAACTAAGTGGTCTAAATTAGAAAGTTTAAAATCAATTATTATCAAATTAAATTTACAATTTATTCAAAAAATCCTATTAACATACTCCTAACCAATCACTTGTATTTCTACAAGCTTGAGCACAAAAAAAAAACACATAAAATAAAAATTTAAAAATGACTAAAAACAAAACAAAATAACACAAAAAATATAAAAGTTTTCCTCTGTCACCCCCATACTTTATTCGACACATTGTCCCTAACGTGTACTAAAAGATAAAGGAAAAAGGTTACCCGATTAGCTTGATACATGCAAAAAATTGGTGGGACTGACTCCTCCTTGAAATTTTGGCTCGAAATTGTAGTGCCCTAAAAAATATGGTTTTCCTACACAGAAAAAAAAACAACAATTTTTTTCGATAAATTAAAAATAAATAAATAAAAGACACAAACTGAAAAAAATTCAATCTTATGTATTTCCCTCACACTTTAGAACAAATATTGTCCTGATATAAAAGAATTAAAGTATGAATAAGAAAACTTCCTTGAAAAGGTTAAATTATTGTTGTCTTGGAACTCTCGGGATTTGTGTGCTCTAAGTGAATGGGAAATAATTATGAATAAAATATAAACTTAAATAAATAAATAAATAACAAATATAGTCGTTGATTTTGTGAACAGCAGAGAATGGCGGGAACCACATGGGTCAACTGGATAATGATGCATTGGGACATTGGGTTCCCGTAGCGGTTGGCTTGTTGCAACAGAACCTCTACCCTGTCGCAATGTTGCAATAACTTTTATGCTCCCCTAAGTAGTTTCATCAAGGTAAGTCACGACACCCTGTAGTAGTGTCACGACTTTGATCAGTTTCGTTACGACTTGGAATCTCGGCTCATCACATTTAAATTCCAAGGCTGGTGTTCATCGGTTCATCGTAATTAAAGTACACAGCTCATCACAATCTCTACTTTAGCTTGTCTCGACTCTAGATTGCGGCTTAATCCTTCACATTTGGAGGTGTTGTGGCTCATCATAATGTATGCATGGTGGTCGTTGGGACGTTGGAGCTCATTAGGGTGACTCATTCTCCCTCATGATGATGATGCAAGTTGTTGCTACAGTCATTGGGCTCGCTTGTCATGGTGTGTCAGGCCATAAAGGGTGCATAGTGCAACATGACTTGAAAATCTCCCAACTCACCTTTTTTTCCTTTCGAAGCATACCGAACTCCTCGGTTTGTGCTTAATCACCTTGATCCACCTCACAAACTCTACAACTACTATGAGAAGCAACTAACACTCATAATTAAATACTTCAAATACAATAAAAAGTAAGCAACGAAAAAGAAAATTTAAAATTTAACAAAATTTCAAAGAGAAGTCCTTTTTGGAGTTGGGATGACCTGTATCACCCCAAAATAAGAAATTTCAACCGATCCTCGACACTTTGATCCGTCATTTATTCCACTGTCGATAAATCTGAACTAGTACTCTTGGTCAACTCTAATGATGTCGTCTCATCTTCGACCGATGCAACATCCACATCACAAGGCACTTGGTACCGAATTCGAGCCAACCCCAAATTATCTTTCGGGGTATTGTTAGCTCGAGCTTCCTTTTCTCCATGTTGCGAGAGGCTTTGGTTGCCTGAGCTTTATCTTCATCGTCAATTGAGAATGAGATAAACACATCGACTTCGTCGGTTGACACCTCCTCTGTTATGGCAATAAAGTGTATTGGCTCGTCTACACTTTCATTCAGAATTGATTGAAGCTCCTCTACCTCTAAATCTACCACTACATCTACTACTATGTCTATGTCTATGTTATTTAGATTCGAGACAGCTTCAGTTATATTCAATTTGTTTTCGTTTTTGGATCTGATCTTTTGTTGATTTTCACAATTTAATTTCAAATATTTTTCGATAGCACATTGGTCCTTTTGATTGAAATTGGAGACATCATGTACGACCTCTTCTAATGGTGTACTCATTTCGGATTTTTTCCCAAAAAAATTCCTCTAATTTATTTAACTGTTGTTAGATTCTATTTGATTTGGCTTAGAATTCTCACTCATGGCTTCTTGCTCCGACTTATGGTGATATGAATCATAAAGAGTTTCATCTAAATATTCAGATGTCCCTAATTATTGCTTGTTTATCTCTTCTAATGAAGTCATTATTTAATTTCTTCGTTGGTAAAGCTCTAGTGTATTCGATCTTTGGTTGTCCATAATCTCCCATTGTTCGTATGTTCCCTCCTTGTATACTTCATCTTCATCCAATAGGTTTATCTAATCTCCATCCCTCTCATGCATATAATTGCTCAGCTTAGGTGAAAGTTCGTTTGAACACTTAGCCTGCTCGTATTTGTAATCACAACTCCATTGGTTTCTCAAATATCCACACATTCAACTCACTTTGGATTGTTCTTACGCCGACCTATAAAAATAAATATTCATAATTAAAAATGATACTAAAACAGGTAAATAAAAAATAAAAATTTTTAATTAACAAAAAATTCAAAATAATAATAATCATAGTAATTATTTTTTCACACTTAAATAAAAAAAATTAAATTAAATATCATTTGGAGGCATAAGAACATGAGACTAGCTACAATGTTGCAACATGGAAGAGTGGCATCGCAACATAGTGAGTAGAGTACCAAAAAAGCAAAGCTACCTTCAGTGTCGTGACATAGCCAGAATGTGTCACGACACAACCCTAAATTCGAGGCTCAACTCTTAAACTACCACCAGTGTCGCAACATAGGCCAGATGATGTCGCGACACCACCTTGATATGGAGAATTCATGATCTAAGGGCATGTTGGTCTACACAACTAACTTTAACATAAAAACTTCAGCCGAATTAGGTCAATGGACAATGACAAACCCTAAATCTATAAATAGGCTTTACTGAACACTTAATAATCTTCTTTTATTCTAGTTTTAGGTTACAACTTTCATTTAGTTTCAGTTTTCAGTTTCTTCAGTTTATTTTGTTCTTAGGTTATTTCTATTTGTAATTCAGTTCTAGTTGTATTCTTTTTTTTGGGGACTTTGATTTGTGGATTCATCAACTCTTTGTGCATTTCTGCACTTACAATCATCAATACAAAATCATCATTCTACTTGAACCTTATTCTTGATTTATTATTTATGCTCATCCTTTTAATCAAGTTTATGTTATTTATGGGATCAATGAGGAACTAATCCCTTTATGGGAGATTAGCGAGTGGACATGGGATTTATTAATTTCTATTTAGGTGCAACACCCCAAGCCCGACCTAGTTGTTATGGCCAAATTTGGAAAGCTACATTAGCCACCGGAATGGCTCAGAAAAACTTTCTTGTTTTCAAACATACTTTTCTTTTAAAACCATTTGCGCAGTTCATTCAAAACTAGTAAAATCGAATGTTCAACTTTATTTTCAATTCCATTTAAAAAACAAATTTTCCACGAAAATGGCCGAAATAAAATTTCAAAAATTTGAAAAAATTATTTTAAAACTATTGGCTTATCAATTCAAAGAAAATGAATTAAATCATTTATTTTAATTTCATAAAAACAGTTCAAATTTCAGGAATTGAAATAAATAATATATCAATTGTAAACATTCAATAAATAATATATCAATTGTCTTTTTATTCAAAATTGGAGAACTTGATTATTTGTTACTATTTCAGAAATAAAAACATATTAACTTCATAAATCAAGTGTCTTTAGAAAACTCATTTGTCAAAATTAAAAATTTTGAAAACTAAGTCTAATTTTATTACAAACTCATTTTTCATAACTCTCCCCTCCTTAAAAAGAATTTCATCCTCGAAATTCCTATTGTCACACCCGTTAACTTATCCACAAAATTCATAGCTCTGCTTTCTAAACCAACCACCACGCTTTCGCAGTGCAACTCTGATTCCAATGTAGTTCCAATACTTCACCTTAAATCTCCAATGGGTTTCCTATTTACTTACACGAATTGTCTCAAGGGATCGCTAACGATTTCCTCATTCTCAAATTTTTCACGAACACACTTTGAACAACAAACATTTAGGTAAAACCAAAATTGCAATCAATGCAAGGTACAATTAGAATGGATCGTAAAAGTACCTTTATTGACTCTAGATACGTCTCGATCCTCTCGACGCTTAGCAGCATAAAATAGTCTTTGATTTCATTTTTGAGTCTAAGCTTGCATTTAAATAGGATGATGCCATGGACAATCCGTAACATAATGCTTTGCAGACTCATTTCTCAGCCATGTTCCTGACTTTATCCATCACTCGCTCGAATGGCGCTTATTACAATACTCATAAACGAATTTTCTCATTGATCCAATAGAACTTCCTGTATTAAATTTTACAACACTTTGTTGTGGTTTATCCTCTCTAGCTCACTCCAAAGGTCGTGCATTTGAGCCAGTAGGGCTAAACTTCCTCTTATTCTGTACTTTGTTCTTTTCCATTCCCTAATGTTCGAATCACTTACTTCCTTCTAATATTTTGTTATTCTCAATCGTAGTCTCAAAAAGTCCTTTCTAAAACTCCCTACATTGCTTAGGATATTGTATCATCCCTAGTCTCTTGATTTCTGCCTTAAGCGGTAGATGCTTTAATGATGCCATTTGTCTTAGGGTCAGACACAAGTCCATGAAAAGCTAACGAATAATCTTGAGCTACTCGACATTGTGCTCTTGGAAAATCACATACCATGGGTTCGCATACCTTAGGTCTTCATATCACTTTCTTGAGTCTAAAGTTTTATATTACTCTATAGTTCAAAGATAAAGTGTCTAACTATTTCCTTAGTGTTTACAGTCTAATTTTTACAGTTTTAATATATAATTTTAAACAGTACAATCTTAATATTTGTCTACAGTTTAGCAGTGACAGTACTAACTTTGGAATGACATCGGAGTTCTCGAATTTTAACTTTTTGAAAATCTCATAAAAATTTTCTTGTGCATGGTTCTCAAAATACCCTTTTTAAATATACATGTAGATTCAAAACAAAATTCCACGATTCAAGTTTTAAACTAGGCTCTAATACCACTAAATGTAACACCACTTATGCACTTACACTACTTAAAAATACTACAAGATCGTTCATAAGTCTTGATGAAGGAGCGAAAAGGTTTAACGATCTAAAAATATATATGATTGATGAGTCTTGGTCACAAAATAAAGAAAATAGGATGATTGAATCCATAGAAGAGATGGGAGAGATAAAAAGAGAGAAAAAAGGGAAAAATAAAACCAAACAGAAAAAATGGCATTGGTGAAGGTGGCGACAGTGCTGGTCAAATGAAGTGAGAAAAAATATAAAAATTGTGAGAGGATTTGGTCACAATACTGAGAGAAAAGAGAAAAGCAAAGGAGTGGTGGAGGAAGGTTTTCCCGCGGTGGTTCAAGGCGGCTCATGGCGACGAAAATGGCGGTGAAGGGCACTGATCAAAAGAAAAGAGAAGGAGACAAGAACCTTGGACGGTGGTGTGGAGGTGGTGAAGCTATAGCTCACGATGTAGGAATTTTAGATAGTGGTTGAAGGTGGTGCCTGTTTGCAAAATGGAGAGAAAATGAAAAAGGAAGAAATGAAAAAAGAATGAGACTGTGAGAGCAATTGAGTGGTATGGATGACAAAGAGGTGGGGTAAGCTTGGTCAACTGTGAAATGGTTTATTGAACCTCAAGAAAAGGCAAGATATGAAGTTTTGGAAAGGGAGGGAGACATGGAGTGAAAAGGGGATCATGTTACCCCAACATATGGTATGTTTGACTCATAAAGAGGGAAAGGAATCCTCCTAAACATGGTAAAAATGGGGTAGACATCAAGCACATTATGCATATGGAAATTATGTCAAAAACTTTAAATTAAAAAATGAGAAAAAGGGGACTTAAACTTAGGACCTCTAGGATAAGGAGCACTTAACCACTTGACCACTCCAGTTCCTTGTTTTAATTCCTACAACATTTATTTAAAAACATGGTGTGTCCTTTGCTAAGGTTTGAGGCAAAATTGCACCACATAGAAAACAGTGTGAGGGAAGGGATGTGAACACAAGTCATCATAGACAGTTTCACCACTACTCGACCAATATATTTGATATTTATTAATATAAAAACATTATCTAAAATAATAAATAAATAAATAAAATTTGGGAGACCAATCTCTCGGTTCATTAACCTAATTTTTATGAACTAGGTTTTTGGGATGAAAAATTTGGACCATTTCTCGATTTGTGCATGTCATCCTTGTACTGGGGCCATGCTAATCTTCTATATATTGTTCCAATTTTATCGGATGTTGGTTTAGTGTTAAGGTATTAGCTTACCCTAAGGTCATGTGTTCAAATCCCTGCGTGAGTGAATAGGTAATATATTTTTATAAATGTCATAGCCAACACCTAGCCCGGTAAGATATTGTCCAGTTTGGAAGCACATGACCCTCAAGTTTTATTCTTAGGAGCGCCTATACAACCCCAAAAGCCCTCTTACCACTTAAGTGTTGCTAGCCCTTTATATAGCCTAGATTTCTCCCATGCTTTGGCAATGTGGGATTCACCTAGGGTGTTAAACAGGGCCTTGCATAAGGCTCTGTATATGTTGTTAAGTGCTCTGTTTATATCATTTGAGATCGGGAGTTTGAGTATTCCTTTTCTAGAATTAAAATAAAGAGGTGGAGTGGTCAAGTGGTTAAGTGCTTCTAAGCTATCCTAGAGGTCTTAAGTTCAAGTCCCCTTGTTCTAATCTTTTTATTTAATTTTTTAACACAATTTCCATGTGCTTAATGTGCTTGCCGTGCACCCCATTGTTACCATGTTTTGGAAGCTTCCTTTCTTCTTTATGAGTCAAACTTACCATATGTTGGGGTAACATGATCCCCTTTTCACTCTATGTCTCCTTCCTTGCCAAAACTTCATATATTGCCTTTTGTCCTGGCTCAATGAACTTGGTCACAGTTGACAAAGCGTATGTGACAGCCCAAAATTGACCCTAGTCGGGAAGTGGTTTCGGGACCGCTAAACCGAGTCATAAAAATAATTAACCGTCATAATTGATGCTCATTATATGTACATGTGCATGTGTGAAAATTTCGTGTTTGAATTTTGTTTAATTGTAGGTGAATTTTAGTAAATAGGACTTATGTGAGAAAATTTTGAAATGTGATAGGTCAAAGCATAAGGATCTATTAGTGCATGAAATAAAAAGGGGGGACTTGCATGTCAATTTCCCCCCCTAATTAGTAGTGGCCGGCCATGACAAGCATGGTAGACCAAGTGTGATGGGCAAGAACATGTCATAAACATGTTGAGTTAGTGTTTCATGGGAGGTATGATAAAATAAGGAGCATGGGCATAAAATAATGAAAGGGAATATGATGAAAACAAAAAAAAAAGTGTGTGGTTGTTCCCCCCCATTTTGCTGAAACTAGAAAGAAAAAAACAAAAAAAAAGTGTCCATCTTTCTTCATTTCCCTTGGCCGAATGTTCTAAGGAAGAAAGAAAAACAAGTTGTGTTCTTTGGTTCTTCTTGGCCGAATTGAAAAGAAAAAGAAGAAATTGAAGTTAAGGCATTTGGTCACCTTTAAGTTGATTAAGAAGCTCTTGAATATTCGGTGCCTAAGGGAAAAGTTTCTACGAAGTTTGGCCATGCATGTAACTAGATTGAGGTATGTTTGATATTATTCTTTGAGATTCATGTATATTTTAAGTTGTAAGTTTGAAATCTACCTAGCCATGGTTCAAATTTTGTTAATTGATGGAGATGATATTCGGCCATGAGTGTTACATTCTTGGTTGGTATTTTGATGTCTTTGGTGATGAGGTATGAAGATGGTTGATTTTGAGTGTTTAATAAAAAGGATACATGAATTATTGTTAAAAAATGGTCGAATGTAGCATGATTAAAGATGTGAATAAATTGAAGTTAAGGAGGTTGTCAATGAAAAATATGAGTTGGATGAGTTTTAAAGAATAAAAATTTAGGTGACTAGAGGTCAAGGACATTCGGTCAAAGGCTTGTGTGCTAGCAAAATCGGCCTAAATGTCGTTTTGATGGGTTGAATTGAGTAAGCTAGATGTTGGAACACATAAGGATTCGGCCTTCTAAAACAATAGAGATAAATGTATGGAAGGCTAAGTTTAAGTAGTAAGGCCGAATAGGTTGTAGATAAGGCACTTGTGAGTTCTTGGCCAAGCAATTGACAAATTAAATTAGAGTTCTTGTGACGTATAATGTCAAGTCTAACTTGGTATATTTGGCCACCTAATTAAGTACATCGGTGGTGTTGAATGTAATCTTACACATTCGGCCATATGGGGTAAAAATGGGTCAAGTGTTCATGAGATGAAATTAGGTGTTTAAATGATGTTATAGTTGACATTGTGCATATATACATGCATTCGGCCATCTAATTGAGTATGAAGGTGGTGTTAAATCTAATTGTGATGCCCATTCCGAAGTATATATATATACATATATATATACATAAGTATGCCCATTCGTGATGTTACCTTTAATTATGTGTATAATCGAATAAATGGGTAATTAGTGAGGATGGTTGCCGAATATACAGACATACATATGCATGTGTAATTGAATTATGAATGTTTAGCAAGATGGTTAAACTAGTTGATTTATTGATTAAGCTCAAGGAGTTAAAGGAGGAGAATCAAGCAAAGGCAAAGAAAAGATCATCGAGTAGCCGAGTTGGAACCGTCTTACCCAACACAAAGTAAGTCATTAAGCATATAGTTGTATTAATTTAAATGGTCATAACGTCTATGTAATGATGCTGAATGGAATGATAAATATATATATACATGTATGCATGTGGTGATGAAAGTGTTGAATGAAAAGAAAAGAGGTGAGATGTATTGAGTTGTTGATCTCGGCACTAAGTGTGCGGGTATAAACATTTATGATCATGAGATTGGCACTAAGTGTGCGGGTTTAAATTGTACAGCACTAAGTGTGCGAGTTTGATTATATAGCACTAAGTGTGCGAGTTTGATTATATAGCACTAAGTGTGCGAGTTGATTATATAGCACTGAGTGTGCGGACTTAATATATACTTTTGAATCACTATGGACACTAAGTGTGCGACATTATTGAGTTGATCACGGACAGCGGATCGGGTAAGTACCTTGAGTTCATGGCTAATAGGCGCTATGTTTATATTTGGAGTTGAGCTTGGTAAGTTTGAACCTATGTGACAATTATAATTGAAGTCACGTACATAAGATTTATCGTGGAATAGGTGAAAGGTCGTTTAGTTGTATGATTGTAACGAAAATACAATGATGTATGAAAATGCCTCAAATATCCTATTGATTAGTATATGGAATGTGAATGCATGACTTGGTATGAGATTGAACCGATAGGTCTAAGGAACTATGGTATGGTTCGGTATGGATGGAGTAACTAGCCTCGTTCCATTTTGTTTCCTCTTGTGATAATGTTATTAATGGATGGTAGTGCGTTGCTTATGACTTACTGAGTTACATACTCACTCGGTGTTTCCTTGTCACCTATTTTAGGTTTCTTGGACTTGTCTCTTTTTGCGTGATCGGGCCGTCATCGAAGTCATCACACCGGCTAGCAACTTTTGGTATCTTCTTTTTAGTCGGTCTAGGAGAACATTTCGGCATGTATAGGCTAATATGTTTTGTTGGAATTTGGTATGTAAACTTTTAGCCATGCGAAAATGGCATAAATGTTCGGTTGGATTTGGTTCTATAATGTTAGGTCGTAAGTCTTGGAAGTTCGATTTTTATGCCATATGTCATGGTTGATTATTTTTGGTGTCAAAATTCATGATATGGCAATAGTGTAGTAGGGAGATGTTTGACAATGATTAGCACTTGGCATGGCTAGTCATGATCATAATTTGTGATATGTATGATGAATTACTAGTTAGATCAAGGAGAAATCACGAAATAGGCATAGTTGCTTTAGTAACAGATGCTGGCAGCAGCAGTGACGTGAGATTGAAAAATCACTAAAAATAGTAGGAGTGGAATTAATTAATGAATAAATTATGTAATCGAAGTTCGATGAGTCTATTTTCATATAGAAGAAACGAAACGACCATATGAGCTGTATGTTAGGAGATAATTAAACTCTTGTGAAACAGAGCCAGAGCGATTTCTGGATTCCCTGTTCCGACTTTGGAAATTCATTATAAATTAACCAGAGATAATTAGAAGTCATGTCATATGTGCATAGATTCCCCTTCGAGTCTAGTTTCTATAGAAACAAACGACATCAGTAATGAAGCCCTGTACAGGGAGATATCCAAGTCGTAATGCGCAAAGGTCAGTGTAGTCGATCCCTGTAACATGGGAGACTTTTACTAATAAACTGTACTAATTGGCCCAACCAAAAATTCTAGAAAAAAATATGTAGATGGGCATATGAGTATAGTTTCAGGGAAAATTTACGGAACTGGATTTTGAGTTTCATAACTCAAGATATTATTTTTAAAGCGACTAGTACGCAGATTGGCAGCTTGTCTGGGAAATTTTTTTTAAGTGGTTTGAAGTCTGTTAACACCTCGTGTTTGACTCCGGCGACGGCCTCGGGTTCGGGGTGTTATAGCTTACCCCACCTCCTTGCCATCCATACCACTCATTTGCTCCTATATTTTCATTCTTTTTCATTTCTTCCTTTTTTCATTTTCTCTCATTTTCGACAGACAACCACCACCTAAAATTCCTCCACAATGGGCTATAGCTTCACCACCTCCACACCACCGTCCAACGTTATCTTTTCCCCCTATTTTCTTTCGATCACTGCCCTTCACCACCACCGTTGCCATCGTGAACCGTTGTGAACCACTATGAAAAGACCTTCCTCCACCACTCATTTTTTTCTCTTTTCTCTCAATATTATGACCGAACACTTCCATTATTTTTATATATTTTCTCACCTAATTGGACCATTGTCCTCGTCGCCATCGCCAGTGCTATTTTTTCCGCTGGGTTTTAATTTTTCCCTTTTTCTTTCTCTTTCGATCTATCCCATCTCTTCTAAGGATTCAATCATCCTATGTTATTTATTTTGTGACCAAGAATCATCAATCATATAATTCTTGTAGATTGTTAAACCTCTCTGCTCCTTCACCGAGATTCGTCATTGATTTCATTGTGTAATCGAGTAGTTTAAGTACATGAGAAGTATTGAGAATATTCTTTCCTCTCTATTATTTTTCCTCATAGTCGAATGGTGTTAAGACACATTTTTTTCATGTGTTAACATTTTGTTCCTATATTCTTTGTCGGATCAAACAACGCCAATCTAAAAGATCCTTAGTGTGATAACGAAGGCATCGAATCTAAGTCTCGATTTAAGGGTAAATAATTGGTGAGAATTATTTCAATGATTAATCTTTAAGTAATAAGACACATCCGATAGATCTATAACTAAAATACGTGTTTGATGCGCTAGATTCATCTACCTGGTTTAGCTCCAAACGAAACCTCTTTTAATAGGATTGTGGCAATCAAATCTTCGATATAAGGTGTGGGATCTAAATATTTAATTTGAGTATAATATGCTACTTTTATTTTTCATAAAATGCTACTAAATAATTATTTAAGAGTACACTAAGTACTCTAAGAAGAGTTAAAAAACTCATCATAAAGAAATTCCAAGTAAGTGTTCCTAAAATTATTAGTCCATAAAAACTATGATTTGTGATGTGTTGATGTATGTGATGATGATATATGTGTGCAAATATCATCTCTATGTTATATGATACAATGATCAGATTAGGTATAAAAGTGGTCAAGTTATTATAACGAATTATAATTAATGTTATGGCAAAACCAAGTTAAGTACGCAGTGGTAAATTAAAGTAGTAAGGATGTGTGTAAAATGTATATTGACTAGATTGAAAAATGCTAAGGCAAAGAAAAAGTAAAAATGCAATGGAAATTACGAGAATAATAACGTAAATAATTTACGAGCAAATAAATAAATAACTAATAATGTTATGGCGAAGATACTACGATAAAGGATTAAGGGTCTATGATGTTGATTTGGAAGGTTGGGATTACTAAGAATTTGCCCTTACTTTCAGTAATGCCTCAGCAAAATCGTTCTCAATATACTACTTAGAAGAGACCTAAAGTGATCTGCTTCTTTCGAGAGGTAGATCTCAAGTTACCGTGCCTGTGTCTATAGGCCTTAGCATGGTACCCTGCCCTATTTTGTCTTCGTTCTATACAAACACTACACTATGTCTAAAGTTTGTTGCAAGTATTCGGTCGAATACCTGCTTGTATCATTCAATTTTAGTCCAGCTAATCTAACCTTTTCAGAATTAGATTTAGTTTATGGGCATGCTACACAATCATCTATGTCTAGAGAATGTATGCATACAATTGGGAAATAAAAATAATTGAATGAAACAATATATTGAATCAAATATATGCTTCAACCATTAATGAAAGTAAAAGTTTCATCAAGCAATCCCAACCTTATGAGATTTAGCTCATAGGTTGACAATTAAAATTCAAGTACAAAATAACACCCAACATCATTTTGATCAAATAAATTCATAGGAGAACATATTAAGAAATAATGGAAGAACTTAGAAAGATGGTTGTCACCAAGTCAATCCATAATCGAGCAACACGATGTCCTACGGTGGCTGAGAGGGATTGCTTTTGATTTCCTCCTTTCATCTCTACTCAGTCGTTACCCTTTATTGTTGCCTCTGAATCTTTACACCCTTTAGGGTTTCCTCCTTTGGCTTTTTATCAGCTTTTCTTCCTAGGGTAACTCCAACCATCCCTGATATCTTCTCCTCTTTTTTAGGTATATTTTTCTAGTACAAGTTGAGTGGGGCTAAAACTAGTATGCATTGAGTGTTAACTCGGTCATATTCTTGAAATTGCCACGGCATTCGTGTTGGCAATTTGTCCAACCTTTTACCCCGAAAAACCTTCACTCTTTTTCTTTCTTTCTCCACATATTACATTTGCCAAACCACCAAACACAACCTTTCCACATATAATTAAAAGTACCTAACATTTAAACACAATCCAAGCTTTTAATGCAATGATAAAAATACCAATGAAATGTCCTAAAATGAAACTAAAGGTACCAAGTATAAGTAATTAGCTAGGTCTAAAGACATGAAATATAACTCTTTTTTAGAGTTATCACACTCCAAACCTGAGTTATTGCTTGTCCTCAAGCAAAATATGCATGAGTACGTGAATGCAAAAATATTGCCAGTGCATATACCCATCTTGTACTGTCAATTTATTCGAAGATCAATATATACATTAGTTCTCAACAATCTTCTAAAAAACTGGTTCAAGTTTCAAAGGTTCAGTTTCAGGAAGGTAGTGTAGAAAATTGCTCCCTAAAACAAAATTTCCTAAATAACATGTGTTTTCTGGCCATAGCAAATATCTCCTAATTTACCTAGTTCATTTGTTACCTAAACTCAAGTTACTCTTGCTCTAAGCATACTTGAAATGTATAAACCATTTATATTTGTGTTCTTTTTGCATATTATTATAATAGGGGATTTAACATGTCACAAAATTCTTTGACTTGATAATCGCAATGGAGCATGCACCGAATTACCTAGTACCCAATCATGTCACAATTTAAATAGAAATCACTCTTGAAGCTAAGGCTTTTGACTTAAAAGATGGATGGAGCAAACAACTACCTATTACATAGCGGAGTACCCCTAATTTATTTACTTCCTATTACATACTTTTAGTTAAACTCACCTTTCTACTCAAGAACACGATGAAGCAAACAAAGTGGTACGGACTTACTCAACAATTCTAAGCACTGGAGTTCCTATTATCCTTTATTTAATAATAACGAGGCAATATGACTGAATTTGGCTTCAAAAGTCCCTATGTTCATTAGAAGATACTCACTATAACCCGAAAAAACTGAGTATAGGACATCTGATTTTTAGAAACTAATTTTCGAGCAACCAATCCTAAGCTAAATTCACCTAATCCATTGTTACATGTTCTAGGTGTATTGAAGAATCTAAACTCATCATTGAACATTATAAGTATAGATTGTACTCCTCATTGGCAAACAATACTTAATAGTGAAATTACAGTGGCAAAATCGATTTAGCTATACCAAAATGACTACACTAAAATGATCACACATACTAAATATAAAATGCAATCTAAATGCACAACACACCCCCAAACCTAAGGGATGCATTGTCCTTAATGCATGACTAGATATAAAAGAGAACAATCAAAAGGGAATTTTGTACAAAAAATGCCATAACAAAAGAAATAAAATGCAAGATGCATGAAAGAAATAGAAAACTTAGCTGGCTTTGATTAGTATGTAGATACTTTAGTCTGCCCGACGAGTGGATTTTTAGGTACTGACTTTATATCGCCATTTCCCATTTTTGGGGTCCATTTCTTCCCCTTCCTTATCAGTTTCCATGAGCTTATCGATTAGATGATCAATGTCAATGCCTTGTATAGTTACAGAAGTTAGTGGAAAAGATGGAACAGGGTCCTTACCTTTAGTGGTGGCAGTGTGATCTTTTTCTTCTTCTTCATCCTTTTCAATATTTAGGGATGTCATCTGTTCGAGCTCTTCAACAACAGGTTGAGTAGGCTTCACAGCAATAGTTTGAGTAGGCTCCTCGGCAGCATCATAAGATTGGAGCAAAGTGGCGTGGAAGACAAGAAATTTTGGCCTTGGCTCTGTAAAATTCTTTTGCAGAGATCTTCTGAGAGCCAAATCCCTACTCCTCACATAGGCCCAATATTAAGCTTGCTGCTGCCGGGCCTAGACAATCTCTTCAGCCAGGTGTATTGTACGTAGATGACATATTTTCTAGCCCTACTCCATCTTCTGCTCCATCTGCTTTAAGGAGTGAAATATTTTCCGTTTGAGGGAGCTACAAGAAACTGAAGGTGTTACCGTGCGAGTTGCCCTAGCAGCATCAGTGCCTTGAATCTTGGCAAGGATGTTCATGAACAATCCACCCTTATTAGGGGCGATATCCTCATCTTCATTGATAAGGACTCGGACGGTTCAAAATAGAGCAATAATAAGTGAGGGAAAGTTTAAGCTACCAATATTCTTCTCAGCACATCGGTGTACTTGAAAAATGACCCTATTAACATTAATTCTTCTCCCTTTTATGATGGAGTGCAGTAAAAAAATTCTATCTTTTGAAATAGTTGTATTGTGTGTAGACGACATAAGTCGGTTCCTCCTAAAAGGCTTCAACACAGTCCTCTCAATAATATAACACTCTTGATTGGAAACAGTCCATCGTGTTCCTTCAATACATAAATCTTCCAATACTTTGGCTAAACCCTCAACAATGATATTGTCAGCAAACAATGTGTGTTCATCTTGGACACCTACAACACCAAACTGTGCATTAATATGATCTTCATTAAAAGGAACGAAAGTTCCCCTTGTGCAGATAAAAAGAGAATCTGGAGAATTGACATGGGCATAAAATTCCTGAATAATTTTCCCTAAAACATCTTTTGTATGCGAATAGAAAATATTACAGCCATGCTTTTCTACTACGGAGGACATAGATTCATCATATCCCATGTATGGTTCATGGCCACAACAGCCCTTAATGGTTCAATAGTTTTGAAGGCAGTTTTAATACGAGCCATTGGAGAAGGCTGGAAAAAATATTGGACAATGTACTGGAAGAAAAAGATAAGAAAGATTGTAGAGAAAGAGTAATAAAAATGAAAACTTTAGGAGAAAACTAAGAGATGTGAGCAGTTGATAAGAGGAAAATAAAGGAGATAATGATGACAATTTACCAAAAATGAAACGTACTAAGAAAGCTGTGTGACGTAGAGGAGAAAAAAATGAATAAGGAAGATTTGGGGGGAATGTGAAGTGCCCTAATCCTTAAGAAATTGTAACTTCTCTTCTAAGAGCGGACCAAGTAACAAAATTGGCCTAGCTATAAAAAACAAATCTCTCCCCTTGGACTTATCTGCCAAGTCATCCTCATGTTATCCATTTACCCAGGTTGTCGCAATGCTACGACAAACTTCTCTTCATATCACAACTGCTCAGTTCATATTCTGTCTCTAGAAATCATAGAAAACTATTCAAAAATAAGGAAACAAAAATGGAAACAATATTAAATGAGTACTAAAAATAAAATTAAAGTAAAACAAGCAAGGAAAAGAGAGATAAAATAAATTATTATCTCGAACATCTCGAAGGTCAATGGAGTGCTTGTCTCGATCCACATGAGCACCCCAGTACTGTTTTAAGTGTTGTCCAGAAGCGGAAACACTTACGTAGGCCAAATACCCCTCACATCCCTTGCGAACCAGTTTCTCAGCTACCAATGCATAGATCACATTAGCCAAGTAATTTTGACGTTCCCCAATCACAACTACTTCATCACCCTCCTTAGTTCCCAATACGACCCTCTTAGTCGTATAGTCTAAACTGACTTTGGGATAAACAATGATGGGGTACTTTGTTTCGGCGATCGGATTTGTGTACAGAATAATGAGGATTTAAGGCAGTCGATTCTTAGAGAGGCGCATGGCAGTCGCTATGCTTTGCATCCCGGTGAGAACAAGATGTACCGAGATCTTAAAAAATGGTACTGGTGGCCAGGGTTCAACCGTGAGGTTACTGACTTCATTGCTTGCTGTTTGACTTGTCAGCAGGTTAAGGCTGAGCATCAGTTACTTTTAGGTTTGCTGCAGCCGGTTAAGATACCGTTAAAGAAATGGGAGCGAGTAACGATGGACTTCGTTAGTGTCTTGCCTCTAACATCCACTAAGAAGGATTCTATCTGGGTCATCGTGGATCCATTGACCAAGTCTACTCACTTCATCCTGATAAGGACAGACTTTTCTCTTCAGAAATTAGCTAAGCTCTACATATCGAAATAGTGAGACTGTATGGGGTACCTGTCTCGATCATTTCTGATAGAGATCTTCGTTTCACGTCTCGATTCTGAACGAAGCTTCGTGAGGCTCTGGGTTCAAGATTAGACTTTAGTACTGCTTTCCATCCTTAGACAGATGGTCATTCAGAAACAGAGATTCAGATACTAGAGGACATGTTGAGAAGCTGTGTTATTGATTTTTGAGGCAGTTAGGAGGAGTACTTGCTGTTAGCGGAGTTTGCCTACAATAATAGCTTCCAGTCTACCATCCAGATGGAACCTTATGAGGTACTGTACGATCGTAAGTGTCGCACTCCTTTATGTTGGACTAAGTTGGGCGACCACCGTGTTTTGGGTCCTGAGTTGGTCTCTGAGACAGAAGACAGGCAGAAATCTTATGCGGATTTGAAGAGGTGTGAGATCGAGTATTCTGTCGGGGACTTAGTTTTTCTTAAGGTCTTGCCATGGAAAAAGGTTCTAAGGTTCGGTCGTAAGGGTAAGCTAAGCCCACATTTTATTAGACCTTACCGCAATTCGGAACGTGTGGGACCTGTCGCTTATCAGTTGGAGTTACCTCCGAAGTTGGACCGTATTAATGATGTATTTCACATCTCGATGTTGAGGCACTACCGCTTTGATCCCACGCATGTTGTTTCTGCTGAGGAGATTAAGGTTAGGCCAGACTTGACCTTCGAGGAGGAGCCGATTCAGATTCTTGAGCGTGATGTAAAGGTCCTTCAGAAAAGTCTATTCACTTAGATAAGGTTCTGTGGTGTAATCATAGCACTGAGGAGTCCACGTGGGAGCCTAAAGATGTGATGCATCAGCAGTATTCTCACATATTCTGATCAGGTAAATTTCGAGGACGAAATTTTCTTTTAGGGGGGTAGAATTGTAAAGCCCCAAAATTTCTAATTTCGTTATTGTGAAAATATGGCAAGAATATCTCTCTGCTTCAGTGGTTAAGTGTTCTGGGTGTGTGTATGAGGTACCAATTTCAAGCCTTGACTTGGGCAAATTTTGGTATTTTTATGTATAAAGCCTTATCTCTAATCAATAGGCTTCTAGTTAAAAGTTGGTAAAAATATATTAGAATGGGCCTGCTGGTCCGGTGGCTAAGGTGTGTGTTGGCAGGTGGGAGGTATGGAGTTCAAGTCCCTGCACGAGCGAGTGAATTTTTTTTTTTTGCCTGGCCGTATGGCGTAGTGAAGTCCTAGTCAAATTGAAATTTCAAGTAGTGGAGGTGTTGTAGAGGTTAGGGAGAGAATTAAGGAGATAAGTTACCAGATTTTTAGGCATTATCTTTTTTTTGTTTTTTTTTTCAAATTTTAAACTCTTTTCCACCTTTTTGACATTTTCTCTCTTCTCCGCCGCTCTCAATTTTCAGTTTTCCTATTTTTTCTAAATAAAAAATCCTTGCTGCTGAATTTCCCTTGAATTCCCCTTCCGTTTTTGTTGTTTTTCTTCATCTTTTCCCCTTTGTGCAAGCATGCAATTGTGTTGTACGGTAAGCTTCCGTTTTATTAAACTCGAATGTTACTCTGGATAAGGGATTAAAGGGTGTTTTGTTGAGTATTTATGAGTCGATCGTGAGGCTGGAATTAACATTAATCGATTTGACTCGAATGAGGAATGGTTATTTTTACAGTAGCAAATCATTTCGGTTGCTATCTCCCTCATGTTAAGTAGTGGTGGAATTGTGCGAAGTTAAAAGGTTTTTGGTGATCTTGGGATTGCGTAAGCAGCAAAAATGATACAGGTGTGTACCCGAAACATAGGAATTGGGATTTGATGAAAAGCCAAAATTGCTTGTTTTCGTGAAATAAGAGAAATAAGAGAAAGTGACGCAAAAAATTGTAGAGAAAGGAAATAAGGGTGTTATAATCTTGGAAATCAACATTCTGCATTAAAATAGTTTTCGACAACAATAGTAGTCTAACTTTGAAAAATCATCTAAAATAGTGGAAATTGAATTAGAGGTTGAATAAATTATGAAATTAAAGTTTTGAGGTATTTTCATGGAAGAAACCGTGTAAGAAATGAGATTGTAAGTTATGAGATATAATGAATTTTGTGAGACAAGGTCAGAATGGTTTCAGGTTCACTTGTTCTGACTTTGGAAAATCATCAAAAATTGTAAAAGAATAATTAGGGGCTTAAATTTATATGTTTAACTCCTTAATGTTAATATCTGAACTAAATATATATACTGAAATTGCATAATAGCATATCATCCATGGTATGTTGCATTGCATTGGGTTGGGGGTTGTTATTCGAAGGAAGTGTACTGAAAGGTTTTAAGCCTAATTTACTGGTAGCTCAGGTGCAAACTATTGTTTTGTGCCGCATTCGATACTAATTGGAATGTAGGGATGGGTGGATTGATTATATCCCCACATAGAGTATAGGGTTGGACGGAGATGGTGTGTAGAGGCTGGATGGGTAAGATTTTTATACTGCATAACTGTTACTGCTATTGATACTGTGATTTTTGACACTATACTAAGATGGGCTAAGGCCAAACTGTCACTGATACTGAAAAGAGCTTAGGCCCAAGACTGTTTATCTCTGCACTATGAATACTGATTGTTTGTTTCTTTCTGCGGGATTACTCACTGAGTTTACATAAACTCACCCTTTTTGTTTAATGTGCAATGTAATCCCCAGACTTAGACGGTTCGGTGCGACAGAGGAATCAGCGATGACCACAGTAATTTTTGGACTTCACGGTTTTCAATTTATGTTTTATGATTTAATTATTATTGATTGTTTAGGTTGTAATTTAAGGACCCTCTGAGACTTTGGTTTTAAATATTAGGGTTTTATTTATTTATTTTATGGATTTATACTTGCTGGTCATAAGAAATTCAGTTTTCAAAAAGTTAAAGTATTTTCTAAATGCATGATCACATAGACTGTTTTACTAAAGCTTCTGCAACGAGGTATGTTTCTAAAAAAATGTTTTAAATGAATAAAGACGTCTTCCTAAATTCTAATAAAGGTTTACTAAAGATAATAACATGGAATGTTTTCAATGTAACAACGAGGGTTCAAAAACATTATCATGTGACATTGCCAGATACGACCATAACGTCTAGGCTGGGTTTGGGGTGTTACAAAAAGAAAAATAGAAAATATAATTATTAGCTCAAACATCTCGGAGGTCAATGGATTGCTGGTCTCGATCCACATGAGCACCCTAATAGTGCTTCAAGCATTGTCCATTAACCTTAAATGTGACCCCCATTTTCATTTATTTAACATCAATAACTCCATGGATAGACTTGAGCTACTTCAAAGGGACCTAACCAACGAAATTTTAATTTTCCAAGGAACAACTTGAGCCTAGAGTTGAACGACAACACCTGTTATCCTGATTCAAATTGTCTTAGCATAATCCTCTTATCATGCCACCGCTTAGTCTTGTCCTTGAATAGTTTAGCATTCTCATACACTTGTGCTCGAAATTCTTCCATTTCATTCTGGTCTAACAACTTGTTATGGCCAGCAGCTTTGCAGTCCATATTCAGCTTTTTAATAGCCTAAAATGCTTTATGCTCTAGCTTAACAGGTAAGTGACATGGCTTTCCAAAAACAAACTTAAAAGACGACATCCCCAATGGTGTTCTGAATGTCGTATGATCAACTCACAAATTCATTCAATCTGGAGGACCAATCTTTTTTAGATGGGTTCACCACTTTTTCCAGAATTTGTTTAATTTCCCTGTTAGAAATCTTCGTTTGTCCATTTGTTTGGGGATGCTATCTTGTGGCAATCTTATGCTTCACCTCATTCCTGTGCAAAACGTTACCAACTAATTTGCAATCAAAATGAGAGCATTTATCACTGATAACTGCTTGTGGTGTACCAAATCTTGTGAAAATGTTCTTCTACAAATACTTCAGCACTGACTTAGCATCATTCGTAGGAAGGGGTATCGCTTCGACCCACTTAGAGGTGTAGTCCACTTCCACGAGCATGTAGAGATTGCCAAATGATGGTGGAAATGGACCATAAAGTCTATTCCTTAGACATCAAACAACTCAATCTCCAAAATGTTTTGCAGTGGCATTTCGTGTCTCTTAGATAAATTACCTATCCTCTGACAACGATCACATAACTTATAAAATTCCTGGGTATCCTTGAACAAACTTGGCCAATAAAAACCAAATTTGAGTACCTTGGCAGTAGTTCTCATTCCTCCAAAATGTGCTTCATAAGGTGCCAAGTGACAATGTTGCAGAATGCTATGTATTTCATCATCAGGGACACACTTCCTAATTATTTAATCAGCACAATACTTGAATAGGAAGGGTTCATCCCAATAATAATGTTTGGCATCATGAAGGAACTTCTATCTTTTTTACTTTTGAGATCAGGTGGCAACAGCCCACTTACTAAGAAGTTCACTATATTGGCGTACCAAGGTAATGCCATGGCAACCAACAGTTGCTCATCTAGAAAATCTTCTTTAATAAGTTGAATTTTTCCATCTTTATTTCCAGCTTCTAACCTTGACAGGTGATCAACCACTTGATTTTTAGTCCCTATTCTATCTCAAATTTCTAACTCAAACTCCTAGAGCAGAAGTATTCACCGAAATAATCTTGGCTTGGCATCTTTCTTGGTCACCAAATACTTAATAGCAAAGTGGTTTGTGTAGACCGTGACTTTGGTGCCAGCTAAATAAGATAAAAATTTATCAAATGTGAACACCATAGCAATTAAATTTTTTTCCGTGCTGGTGTAGTTCATCTGCACATTCGTCAGGGTCCTGGTTGCATAATAGACTGCATGAAATACCTTGTCTTTTCACTGTCCCAACACTGCTCCCACAGCATAATCACTGGCGTCACACATGAGTTCAAAGGGCAGTGTCCATTTTAACACTATTACAATTGGTGCCGCTACTAATCTTTTCTTTAATTCCTCAAAAGCAATCAAACAAGGTTCATTAAAATTGAAAGGTCTACTTTGCTCCAGCTAGGCGCACAAAGGTTTAGATATCTTTGATAAATCCTTAATGAATCTTCTATAAAACCCCACGTGGCCTAGAAAACTTTAATACCTTTGATACTAGTCGAATGCGGCAATTTTTCTATTACCTCAAATTTTGCTTTCTCAACTTCAACCCCTTGATGCGATATCTTATGCCCTAGCATAATACCTTCATGAACCATGAAGTAGCATTTCTCCCAATTTAAAACAAGATTTTTCAAGGAATCCTCAATATCATTGTGAAACACAGAGAAATCGTCCATGAAGACTTTAAGAAAATTTTCCACCATGTCCGAGAATATCGCCATCATACAATGTTGAAATGTTGTCGGGAAATTACTTAACCCGAATGGCATTCAATGAAATGCAAAAGTACCATATGAACAAGTGAAAATTGTCTTCTCTTGGTCGATAAGAGTTATTTCAATCTGATTATACCCTGATTAACCATCCAAGAAATAGTAGAAGGCTTTCCCAACTAATCTATCCAACATTTGGTTAGTAAATGATAAGGGAAATTAGTCCTTGCGAGATGCCTTATTGAGCTTGCGATAATCCATCTATACTCTCCATCCCGTGACAATACGAGTTGGAATAAGATCATTATTATCATTGCTGACCACTGTGACACCTACTTTCTTAGGCACATATTGTATAGGACTTACCCATGAGCTACCCGAGATCGGATAAATAATACCTATGTCAAGCCACTAGATAATCTGTTTCTTAACAACTTCCTTCATGATTGGATTCAACCTCCTCTATTGTTCAATAAAATTTTTATGGCAATCCTCCAGTAAAATTTTATGCATATAGATAGTAGTACTAATTCCCTTGATGTCAGCATTTATACATCCCAATGCCTTCTTAGATCGTCGGAGTACTTTCAACAACCTCACCTCTTGATCGGGTGTCAACTCGACAGAAATAACTACTAGCAATGTGTTGTTCTCTTCCAATTATGCATATTTTAAATGCATCAGTAAAGGATTCAACTCGAGCGTGGGGGGTTCCTCTATAGATGGTTTAGGAGGCTTAAAGGAGTGATCTAATAAATCCAAGGATTCAAACCTCTTCCCTAATGTATCCACAAACTGGTTGGTTTTCGTAGCTTCACCAAGGTCTTCAAAAATTATTGCATTACTCCGCTCAAATGAGTCTTCACCACTATCAGAATTACCGTAGAAAAATGTTGTGAACTCTTCCTCCACTGTTGCCCCTATCAATTTAATGATATGGCATTCTTCATTCTCATCAGTGCATTCCAAAGCATCAAATACATTAAATGTGATCTTTCGTTCATTTACCCTTATGGTCAGTTCACATTTTTGCACATCAATTAAAGTCCTATATGTAGCAAGAAAATGTCTTCCAAGAATATTTGGCACATCTTTGTCAAATCCACATTCTAAAATAAGGAAATTTGCCAGAAAAATAAACTTATCTACTCTTACCAATACGTTCTCAATTTTACCTTCCTTTCCCAATTCTCAGCTTCTTGACAATAGAAATAGGCATTAGATTTATACTTGCTCCTAAATCACATAATACCTTACCAACATACTTATTTCCTATTGAACATGGGATAGTAAACCTCATTGGGTCTTTCAACTTTAGAGGTAAATTATTCATCAACATCGCTTTGCACCATTCAGTGAGAGCAACAGTCTCAAATTCTCTCAATCTACATTTCTTTGATAGTATGTCTTTCATAAATTTTATGTAATTGGCATCTGTTCCAAAGCTTTTACTAACGGTATGTTGATTTGGAGTTGTTTCAGGACATCTAGAAATCTCTTGAACTGGGCTTCTTGTTTACAATTGTGGAATCGCAGAGGAAATCATGGAGGTGGCCATCCTTTAGGTTGCTGATGTTGTTTTGCTGTAGCATTTACATCGGCAAACTAATCTGATTTCGCTACATCAGTCTGTTGTTTAGCCTTCCCAATTACAGTGTGATTTTTAGATGTTTCTGAAATCTTTCCATGATTGCAATCTGATTTCCCTTCTTCTGCCATGGCATCTTTAACAATATCATTCAATTGAGTCCCACTTCTAAGAGTAATTGCTTTACAATACTCCTTCCCTTGTGATCTCGAGTTCTTAGTATCACTTGGCAGAGCTCCTTGAGTCTCGATTTTAAAGCGTTTGCTATCTGCCCCACTTAATTCTCAAAAGCTGAAAGGGATGCAGCTTGGCCAAATATTCTTTCAGGAAGGCTTCAATAGATGATGATGATGATGATGATGATGATGATGACGACGACAATGATGATGATGAATCAGATGTCTAACCTTGTTGGGCATTCTGCCTCAACATAGGTTGAGTATAACCAGGCTGTGCACTGATGGCATTTTGTCTTGTAGTATTGTTAAAATTCCCGCACCTTGATTATTTCAACTAAAGTTTGGATGTTGCTTCCACCCTGGATTGTAGGTGTTGGAATAAGGGTTATTATTCCGATTGAAATTACCCATGTAACACACAGATGTTGGGTTTGATGGGCATTCATAAAACACATGGTCTTCGCCACAATAAACACACGATAATTCGACTGATTGCATCTCTTGAACTGCAATTGGCCTCTTTATATTTTTTATCATGTTAGTTAAAGATAATACCTAGGAAATTAATGAAGTGATTGCATCAAGTTCCATGGTGCCAACAGTTCTCCTACCAATCCAAATTCACGTGGTAGGATATTGATAATCATTATTGGCAATATATTCCATAATCTCATAAGCTTCATTATAAGATTTATCCAACAAAGTACCATTGGTAGAAACATCAACTACCATTCTTGTATATGCATTCAGACCATTAAAAAACATATTCATTTGAGTCTAGTGCTGAAACCCATGCATCGGACACTTCCGCAGTAATTTTTTAAATCTTTCACAAGCTTCATATAGTGCTTCATCCTCTGATTGCTGAAAAGACGTGATGTCATTTCTAAGCTTGGCATTCATGTTTGGTGGATTACACTGTAACAAAAACCTCTGAAAAAGGTCATTCCATGATGCCACTGTCCTTGACTTAAGTGTAATTTAAGCCACAAGGCATCTTTAGGAACACTCTATTTTCTAAATGAGTCATGGACTTCTAGAAAAAGTCTTAAGTAAAATCTTGTATCCTCATTTGGAGACCCACTGAACTGTCCAACAGTTTGCACCATCTGAAACATTACTGGTTTAAATTCAAATTGCTGAGCTTGTATGTATGGTCTAACTATTCCTAGATTCAAATCGTCCAAAATTTGAACAACATGTTCCTCAATTGGTCTGTTTCATTCATCTATCACACGATGAATAGGAAGATCAATGAAACACCCTTAACTCGTATCTGTCATCTGAATAGGGTTACAGAGCATTACCGTAAAAACATAACCTAAAATCATTCATTTCCAAACATTTCAATAAATATTGCATAATCCATTAATATACATGCATATCGTCCCTTATTCGAGCCCTCAAGGCCTTAGAATCACTTTAGAAACGATTCAAGACTAAGTCAGGAACATTTGAAATATTGAGGAAAAAGTTAGAAAACTTCAAATTGCAGGGGTCACGCGATTTAGACACACGCCCGTGTCCCAGCCTGTGTCCCTGCTCATGTAACTCTCTGAGTTAGGTCACACGGCCAAGCCACACGCCCGTGTGCCAAGCCATAGCCATGTAACTGCCTGACTTGAAACCTTAAAAACCTATAGGGGACACACGGCCATGTTGCATGACCATGTATCACACACAACTAAGACACACGGCCAAGGCATCATAAACATGCCAAAACATACATAATATGACCAATTCAAATGACCAAATTCCGTTCACCCAATATGCTATATAAGGCACCTCAAAAGCAAGCATTCAACTTAACTACACATGCCAATATAACTTACACCATGCCAATATAACTTAACTTACAGATGCATATTTGGTCACATTGCTACCATTTCATAACATACCATACTTGACTTATACCATGCCAATATAACTTACCATTTGAACCCTTACTTTCATACATTTCAAACACATATACCTAAACTTATACGTATTTGATAATAACTCATCCATGCATATCTAACTTAATCCAATACCAAATTATACCATAATTGACCATATTGAAACTATACAATCACATACCTAATTGGTCATTCAAACATACATCAACTTAGCCATAATAACACTAACCATCAAGGCATCCAAGTACCATAAGTACATCAACCATAATAACATATACATGCCAAACATAATAACTAGATCATTAAACACAAGTCCACCTATACATGTCATTATAACCTTGACCAAAACATTAAGATCTACCGATATAATCGTTGGATAGTGTGATAGACTCCGACGAACTTCCAAACTGATCGAGCTTCTGATAATCTGACCAAAACATTAAAAGCTTAGTAAGCTTGTATAAACATTAAACATAACATTTCATTTCAATAATGAACTTTATAGGGTAATTATAAACCTATACCAACACTAAAAGATTATCAAACCATATAATCATCAACTCACAAATAAGTAAGTCCATCAACACCACATATACTTATCATTCCTAACATAATAGGGCTTTATAAGACATTACATAGTCATTAATCTTTTCATAAGACTAAGAACCATTCCATTTACTTAGTTACCATTCCATTTACTTACTTTCCATTCCATTTACTTAGCATAAACTTAAAAAACATCATCAATTCATGAAATAGTTATTTATTCATGACATAGGTAAATTCATCTATAGCATGAGTAAATTTTTCACATATAAGTACGTCATTCAATTCATAATTTATCATCATAGTACGTCTCAATTATGAACTTACTGTCTCAATACCTTTTCTTACATGTTTCATTTGCAAAACACATGACATAAGCATAAACATCAACCATAACCACAAGCTTGACATAAGCTTAAACATCATTATCAATACACATGTTAGTGCATTTATACATAACTCTTTTGGGATCAACCACATGATAAACCATTTCATAAGAAAATACATCTTGTGATTCATACCACCTTTTCATGAACATAAGCATATTTTCATTTGGACACTTACCATTTCAATGTGTAACATTCGGATTAAGCATGATATAATCCAACCTTAAGCTTGGCACAAGCCTAAGCACCAACAACAACGCATGTTAGCATATTCAAACATAATTCACATGAATTTAACATCGGTAAGCCATTACACATGAACTTAATTCATTTGAATTCATCATTTTCCTTAACATATCATACTTTCAATGAAAATTAGTTATACATACTTTGATCAACATCATTTCATACCTTTTCATAATTTCATAACATAGTCTATTGGAAAATTTATCGTTCCTTCCCTTTACATGCCCTTCGAACCACTTAGAATAATATCAGATACGCGGGAAAGCTCACACAAAGTGTGCTAAACATATGGTTGAAACCATTCCTTTTCCTTTTCTTTTACATCGTTTCTCACTCGAGTCATAAATGGGTTTACTAATACAAGCTGACGGTCAGAATGTAGCTACACGATGCCGCTCACACAAGCTAATGAGTATCCGCAACAAATGCTGGAACTCAACCATCGGTAGGGCATTCAGGACCAGCACCCAAAACTTGGTAACCCTAATGACATGTCATTTGTATCCTATATATTCCTAAGGATCAAACAGAGGTCGATAATCATCGTATGTCGTTGTATTTCCATCGTTTCTTTACATGATAAATTGCATAATAACATATATGTATTGATTCATTTACATTAGAACAGCACATTAAACATTCAATTTAATCAATATTTAAGTGATTATAGTTCATATGAACTTGCTTGGCTAAATTGCAGAAATGTCAAAGTACAGGGGCTATTTGGTAATTTTCTCTTCTCCTCGATTTTCCACTCGTTCTTTATCTAAATTAATAATTTCATTCAATTCATTAATTTAGACATTAAAACAAATTCCTTTATGCAATTTAGTTCTTTTTATATTTTTACAAAATTACCCTTAACTTTTCATTTTTATTCAATTTAGTCTCTATGTCCTAATCATGCAAATAAACCAATTTTATTGAAAATCCATACCAATCGAATGTTAATAGCATCCATTACAGCCCACATTTGTAACAATTTAACACCAAGCCCTTATATTTTTACTATTTCAATAATTTAATCCTTAATCATTAAATTAATCAAAATCACTTAACAAAATACTTATAAATAACAAATAATACTTCAAATTCATCATTTAACATCTAAAATTAGAAATATTCATCAATGGAAACATTCAAAATCTTTAACAGTTTCAAAATTGAAGGTACGAGCTAGCTGGACCTAGTTGCAACGATCTCAAAAACATAAAAATTATTAAAAACGGGGCTAAAACGACATACCATGCTACCATTTGAACTTGCTAAAACCACCAAGCTTAAAAATGGATTCTTCTCCCTTTTACAATTCGGTGATGAAGGCTTTGAAAATATGATAAAAACTTTTTTATTTTTTTATTTAATTTAATTTATCAAATTACCATTTTAACATTGGTTAATAATTAAATAAAACACCAAATCCATATCCATATTTGTCCACTAACTCCTTTAATGGTTTAATTACCATTTAATTACATTTAACTTTATTCATTAAGCCATTTAATCACTCAAATCTGATAGTAATCAAATTTTCCATCCTTTACGATTTAGTCCTTTTTAATTAATTAACTATCTAAACGTTAAAATTTCTTAACGAAACTTTAATACAACCTTAATAACACTCTGTAATTATTTATAAAAATATTTATGACTCGTTTTATAGAAATAAGGTCACAATACCTCATTTTCTAAAGCTACTTAACTTTAGGGTTATACCACTTGAACCCTATTAATCATTCATATAGCATAACTTGTCAATTAAAAATTTATCTAAATATCATATTTGACTACTAAATATTAAATAATAATATTTATGAACTTAGTTTTCGTATTTGTAGCCCTGAAACCACTTTTTTCGATACCACTAAAAAACAAGTTGTTACAATCAACATCCTAACCATTTGGATTAAATGCATCATTCAGACCCAAATCATTCCTATCCCTTGCCATGTTACGCACTTCTCTTCTCCTTCTTCGCAAAGTTCTCTCGATCTCAGGGTCAAAAGGATACTCTTCTTTGACAAGAATGCCTCTACTCATGCATTGATAACAAACCTATAGAAATTAAAAACAACTAAGTTAAATAAAACTTAAGGAATTAGATAAAAAAATAACAAAACCAAATTTCACCAAATTTTCAATCCCCGAAAATGGTGCCAAAAACTTATCACGCGTGAATATGCTAAATGAATTGTGCAAGTGTACACGTCGGATCAAGTAATCAAGTAATTGACCAAGTTATTATAAAGGAGTATGTTTAATGCTATGGCAAAAAAAAATAAGAATGTAGAGTTAATTAAGGAATACTGATGTATGTAATATGTGAATTAAATCAAATAAATGAAAATGTTATGGAAAGTCAAGAGTAAGTATGCAATGGCAATTACGTGAATAATATGTAAGCAAGTAACAACTAAGGATGTGAAAATAGAGACGCTACAGCAAAGGTTAAAGGATCTATGATGTTGAATCTTAAGGCTGGGATTACCAAGAATCTACCCTTATTAATCAATAATGCCTCGGCAATTTCAATCTTCTTCTACTACTCTAAATAGTTCTACCCTGGTCTGCTTCTTTCAAAAGCTAGGCCTTGAGTTACCCCACCCAGGGCACTATATGTCTATAGGCTTTGAGTTTGGGTCCTACTACTGTTCTTCTCCATTCTGTACAGAACATTGCTCTATGTCTAGAGTCTGTGATGAGTATTCTTTCAAGTACTCATTCATATCATTCAATTTTGATCGAACATACCTAACCTTGTTAGAATTAGATTAATTTTATAGACATGTTTCATATTCACCTATGTCTAGAGTTTACACGCACGCTATTCATAAATACCATTGAATGAAATAGTAAATTAAAACTAATCTAAGTCGTGACCCATAATGGAAATAAAAGGTTCATCAAGTAATCCCAACCATATGAGATTTAGCTCATGGGTTGGTGAATAGAATCAAAATTCAAAATAGTAATCAACATCGTTTCCTTAAATCAAATTACAAAACATAAAATAAATAATTAAAGGTAGAACTCAGGAAGATAGCTTTTGTCTTTCCAGCCCACAACTCCAACTACGAAATGTCTTTCAGTACACGTAGAATCAAAATTAAAAATAGTAATCCCATGATCTTTTCCTCTTTTTAGGCTGATTTTTTGGTACACGTACAATAGGGCTAATAATGGTTAAGTTTTGATTGGGTCGCTTCCTAGCATTGCCACAACATTCATGTTGGTAAACTGTCCAACCTTTTACAACGAAAAACCTTTACTTCTTTACTTCTTTTCCTCATTCTGCAACTGCCACTTAACAAACAAATCCTTCCCGTAAATAATTAGAAGTAACATGTAATAACATTTAAGCATAGTCCAAACCTTTTAATGCAATTTCCTAAAAAAACTAACAGAAAATCCTAAATTGCAACTAAACTTACCTAAGTACAGGAAATTAACCAAGTCTAAAGGCATGAAATATAACTCTTTCCAAGAGTTATCAGTTTGTCCAAAATGTGTTATGTGGTCGTTTATCGGCAATTATGTAGTGGATTGTCCACAAATGGTGTTATTGGATGGACAGGTTCAGGGGAACTCGATATTGGTGTGTAGCGAAGATTGGTAGGAAATTTTATAAAATGTGCATCATTTTAAAATATGCATCGACATGTTCATGCATAAGTATCAGTGTTAGAACTTGTGATTATTATGATGATTTGTATGTTGAGATTGATATTTTGATTTGTGTGCGATTATATTTGCGATGATCTCACACTGGGCTTGTAAGCTCACCCATCTTATGTGTATGTTTCAGGTAATCCTCGTAATTAGGACTCGGATGTGGATTTTTGGTGATGCTCTTGGAAGTGAACTTTTTAATAAATTATGGACTTTATATCATTTTATGGATTTATATGGACTTTGATTTGGTTTTGTTTTAATAACTTTATGGGACTTTATGTGGGGATTTTTCATTTTAATTTGCATAAATTGCTTGCATGACATTAAGTTTAAAAATTGCATAAATTAGTATTTGATAAGATTTCGCTTCAAACTCGGTTTCTAAAATAGAATCTTTCAATAACACATTTTTCCGCTGCATTTCTGAAAAATGAATTTTTAATAAAATTAGACTTTGTTTTCAAAATTATTAATGTTTACAAATGTGTTTTCTAAAAACATTTGATTTATGAAGTTAATATGTTTTTATTTTCGAAATAATGATGAATAACCAAGTTCTCCAATTTTGAATAAAAAGATAATTGATTTAGAAGTATGATTGAAAATCTGAAATAGTTTTGAATAAATGATTAAATGTTTAACATTGAGATATTATTTATTTCGATTCCTGAAATTTGAACGGTGTTTATGAAATTAAAATAAACGCTTTATTTCATTTGTTTTGAATTGATAAGCCAATAGTTTTAAAATATTTTTTTTCAAAATTCTGAAAGTTTATTTTGGCCATTTTCGTGGACAAAAGGTTTTTCAAATGATATTGAAAATAAAGTTGAACATTCAATTTTACTAGTTTTGAACAAACTGCACAAATGGTTTTAAAATAAGTACGTTTGAAATAAAGAAAGTTTTTCTGGGCCATTCCGGTGGCCAATGTAGCTTTCCAAATTCGGCCATAATGACTAGGCAGGGTTTGAGGTGTTACATTTAGTGGTATCAGAGTCAGGTTCAAAACTCAGACAATGGGTAAAGTATTTTTGAAAAAACTACATGCATTAGAAAGGGGTATTTTGGGAAGAAAGTGTTATATGTTAAAATTATGGTAAAAAAATCTAAGACTCCTGAAGCCGATTCAAGTTAAGTGTTCTTTAGATTTGAAACTATAGACTGTTAAAAACTATAGGCTGAGACAACTATAGACTGTGAAAACTCTAGATAATGAAAACAATAGATAGTGAGACAAGTGTAAATTGAAATGAAACTTCAATTAAAAATATTCAAGTGATAACATAAAAACTTACCTTTATTGATAGAAAATTCATAAAAACTTAAAACGAGTACTCGCTGAGTTAGACTATGGTTGAGAACGACAAAAATTATAAGGAAGTGATTGGAACACAAGAGAAAGGAAAAGAACAAAGTACAAAATAAGAGGAAGTCTAGTCCTACTGGCTCAATTTCACAACCATTGAAGCGGGCTAGAGAGTATAGACCATAACAGAGTGTTGTAAAAGTTAATACAGGAAGTTATATTAGATCAACGAGAAAATTTGTTTGCAAGTATTGTAATAAGCGTCATTCAAGCAAGTGTTGGAAAAATTCAGGAACATGCCTGTGAAGTGGGTCCGTGGAGCATTATGTTACGGATTATCCACAACATCATCCTATTTAAATGCAAGCTTTGACTCAGAAACGGAATCAGAGACTAGTTAATGTTGCTAGGCATTTGTCTCATGTGAAATGATATGTGAATTGTGCAAGTATACACATCGAATCAAGTAATAAAGTGATAGGTGAGATCGTCTCCACAGGGATCAATTAGGTATAAAATGGTTGAGTTATTATAACGAGTATGATTAATGTTATGACAAAAATAATGATAAGAATGTAGTTATAATTTGAAGGAATAATGATTGTATACAATGTGTAACTGATAAATAATGGAAAATGATAAGACAAGACAAGAGTAAGAATGCAATAGAAAATTTGAGAATAATTAAGTGAATAATATGCTAACGAACAAGTAAACATCTAAAAATGCTATTGTG
This sequence comes from Gossypium hirsutum, assembly GCF_007990345.1. NCBI lineage: Eukaryota > Viridiplantae > Streptophyta > Magnoliopsida > Malvales > Malvaceae > Gossypium > Gossypium hirsutum. Next base: position 10,299,083 of record NC_053442.1, on the reverse strand, counting down.
AAGATACTACGGCAAAGGATAAAGGGTTTATGATGTTGATTTGGGAGGTTAGGATTACTATGAATCTACCCTTACTGACAGTAATGCCTCGACAAAACCATACTCAATCTACTGCTTGGAAGACATCTAAAATGGTCTACTTCTTTCGAAAACAAGACCTCAAGTTACCTTGCCTTAAGCGATATATGTCTATAGGCCTTTAGCACAATACCTTGCACATTTTGTTTTCTTTTCATATGAACGCTACTCTATGTCTAGAGGCTACTACAAGTATCCAGTCAAACAATTACTCATACCATTCAATTTCAATCTCATTAACCTAACCTTGTCAAAGTTAGATTAATTTAATGAACATGTTGTACATCCATCCATGTCTAGAGTTTGCAAACATGCAATTTTGTAAATAAAAAAATTTGAATGAAACAACGTATTAAAGCATATCTACACTTTAGTCATTAAAGAAAATAAGAGTTTCATCAAGTAATCCCAACCCTATGAGATTTAGCACATGTGTTGGCAATTAAAATTCAAATCCAAAGCATCATTCAACATCATTTTCATCAAATCAATTCACGGAGAGTAATTAATAAATAATGGAAGAACTTCAGGAAGATAACTTCCGTTTATTCAGCCCATACTCCAGCGTTGCAATGTTCTATGGTGGCTAAGAAGGGCTACCTTCATCTTCCTCTTCCCGTCTTTACTCAACCGCTACCCTATCTTTTTTGCCTAAGTTTGTTTTTTCGCCCCCTTTAGGGTTTCCTCCTTTGGCTCTTATAATGGTTTTTCCTAGGGTAAATCCAACAGTCCATGATTTTCTTTCATTTTTTTCAGGTAGATATATCTGGTACAAGTTCAAATAGGCCTAAGACCAATACACTTTGAATGCTGATTGGACATCTTTTCGGTATTACCACTGCATTTGGGTTGACAAACTATCCAACCCTTTACCCCAACAAACATTCACTCATTTACTTCTTCTTCCTCATCCTGCAGCTGCCAATCCACCACCATACACAACCCTTCCACAAGCAATTAAAAATAACTAATATGTAAGTACAGTCCAAGCTCCTAATGTAATGCTAAAAGAAGAAAAATACTAATGGAATGTCCTTAAATGCAACTAAATGTACCTAAGTGCAGGCAATTAGCTAGATCTAAAGGCATAAAATATAACTCTTTTAAGCAGTTATCAACGTCAAGAAGATCGAGATGCATCTAGTGTCAATGAAAGTACTTTTACGATCCATTCTAATCGTACCTTACATTGATTGAAAATTTGGTTTTACATAAATGTCTGTTGTTAACTGTGTGTTTTTGGAATTGAAAATTTGGGAATGAGAAAATCGTTAGTGATATTTCTATAGATAGTCTCTTGAGACAATCTGTGTAAGTAAATAGGAACTCTATTGGAGATGTTAAGATTAATCCGTGGCAGTATCGCCAGGCTAGCCATCACGGCAAATAATTTTAAGATTAAACTGGCCACCATTTAGATTATAGAAAATAATCTACAATTCAGAGGGACAATGACGGAGGACCCAAATCAACATTTAAAGTGATTTCTCCAACTTTGTGACACTTTTAAATTTAATGGTGTCATCGATGATGCAATTCATCTTCAGTTGTTTCCCTTTTCCTTAATAGATAATGCTTTATATTGGTTAGATTCGTAGGCAGCAGGATTTATCACGACATGGAATGAACTTGCAGAGAAAATTCTACACAAGTTCTTTTTCTATTAGTAAGACGGTCCAACTCAGAAGGTAGACTGCAACGTTCAAACAACTGGAAGGAGAACGTTCAAACAACGTTCAACACCCACATGATGGTTTGCTCGACTGGTTACGATTGTAGATTTTCTACAATGGGTTGGATGCATATGTAAGATCAAGACTAGATAGGGTCGTAGGAAGAGCCTTGATGAACTGAACATTTGAGGATGCGTATGATATAATAGAAAACTAGGCAATGAATTCTTGCCAGGGACAAATGAACAATTTATTTATAGCCAGAGACCATCCACGGTGAAAGTTGTTCAGAAGGATGATAAATACCTACAGATCTTGGATAGGCTCAACCTGATAGAGTAAACATCTGGTGGATATTCGATATACAGCAGAGATAGACATATTGGTCAATATCCTAAGAACCTAGCCGAAAACGTGAATAGGGTTAGGAATAAGGGAGGAAATCCCTATTCGAATACTTATAATTATGGCTGGAAAGATCACCCAAATCTAATATGCGATGACAATCTGGAACGAGGTAACAGTTTTAACTCTGTCAACCAAAACATTACTTACCAACCTTCATATATACTGAAACCTTAGGAAAGGCCCAATCCAAATGACTATACTGTATGTGGTTAAAAACTGGATTGAATCAAGGGGGAGATGCAGTCAATGAGAACGGAAGTGAAATAGGTCCAGTCTGAGTTGACATCCTACATATTAAATAACCCATTAGTCACTCACGAGGCCCGAGCTGGCCTTACGGGTCATCGAAATGGCGAAAAAAGCATAAAAATGCTTCTTTTATTAATATTTAGTTCCTAACCTACTAAAATTAAAAACGCAATAAGTAACTATAAATGTGCTAGAAAATAAACTCGTCAAAAGCAGAAATGACCCAAAAACTACTACATTTGACATTAGGTCACCATCCATCCACTATACTCTACAGTAAGAGTTCCCCAAAACTCGTCAAACCCTACACACCATAATAGTAGGAGCATAATCTTGTTTGGATATATCACCAATAGATATGTGGACGAACCACCAATAGATTTGCAAATGAACTGCCAATAGATTTGCAGATGAACTGTTAGTAGATATGCGACTAAACTATGAATAGCACTTCCTCCTTCAACACTCAATCCCAATGTAATAGTATGTCATGCGTTTATAGCTCAGTAAAATAATAATGATAACAGTATGATCATGAGGTTATCATGCAAAAAATAGCAGTTGTAGTTTTAACTGTAACACCCCAAATCTGGTCTAAATGTTATGACCGAATCTGGCGATGTCACATTGTAACACCCCTTACCCATATTCGACACTAGAATAGGGTACGAGGCATTACCAGAACACATACACTTATAAACATGTTAAACCGAGTTATAAAATTTCATTCAAATTTAAACTATTCAAATTTTTAACATGCTTTTATAAATCTTCACGTTATAACTTCAAAATAATATATTTGTAACAAATAAGGCTTCTGAGACCCAATACATACTAATGCAATTCAATACTTCATTTGCATTTCATTTAATTCATGATTGTCATTTTCACGATTCAATTCAATTTCTCAATCCAATATACATTTCAATACCACAATAATTCATTTAATTCAAATCATATCATTTGCAATTTCCATTTAATTCACGTACAATTTAATTTCATTAAGTTCAATACTAATACATATTTGTCGTTTAACTTAACGTCCCCTTTTTGCTTCATTTTACACTTCAAGCATGAACCTAATATTTCATTCCTTTCCACTCTCATTTCCTATGCATATCACACAAGATATAAACATTACACTAAACCGTAGTCGCAAGCTAGCCTTTTTGAAGACTAACCACATGATAAACCATTTTAATAAAGATTACAAACTTTAAACCTTACCACCCTTTTATGATCACAAGCATATTTTCATCTAGACATTTACAATCTCAATGCATAATTTTATAAATTTAATGTGGCGTAATCCAGCCACAACTTGGCCAAAGCCTAAGCATACACACCAAACATGCTAGCCAAATAAACATATAGTATAAGCATTATAAGCATGGGTAAGCCCCACATTTATTTATGTATCAAACTTATCAACATGAGTTAATTCATAACCCATTTCTAACATTGCTACATACCAAATCATATACCAAGTATACCACATACACATACTATGAAACTTTATTTTTTCACATGAACTTTAACTATAACTAATAATGCACAATTATAAACATCATTTCTTTTTAATCGTTTATCGATTGTAATCGAGCATATGGCCAATCATACACAAATCATTCATATGTTCTTCCAATTATCCTCCTTCTCCTCTCCATTCCACATCCTTAACGTGTATAACACACTTAAACAACATTAACTACAATTTAACTATTCACTCACATGTATATTCAAAGCTGTCTATTCGAGTCAGAGTCACTAAATTATTTTTACCTGGAGCTATAGAACTCCAAATTAAGATCTGTAAATTTTTTCCAGAACTAGATTCACATATCCTTTTACCATAAAATTTTCAGAATTTTTGGTTTATATAAATAGTACAGTTTATTCTTTAAAGTTCTCCTATTTCACTTCTCAATAGTTCTGACCTCTCTTCACTAAAAATTAATTATCTCATTGTACAGAATTCAGATATTGTTTTTGTTTGTTTCTCTTGAAAATATATTCACTGAGGATTATAAACATATAAAATTTATCCCATAATTATTTTTTTAAAATTTGTGACAATTTTCTAAATTCAGAATAGGGGATTCCAAACTTATTCTGACTCTATCTAACTAAACTTCAAATATATCAAAATATATAACTCTTTTGCTTTATATGTTTCTTTTATGTGAAAATAGACTCATTCAGCTTCAATTTCATATATTATTCAGCTTCTAATTCAATATTCACCATTTTTCGTGATTTTTCAAAATCACGCAACTATTGTTGTCTAAACTATTTTATTGCTAAATGTACTCTTTCACAATTTCACTTTTTCACTTTTTCACTTTCAATCACAATTCAATTCAAAATTCACTATTCCATTTCTAAGTCGATATTCAATTCAATTCCACACCTATATTTATTATTCAATTACGCTTAGTCAAATTCCCGATGAACACTTCAGAATAATAGCAGATACTTGGTGGATTCAGCACATAGCAACCACCTTATTAATCAATGATGTCCGGTGGAATCAGCACATAGCAACCACCTTACTAATCAATGATGTTCGGTTCACATAGTAGCCTGCACATAGTACTACACATGTGACCATTACCATCCGATACACGTAGTATCCTACACATAGTACTACACACGTGATCGAAACTATCCGGTACGCATAGTAGTCTGCACATAGTACTACACATGCGACCTATCATTCCAGTACACGTAGTAGCCTGCACATAGTACTACACACGTGACCATCACTTTCACTTTTACATAATGGCCTACACACAATCCGTGCCACACATGTGATCATTTCTGTCACTTCATTTGTATCCCTTTTTATTCCAAAGGTTCATTCGGGAATTTTTCACTTTTTCTCACTTTTCTTTTTATCGATCAATTTCAATTCTCGTCTTTCTTCATTTATAACAATAAATTTAACTTATATAACCTTCACACTATTCATTCCAGTCCAAAAATCATACTTTGGAAAAATTATGTTTTTGCCCCTAAATTTTCACAAAATTATGATTTTGCCCCTAGGCTCGTAAAATAATTTTTATTCAATTTCCTTGCATTTTAGGCCTAGATGAACCATTTTCATAACTATAGCAGTCCACAATAAGCACTTATTCACACACTTGTAACATATTTTATAACTTTTACAAATTAATCCTTTTAGGCATTTTCATCAAAAATTACTTAGTACAAATTGTTTACCACACTCAAAACATTCATATTCTTCCATAAAACATCAAAATACATGCATATCATTCATGGGTAAATTTTTAAATTCAAACCCTAATTCAAAATAATGGTAAAAATAGGTAAATCTTGTTACGAGGATTTCAAAAACGTAAAAATCATTAAAAACGGGGATAGAACGGTCTTACAATCAAGATTAGAAGCTTGAAAAACCCTAGCCATGGTTTCTCCATGTAATTTTCGGCCTAGGGGTTGAAGATGGACAAAAATTGGCTTTTAATTTTGTTTTAAATTCATTTTAATAACTAAATAACCAAAATGCCCTTATTGAAAAACTTTGGAAGCATGCCTAACCATACCCATTTTTGTCCACCAACTTAACCAATGGTCTAATTACCATATTAAGACCTCCAATTTAAAATTTTATAACAATTGGACACCTCTAACATATAGAACTCAACTTTTGCACTTTTTACAATTTAGTCCATTTAACTAAATTGAGTGCCCAAACGTCAAAATTTTCGAACAAAATTTTCACAAAATCATTTTGTGGAATCGTACACCATAAAAATATAATGAAAATAAATTTTTTTCTCGTCGAATTTGTGGTCCCGAAACTACTATTCCAGCTAGCCCTAAATTCGGGCTGTTACATTAGCAGTAACAGTGAATATACATCAATAGAAATTTAGATATAACATATAGTCAAAAAAATCACAGATTTCAAAACAAATATAGAAAAGGGATCTCATTTGAGATTATGATAACTTTGAACAAGCTTGGGATTGTACAGGGACTAAACTGAAACATTACACAAAAATTCAGGAAAAACTATAAAATAGATGTCACACGGCTATGTGGCCAGACCGTTTGAAAGACTGATGTCATGTGATATTGCAGTACACGGTCGTGTGTTCAAGCCGTGTGATCAGAAAGCAAAACTCTCCAACGATAGTCACACGGCTGTGTGACTAGGCAATGAAACTAGCTATGGTCGTATGACAATGAAAATACCCTAAAGTTACAATAGCACACGGTCGTCTCGACCAACTGTGTGGGTCACACGACCATGTAGTAGGTCGTGTGACCCAAAGATTTCACACGGTTTGCCACCTATTCCTATGGTAATGACACACACCTTTAACCACAAGTCTGTTCGGCATTCCATACGTTCAGATTTGATCCGATTCAACTAGATCTAGTCCTTTAAATAACAAACACATAACATATTAACATTCGGTAATAAGGATTTCAACAAGATCCGAAATAAACTAATTAAGAATAACAGACGAAAGGGAAGTGTAGATCTTACACTCAATTGCATATTACTATCGTATCTAAACGAATAAAGAACTTACCAATCTATAGCAATAGGTAACGAAAGTAATGAAGAACAGATCTAACACCAACAGAATCCAACGAGTAAGATGGTGATTTGACAATAAAGGAAATTGAAAGCCAAGGGAGATGGTAGGTTCCACAGTAAGAGAAGAAAGGAAGAAGAAAGTAAAATAAAAGAACAGAGGATGAAGGAGAAAAAGAAAGAATGTGGTGTAAGGAAGAAGAAGAGAAAATTCAAAGACTAAAGAAAATGGGGGTAGCAATAAGAAACAAGAGAAAGAAAAGAACGGTCAGCCAAAGAAAAATATGTACTTGTATGTAGGGTTTGCAACACCTTAGTGTTTTAACTCTAGCATGCGTGGCACATGACAAAAATAAAGTAGGAGGAATTTAATGTTTCAGAAGCCTGTCCTAACAGTTTCAAATAGATGCCCAATAATATGGCTAAACAGTAAAAATAAAACTATTTCAAAATTTATCAGTTTAAATCCTAAAGATTTTACACTAAATTTGGGGCGTGACAACTCTCCCCTCTTTAAAAGAAAACTTTTCCTCGAAATTTACCTGGTCTAAAATGATGAGGATATTGCCGCCTCATTGAGTCTTCTGACTCCCATGTAGCATCTTCAATGCCATGATTTCGTTAAAGCACCTTAACTAATAGAATTTGCTTTCTTCTTAAAACTTTTTCCTCACAATCCATAATTTGTATAGGTTTCTCTTCATGAGATAAATTCAGTCTCACATCAATCTCTTCAATCGAAACAACATGTGACAGGTCAGATTGGTATCTCCGTAGAACAGAGACGTAGAACATATCATGAATACGATTTATCTCAGAAGGTATTTCCAACTGCTATGCCACTGGACCAATCTTCCTAAGGATTCTATACAGCCCATAAACCTCGGGCTCAACTTGCCCTTTCGCCCAAACCTCAGTACCTTCCTCCACAGAGACACTTTCAGGAAAACCTGATCACCCATGCTATATTGTACATCCTTCCTCTTCAGATCTGTATATGAATTTTTTCAATCCGAGGTCACTCTCAATCTATCTTGTATCAGTCAAATTTTCCCCTCAAAATTCTATACCAACTCGGGACCCAAAACTTTCCTTTCACCCAACTTAGTCCAACACAGTGGTGTTCGACACTAACGACCATACAAAGCTTCATAAACTGTCATTTGTATGCTGGACTGGAAACTATTTTTGTACGCAAATTTAGCCAATGGTAAATTCTCCTCCCAACTTCCTCTAAAATCAATAATAAAACCCCTCAACTTATCCTCCAAAATCTGAATAACCTATTCCAATTAACCATCAGTCTGCAGATGGAAAGTTGTACCAAAATCCAATCTAGTACCTAGTACTTCATACAACTTCTTATAGAATCGGGACGTAAAACAAGGATCACGGTTAGAAATTATCAAAACATGCACCCCATATAGTCTCACAATCTCAGAAATGTACAACTTAGCCACCTTCTGCAATGAGTAATTATACGAACAGGCAAGAAACGAGTCGACTTAGCCAATATGTCCACAATCACCCAGATCAAATCCTTCCTCGTGGGTGTCAATGGTAACCCACTAATGAAGTCCATAGTCACTCACTCCTGCTTCCATTGAGGAATCTTAATCAACTACAGTAATCCAAAAGGAAATCAGTGCTCAGCTTTCACCTGCTAGCACATCAGACACTTAGCCATGAAATCTGATACCTTTCGCTTCAAACTAAGCTACCAAAATAGTTCTGTCAGATCTTGGTACATCTTATTCCTTCCAAGATGCATAGCATAAGGGCTACTATGCGCTTCTTGAAGTATAACATCTCACAGTCTCTTATCAGTCGATACACAGAATCTCCTTCGGAAGCGCAGAATACCATAAGAGTTAAAGGTAAAGTTTGTTGTTGATCCGCTCTCAACTTGTTTAACCCTAGGCAACAAAGAAACATCAAGAGGGTTTTTTTCCTTATCTCACTGACTAATATGGGTCTTACTTGCAACTCTACAAGTAAACCTCCATCATCAACCAGACTTAAGCTAGCAAACATTGCACTCAGATCAGTCATCCACCTTTGTAAACTCCAAAATATATAGATATTTCAACACTCTTTTATTTATAAATTATGTTAATTTCGAGTAAAACTATAACACTTTCTGTGGTTTATACTTAATTTCATGATTTTTTTCCATGGGAATGCATGTTATTTTTTTATTTTTTAGGATTAATTGGGCTAAGGGAAAGGATGGAAAAATTTTGATTGTATATGGGTCTTCGATAGGTACAGATTGAAAGATTGATAATGCAGTCACATGGACTTTAATTGGCAATAATCCAAAATGAATTCCAATGAGGACCACTATTACTTAAATTGGAGGCCCAAAACCACATCCATTTACCCAATTTTACAAAAAAAAAATAAATTGGGAAAATTCACTACCAAACTTAGCAGTCCCTAACTACCCATTCAAGTCCAAATCCACACATTTGACCAAAGATTTAATAAGTAAAAAAATCAGCACATTTACTCCTTGAAACAAGCCTTAACTAACCACCTTACTGCTAAAAATAGCAATTGAAAACCACCACCTTTTGGCCACTCATTGGTCGGCCACACAAGGAGAAAAAAAAGGCAACTTCCTTGTTAAAAATTGTAAGAAAGACACATTCTTCCTCACACCAAGGGACAGCAACCACTATGAGAGGGAATTAAGGTAACTTCCTTACTAAATTTAGCAAGGAAGACTCACTCTTCCACCATACAAGTGACGGCATGATCAAGGAGATATGGGGAGATCTCGTTTACTATTTTTGGCATGGGATCATCTACTATGAAAAGGACCTTCATTCGTTCATTAAGGGGCACAAATTTCTACTGGACTTGTTTTTTTTTACATATTCTTTCTTAAAGTCTTCTTGCCCTACTCATGGCTTGCTGAACACTTTGATTCCATAAAATAAGGCAATCACTTGCTGAAATAAGAGCAACTAGGAGGTTGACTTGAAGATGTTTAGGTGATTTTAACTTAAATATGAGGAGGAAAGCCACCATGGAAGTCGTAAGGAGCAACCGTAGTTATCCCCCTACATTCACCTATTTACTCTTCGTATTGTGAAATGGCCATAGATAGCCCCACTCGGCTACTCTTTCTTACCCATCTCTTTACTGTTAAATTATTATTTTCAATGTCGGGAGACAGTATTGCATTTAATCTTTATATTCTCTGTTTAATATGACATGAGTTAATTTTATTTATTCAAAATGGATATGAATCTTGATTTGATTTCATTGGTATTAGTTTTTTTAATATTCTATGCAAATGGTTATTTCATTCATTTAGGTTTAATTCATGTTTATACTTGTGAATGTATGGCCAACATTTGTAGGTAATTGAATTAACTATTTAATATAGGAAATGGTAATAGTTAATAGACGTAAAACCTAAGTGGTGCATATCATGTCGATTTCGGAATATAATTATTGTATGCATAAACTGTGTAAATGCCCTAGAGGGTGATTATATACTAATTAACTTAGGAACAAAATAGGACTTTGGGAGGAGCCTATGCCTTAATTAAATGGGTTTAATGAATTTTCATATTTCCATGAACCATTCGTAATATTGTTTTTATGAATAATAATGAATTCATGTTAAAGTGAAATATTATATTTTAGTCTATTCATGTTGTGTTATATTATTCCTTGTGTTCATTTCATGCGAGGCATATTGTTTTATTTTGTGGGTATTTGACAATTGATTACATTATTTACTTACAATTGTGACTTCTTTAATAATAATATTTTTTTATTTTGTTTAATGACAAATTAACTCAATAGTCTTTGCGGAGACGATACTTTTTTACTTACTACTTATTACTTGTACGATCGTGTACACTTGCACGTAATCACACAACGACAAGTTTTTGGCACCACTATTAGAGACTGTATTTGTCATTATTTGTAAAGATATTTATTTTTCAATTTGGTTTATTTTTATTTTTATTTTTATTTTTATTTTTATTTTTATTTTTATTTTTATTTTTATTTTTATTTTAGATTATTTATTTTTTATGATTTTTTAGGGTTTATGAACATAGACCGAATTATCGATCTATTCCCAATTCACCCAGAAATTTAACGTACCTTTAGGAAAAGAAGAAAAGAGTGATTAGCCCAAATTCAAGTAATAGAAATGAATCAAAAGCCAAGATAAGACGTAGCCTGTAATAATCAGAATCCAATCCTTATTACTGATGATAGAGATCGAGTGATTAGGCAGTATGCTATGCCTTTGTTCAGTGAACTCAATCCAAGGATTGTAAGACCCGAGATTGAGGCCCCTCAGTTCGAGTTAAAACTAATGATGTTCTAAATGTTGCAAATAATGGTACATTTTAGTGGGATGCTTGCTGAAGATCCACATTTGCAGGAGTATTTGAAGATGCCTTAAGATTTTTTTCTCATATTCGTTGCAAGACTGTTCACAAGCATTGTTGAATTCCTTAACACCCCGTTGTGTTTCCACATGGAAAGAATTGGCAAAACATTTTCTGATGAAGTATTTTCCACCAAGTAAGAATTCTAAACTCATAAATGAAATTACTACATTTCAGGGTGCTTTGGCAAGTGATACGGAGAATCCTAGAAACACAAGAAAAGAACAGTGTAAGATTGTTACTTTGAGGAGTGGAAAGATGTTGGAACCAATAGTTGTTGAACCGAAAGATGAGACTGTTTTCTACCAAAATCAAAAGGAAGTTCAACCAGAAGTTGAATCTCCCACAATGCAAAATCTTGTTCCTGTGATCCCTATTGAGGCACCATCGCAATAGATTAGTCTTAAAGAATCAACACCAAAGGTAGATGCAGAACCAACACTACCTCCGAAAAGTTATCCAACTAAGGTAAAAACTCCACCACTTCTTTACCCGCAGAGATTCCAAAAGAAACAACAAGAGGTTCACTTTAAGAAATTTTTAGATGTACTTAAGTCGTTACATATCAACATTTCATTGGTAGAGGCTCTAGAATAGATGTCAGATTATTTTAAATTCATGAAAGTTATATTCTCTAAGAAGAGATGGTTGTGATATTTTGAGATAGTGTCTTTAACTAAGAAGTGATATGTATTCCTATAAAATAGGTTTCCACCAAAGATGAAAGATCCTGAAAGCTTTACCATACCGTGTAACATTAGTAGTTCCTATTATGGTATGGGCCTATGTGATTTGGGAGTGAGTATAAATCCGATGCCTATGCTTGTGTTTAGAAAATTGGGAATTGGTGAAGTTAGACCAACAATAGTGTCACTACAACTAGCAGATCGATCAATAGAATGTCCTGGAAGAAAGATTGAAGATATTTTAGTATGTGTTGATAAAATTCTTTTTCATGTTAACTTTCTTATTTTGTATTTTGAAGTAGATAAAGAAGTCCCTATCATTTTGGGAAGACCTTTCTTAGCAACCGGAAGAACACTAATTATTATTTAGAAAGGAGAACTTACCATGCGAGTCTAAGACGATAAGGTAACCTTTAATGTTTTCAAAGCTATGAGATGCTATGATGCAGGAGAAGAATGTTCTTTTATGGATCAGACAGACTCGTCATTCCTATAAATGATTCGTTGGAACAACTCTTAGCACTAGAGATGCTAAGTGATGACGATGAAGATGAAAATCATGCTGAATTGGAAGTCGAATTGAAGGGAATCACTTTGTAACCCCCATTTTGAGCCTTTGGAGTCAAATTCTCATGAGTATAAGCAATTGAAAGCTTCAACTGAAGAACTGCCTAAGTTAGAGTTAAAGGTACTACATTCTCACATTAAATATGCTTTTCTAAGTAATTTTTCTACTCTACCTCTGATTATTTCAGCTGAATTAGCTGAGAATCAAGAAGAGAAGCTGATTAATTTCTTGAAGAAATTCACGAAGGCTATCGGTTGGATGATATCTAATATTAGAGTTATTAGCCCACTTTTTTGCATGAACAAAATCATCTTAGAAGATGGTGAAAAAGGCATTATTGATGGCCAAATAAGGTTAAATCACATCATGAAAGAGGTAGTCAAGAAAGAGATCATCAAGTTGTTAGATGCGAAAATTATTTACCCCATCTTATATAGCTCTTAGGTGAGTCCAGTCCAATGTGTGTCAAAGAATGGTAACATCACAGTTGTAAAAAAATGAAAATAATGAGCTGATTCCAACCAAAACAGTCACAATTTGGAGGATTTGTATTGATTACCATAAGTGGAATACTGTAACTCAGAAAGATCATTTCCTATTATCATTTTTAGATCAAAGGCTAGACAGACTTGTAGGGCACAATTACTATTGTTTCCTCAACAAATATTCAGGATACAATTAGATCCCTATAACCCCAGAAGATTAGCACAAGACAGCCTTCATATGTCCATATGGTACGTTTCCTTTCAAACGTATGCCTTTTTGTTTATGTAATTCACTTGGAACTTTTCAACGGCGTATGATGGTTATATTCACTAACATGGTTGAAATATTTTTGGAAGTGTTTATGGATAACTTTTTTTTTTGTTTGAAGACTCTTATGAAAATTTTTTAGATAATTTGGCCAAAATGCTCAAATGATTGGAAGAGACGAACCTTGTTCTCAACTAGGAGAAATGTCATTTCATGGTGAGAGAAAGCATTGTTTTGGGACATAGAAAGATAGATGTTATCGAGAAACTCCCACCTCTAATGTCTATAAAGAGCATTAGGAGTTTTCTAGGACATGTTGGATTTTATAGGAGATTCATTAAGGATTTCTCCAAAATCTCCAAATCACTTTGTAAACTATTGGAGAAAGATTCAGTATTCAATTTTGATGGTGATTGTTTAATAGCTTTTGAAGAGTCGAAGAAAATGTTAGTTTTAGCACCAATCATCATCACACCATATTGGAGTTCACAGTTTGAATTGATACGCAACGCGAGCAACTATATTGTAGGAGTTGTGTTAGGACAACAGAGGAATGAGATTTTCCATCCCATATACTATGCTAATCAAACCTTGACGAGAGCACAATTAAATTATACGGTAACAAAAAAAGAGCTACTTGTTGTTGTTTTTACTTTTGAAAATATTCATTCATATCTTGTAGGTACAAAAGTGACTGTTTATATTGATCACACGGCTATTAAATATCTAATGTTAAAGAGAGATGCAAAACCATGATTAATTAGTTGGATATTGTTACTCCAAGAGTTTGATTTGGTGATACAAGATAGGAAAGGAATAGAGAATTAAGTGGCAAATCATTTGTCTAGATTGGAGCAAAAAGACAGAACCCACTCCATAGTTCCTATTAATGAGTATTTTCCAAACAAACTTATCTTTGAGGTAAGTCACTTCCATAAAGCTCATTAGTTTGCAAATTATGCTAACTTTTTAGCTAGTGGTTTAATGTCGCCCGATTTGACATATCAACAAATGAGGAAATTCCTTCATGATGTAAGATATTATTTTTTAGAGGAACCATTTCTGTTCAATCAATGTGCAAATCGAATGATTAGAAGGTGTGTAGTTGAGAGCGAAGTAGCATATATTTTGTACCATTGCCATTCTTCCTTGAGTGGGGGACATTTTGGAGGATCACAAATTGCAACCAAAGTATTATAAGTCGATTTCTTTTGGCCGACCTTGTTTAAGGATGCACATGCCTACGTGAAAGAATGCGATCGATGCCAAAGAGTTGGAAATGTGACCAGAAGGAATGAGATGCCACTTACCAACATTCTCGAGGTAGAGTTATTTGAATTTTAAGGTATTGACTTTCTTGGTCTCTTTCCTTCTTCTTATGGTAACAGGTACATCTTGGAAGTCATTGATTATGTGTCCAAATGGGTGGAAGCCAAGGCATATCCGACTAATGATGCCAAGGTGGTGATACGGTTTCTTCAAAAACACATATTTACGAGATTTTGGACTCCCAAAGCTATAATCAGCGATGAAGGTTCCCATTTTGGATTTTGTGAATAAATGACTAAAGTGGTTGTTGGGCAAATATAATGTAAAGCATAAAGTTGCTACAACTTACCATCCTTAGACGAATGGTCAAGTTGAGTTTGTGAATAAAAAAATAAAGGGCATAATTGATAAAATAGTGCGCCCAACTCCAAGAGATTGGTCCCGAAGACATGATAAAGCATTATGGGCCTACCAAATGGCATTTAAGACTCATTTAGGGATGTCTCCTTACAGGTTAGTCTATGGTAAGACATGTCATTTGCCATTAGAACTTGAGCATAAAGCCTATTGGGCTCTTAAACAGCTCAATTTAGACCTAAAATCTGCTGGGGACAAACGGATGTTAGAACTTAATGAGTTGGAAGAGATGAGATTATTCTCTTACGAGAATGCCAAACTCCATAAAGAAAATTTAAAAAAAAATATGGCATGATATGCACATCCGTCACCGTATGTTCGAAGTTAGACAACAAGTCCTCCTCTTCAATTTGAGATTGAAGATTTTCCTATGTAAACTTAAATAATCACGTTTTTTCGTATGAAGTAGTTGAACACCAAAACAATAAAGGAGGTACATTTAAAGTTAATCGTCAACGACTAAAATATTATTGGATCGGTAAAATTGAGCAAGAAAACACTTTGCTCATTTTAACCGATCCATGAAATTTTTTTTGTTAGAAAACTGTTACTTTTTAAATAAATAATTTTTATTTTTATTTTTATTTTTATTTTTATTTTTATTTTTATTTTTATTTTTATTTTTATTTTTAGTTGTAAATAAAATAGATAAGTTTTGTATATAAATAAATGGGTAAATAGAAATAATAATATTAATAAAACTCTTAATTAAAATTAACTTAATTTTTTAAGTGAATTAGGGGTTTATATTGTTTTTCTTCCCTACTTTTTTTTCCTCTTTTGTGTTTTTTTTGTCACCACCTTCCTAGCTTTCACCGTCTTTCATGCCACCGCCAACACCCCTCGGCACACCACTCACTAGCCCAGCCCGGTGTGGTCTGACGCCCAGCAGCACCAGTCAGCCCACGCGCGCACACACCTTCTAGCAGCAGACTTTTTGTGCTACTCTTTCACACATCATCGTGCTCCATTAGATACTTGTGGCACTCATCGGCCTATGTTGGTCACTTGCAACAAATATCACGTACCATCAGGCCCTGACATCTAAAATTGGGCACTGTCAAGTACTGCCGATTGCAATCAAGTGCAATTGGTTACCATCGCTAGCAATCGAGTCCTGTCAAGCCTTGTGCTCCACCAACCAATAGTAGAAGCATAGTTTTTTTAACATTTTCTGTGACAATTATGGCTGACCCCTCAACAATCAACAAACCGTATTTGCCACCCCTAACCTATGTTGAGGTATTTTTGGGATTTAATTTTTTCTACTAAGTGGTTTTTATCTTAATTGTTTTTTAAAATGAATCAGAAAATGATGAATTTGGAGATTTAAGAGGAAGAGTTTCAACCTCATTTTCAAACCCTAGGAATAAGGGATAAATACATTAGAATATTTAAGAAGAAATCCCTATTTCCAGAACAGAGTTTTCCACTGGATAGTAAGTATGATGTACCAACACTCATCTGGGAAATTATTGAAAAACGAGGGTGGAAATTTCTATGTGATATCTAGTCTTCTCCTTATGACAACATTTTCAGAGAGTTCTATGCTCACTTGAATTCACCAACATTGACAATGCTCCAAGTGCGAAGGAAGGAATTATGTTTATCATTAACAATAAATAATGCCATATTCAATTTACTGGATATTAATAATGATGACTATTCTTCCATGGTAGCCAATTCTAGTGAAGAGACGATTTAAAACATTCTGAAAATCATCACAATTCAAAGAGCCAAATGGATGATATCGAGACAAGCTATTCGTTATTTTCGTAGGAAATATCTAACCCAAGAGGCAAAGGTATGGTTCTACTTTATTTCAACGAGTACTACTCCTACCTTTTTAAGTTGCATTGTTTCGATGACTCAAATGATTCTCCTATATTGTATATTGACTGGAAAGTCAATTAATATGGGTATAATAATACTTAACAAAATTTGAGAGTGTATAGAAAAAAAGACAGGTTATTACTATTTCCCATCACTCATCACTCTGATGTGTCACCAAATTAACATACTGATTCGAGACATTAAAGAACCTTACAACAGAGTTATGATTACTGCCTATGATATCTCAAGGGCAGTAGGTGACATCAAAAGAAAAGGAAAAATCATAAAGATTAATGAGGATGAGATGGTAGAACCAAAATTTGATTCTAGCAATACCAACCTACCCGATGACATCGCAGCAACCTAAGTAACAAAACGGGTTTAAAAATGACGTAAGCCAAATGAACATATAAGGATGCGTATGATCTAATAGAAAACATGGCAATGAATTGCTTCTAGTGGCCAAATGGGAAATTTATATATGGCCAGAGACCATTCGCGGTGAAAGTTGTTCATGAGGATGACAAATACCAACAGATATTGGACAGAATCAATTGGATAGAGTCAATATCTAGTGGATCTTTGATATAGGCGGAGATAGACCTATTGCTCAATATCTTGAAAATGTAACCGAAAATGTGAATTGCATAAAGAATAGAGGAGCAAACCCCTATTCGAATAATTATAATCTCAGTTGGAGAGATCGCCCGAATCTAAAATGGGACAGCAATCAGAAAGGAGGTAACAGTTCTAACCCTATCAAACAAAACATTACTTACCAACCTCCATATCTATAGAAACCTCGGGAAAGGGCCAATCCAAATGACCATACTATATGTGGTCAAAGACTTTATCTAATTGAGGGAGAGATGCAGTCAATCCAAAATGAAGTGAAACAGATGCAGTATGAGTTGGCATCCAACACACTTAAATAACCTATTAGTCACTTACGAGGCTCAAATCGACCTTACAGGTAATCAAAATGGCAGAAAATGTATAAAAATTCTTGTTTTATTAATATTTAGTTCCTAACATACTAAAAATGAAAATAAAATAATTAATTATAAATGTGCTAGAAAACAAAATCATCAAATGCGGAAATGACCTAAAAAAACTACTACACTTGACGTTAGGTCACTATCCATCCACTACACTCCATAGTAAGACTTCCCTAGAACTAGTCCAACCCTACACACCATAACAGTAGGAGCATAAGCTCGTCTGGATATACCTCCAGTAAATATGCGGACAAACCACCAGTAGATTTGCATATGAACTGCTAGTAGATTTGCGGATAAATCGACAATAGATTTGCAGATGAACTGCCAGTAGATTTGCGAGTAAACCAACGATAGATTTGCAAATGAACTGCCAGTAGATATGTGACTAAACTGCCAATAGCACTTTCTCCTTCAACAACTCAATCCCAAGGAAATAGTATGACATGCTTTTATAACTCAGTAAATAGTAATGATAACAGTATTATCATGTAGTTATCATGAAAACAATAGCAATTGTAGTTTTAACAATAGTAATGAATATACTTCAATAGCAATTTCATATATAACACATAGTCAAACAGATCAAAGATTTCAGAATAAATATAGAAATAGGGTTTCAATTGAGCTTACAAGAACTTTGAACAACTTAGGGATTATACAGGGACTACTAAAACATTGCACAAAATTTAGGCAAAACTATAAAATAGAGGTCACACAACTGTGTGGCCAGGCCATTTGAAATGTTGATTCCATGTGATAGTAAGGTACACGACTGTGTGTTCAAGCAAGGTGATCAAAAAGCAAAAATCCCCAATGATAGTCACACGGCCGTGTAACTAGCTATGGCCATGTGACAATGAAAATACCCTAAAGTTACAGTAACACATGCGTGTCTTGACCAACCTTGTGGGGCACAGGCCCATGTGGTAGACCGTGTGGCCTAAAGATTTTTCATGGTTTGCCACCTATTCCCATGGTAAGGACACACAACTTTAACCACAAGTTTGTTTGGAATTCCACACATTCAAATCTAATTCAATTCACCTAGATCCGGTCCTTCAAATGACAAACACACAACATATTAACATTCGGTAATAAGGATTTTAGCAAGACCCGAAACAAACCGGTAAGAATAATGGAAGAAAGGGAAGTGTAGATCTTACACTCAATTGCGTATTACTATCAGGTCTACACGAATAAAGGACTTACCAATCTATAGTAATAAAGAGTGGAAGTAATGAACAACAGATCTAACACTAATAAAAATCGATGAGTAATATGGTGATTCAACAATGACGGAAACCGACAACCAAGTGTCTGCCTCCGAACGTACCAATGTCTAGAGTAGAAATCCTACACAAAATATATGAAAGGTTGTATCTGCAAGTATACAGGTCAAGTTGTAATATTGTTACAACAAAGTAGGTGAGTACTCCGAGGATTGTACCTAAGGGAGGTGAGTACTAAATTAATTATAACCTAAACGTAAATAGATCTAATTAATACTATAGATGGATTATATTGCAATGAATAAAAAGAAAGGTTGTGGTAATCTATACTAATGATAAGAAGAAAAGAAAGAGAATAATGAAATAAATCTATACTAATGACTTCCTAAGGTTGTTGGGCCTAGGGTTTAGATTTTTCTTTTCTTGAGCAGCTGATATGTTAAGAAATCCCTCCAAAATAGTTAATTAAGCATACCTCCACTCGCTAATCCCCCATAAGATGATTAGTTCCTCATGAATTTCGTAAATAATACAAACTTGATAGAAAGAATAGACATGAAGAATAATTCAAGAGTATAGAGTTTAGAAGAAGCCTGATTTGTATTAGAATTAAGCGTAGAATCCTCACAAAGTTTGATTGTGTTTCACAAATCTGATTTTTCTCACAAAAGCAAATAACAAGAACTGAAACAAATCTGAAAAGCTAAGAAGAGAAAAACTAAATACTAAAACTAGGAAGAAAGTTGTACAATATGAAAGTTATGTACAACATGTGCTACATGAGCATATATATAAACTTTAGAGTGGTCATCATCCTTAACCCCAGGTCATCTATCATCCTCGTGCTTAACATTTGATTTTGCATACCAAAATGCCCCTAGTTTGTAATTATTTCCCTACAGAGGTGATGTTGCGACACACCAGGTCTTGTGTCACAAGATTGAAGGCAGTATACTCATCTTCAAAGGTGTGTCGTGGCATCATCAGGCCGTGTCGTGACACCAAAAGCAGTCTTGGAATTCTTCTATGTTGTGACATCCAATTATTCGTGTTGCAACACAGCGACCAATATCGAGTTAGCACGTCTTCTAGTGGTCTCCTGCATGTTCATAAAGTATATTAGCTCACCTTTAGACCTAATTCGACCCCTAAGGTCAATAAAAGACTCAAATTACACACTTTATTGAATTGAACTAAACTTATGAAAACGAAATTAAAGCTTAACTAAAATGCCTATGTTCAAGCTCCTAAAGTGCGAAAACTAGTTTAATCTGCTACACCAAATTACGGCAGATCAAACTCCCCCACACTTAAGTCATTTCTTGTCCTCAAGAAAAAAAACAAAAATAGTAAAAGAAAAGATGACCCTTGAGCAAGTATAGTAGAAATGTTAGCTTTGGAGCATATGAATAATCATTTCATATTCGCACATACTCTTGGCATGATATATAACTGACTTACCACTTTTGATATCAACACCTAAGTTCAATATATTACAAAGCATACAAGCATTAAGGGTCTCAAATGTAGGAAACCATCAATAAATTGTACAAGTAACATGATTATCCTAGTAGAATACAAATAGTCATAAATGCAATTATTTAGTATGGTTTCAAATTGTGAATAAGTCTACCTACATCACATAGGGCTTTTTAGGTTGTAACGTTCTGAGGCTTAGGATAGGCATGGGATTCAAGAATAGCAAGCATTAAATGTTTTCAAGCGCGAAAATATTTTGGCACATCATATTGTCCCTTATTCTCCCCTAAATGACCATTTTCGCTCACCACTTTATTTCTCCTTCTGTCACCTTCCTTTTTCCTCCTTATAGGAAATCTCAACATCATATAGTAACTACGGCTAACTCATGATTCTTTATTACAATGATGAATGAGTTTTTATATTGTTGTGACTTTGTCACTTTTCTTCTTTTTCATAGTACCTCACTCAAAAATGCTTCCATTTTTCACATACTTTTTCTACTCTTGTAATTTCCCTTTTTGAATTTTCTTTTACACTTTTTAAACTAACCTATAATTGTTATACTCTACTGATCTTTCTTATCACTCTACTTTTACAAAAATACCATAATGTATCTACTTAACCCTCAATATGTATGGGCAAACGTCTATAATCATGTAGTTTGGGACCAAAGAAATGGGTAAGCACAAATCATCATTTTTAGTACGGGTTTTGTATAAAGGTTCATCAAGAACGGTTTTCTAGCTCAAAATAGGTACTAAATATGAATAAATAGGGTTAGATTTTTGGCTCTAGGTGTATACCAAATCATGCCTTAGGTCATCCCTAGATATCTCAATATTCACAAGTTTAGTCAACCAAACAATCACAACTTCAACCATTTATCATTCATACTAGTATGGTCGTTTCTTTGTATTTTCTATATCAGTTGGTACATTCAATTGCTTAATGTCTATTTACAGTATTTCAAATCACCTATGAACATGCTTCTAATCAATCACTTGTATTTCTACAAGCTCAAGCAAACAATTGACAACAAAAAACCAAAGAAAAGCATAAAAATTTCAAACAAATTTTCTATGTTACCCCCCACACACTTTAGATAAAACATTGTCCACAATGCGTAGCCCTGTAAAATATAAGAAAAGAAGTTACCCGATTGATCGTAATAGTTTCACAGAATATTGGTGGGTGCCTCCTCCTTTTATCAGTGAAAGCTTAAAATTGTTGTGTTTCTTCCATATGGGGTTCCTACACAGAAAATTTAAACACAAAACAACTATTAAAAGTTCAATCATCCAAAAATTACAAATCATCCAAAAATGAATACAATCTATAACACCCCTTACCCGTACTCGATGCCGGAATAGGGTACGAGGTAAACCATGTTGTAAAATTTCATCTAAATTAAAACTTTCAAGTTGTTATTCTCGAGTCGTTAATTAGGGTTTTCTTGACTAAATATACTCATAATCTTTCACTTCCTCGTCGTATGAATTTATAAATTTTCACTTGTTGAATTCGTCCTGAGTACCTGAATTTATCCGTATCTTTACATATTCTCATATCGTCAAAATTTCCTTTTTAACTAATGTAATATATCAATTACTCACTATCTAGTAAGCTTATTGTCACAAATATATACATTATCCATTCATCTCCCACAAAGCTAACAAAATTAGCCACAAAGATAGTACAAATTTTCTCTATTCGATATAAACCAAAACCTGTTATTTCTTTTCCAATAAACCTTACTAAATATACACTTTATACTAACCCAAGTGTTTAACCATTCACCCATGACATAAATATATTTTATCCATTATTGCCGAATATAGATATGTTTCACAAATCATAATTCACCTCACATGGTAACTGAATTATTTTTTATCATTTGTCAAATAGATTACAAAATAAGTTATATAACAAAATATAGATACATTTTAAACCACACAAATAAACAAATTTTCATGGCATTACATTATCATCACATATCAAAGACAAATGTTCTTGACATTTCTATCACATAAACCGAATTAATCAATGCAACCTCAATGATATAATCATCCATATATCATTATTTTCACACATATAAATATCATGACTTAATTTCTTAAACATTTGATCAATTTCTTTTCAATACCGCAATAGTCCTTCAGTGTCAATACATATTTACCATTCAATTTAACATTTACCGATTATAATTGGGCATATGACCATTTATACACAATTCATTCATACATTTTATTATCCCTCTCCTCCTCTCCATTCCACATCCTTTATGTATAAAACATGCATAATTAGCATTATACATAATTTCACTATTCACTTATACTTAAATTCAAAGTTGTCTATTTGACTCAGAGTCACTAAATCATTTTTATCTGAAGCTAAAGAGATCAAAATTAAGTTCTGTTAATTTTCCCTAAAACTAGACTCACATTTCTTCTTACCATAAAATTTTCAGAATTTTTTACTTGTCCAATTAGTACATTTTATTCTTTAAATATTCTCCTATTTCACTGCTCAACATCTCTGACCTCTCTTCACTAAAAATGAACTATCTCATTGTACAGATTTCGGATGATATTTTTGTTTGTTTCCTTTGAAAATAGACTCATTAATAATTCTAAGCATATAAATTATAACTCATAATTATTTTTGTACAATTTTTAATTATTTTCCAAAGTCAGAACAGAGGATTCTGAAATCAATCCAACCCTGCCCCAGTAAAATTCAAATATCTCAAAATGTATAACTCTTTTGCTTGTTCTATTTCTTTTATGTAAAAATAGACTCATTAATATTTAATTAAATATCGCACTCAACCACTAACTCAATTTCTATAATTTTTGGTGAGTTTTCAAACTAATGTCACTATCACTATCCAAATCTGTTCCGTTTCAAATTCACTCATTCACATAACACTATAACAATTTATTTTGTAAGCACGGTACAAAACTTCATCACTCCAGTGAATCTTTTGCAACTCATCGCATTTCAATCACATATTCTTATTGGTTTGCAATTTCTCATATCCCGTTAAACATGTCGGTATAATAGCGAACATTCAGTGGTTTGCACATAGTACCACTCATTTAACTATTATCATTCGATACACGTAGTAGCCTTCACATAGTACTACACACGTGATCAAACTTTCCGGTTCACGTAGTAGCCCGCACATAGTACTACACACGTGACCATTAATATTCGATACACGTAGTAGCCTGCACATAGTACTACACACGTGATCGAAGCTATCTGGTACGCATAGTAGCCTGCACATAGTACTACACATGCGACCTTTCATTCCGGTACACGTAGTAGCCTACACGTAGTACTACACACGTGACCATCACTTTCACTTTCACATAGTGACCTACACACAGTCCATGTCACACATGTGATCATTTATTTACTTCATTCGTATCCCTTTTTATTCCGAATATTCAATTGGGAAATTTCTCACTTTTTCTCATTTTTTTCTTTTTCACTAATCAAAGTCAATTCCTTGTCTTTCTTGACTTATAATAACACATTTAACTTATTTTACACTCACATTATTCAATCCAGTCCAAAAATCACATTTTGGCAAAATTACATTTTTGCTCCTAAAGTTTCAAAAAATTATGATTTTGCCCCTAGGCTCGGAAATTAAATTTTATTTCTTTTTCTTATGTTTTATGACATGCTGAACAATTTTTCCTTCTATAGCAACATCAAATTCTTGCTCTATAGTGCACTTATGAATAATAATAATTTTTAACAATTATACCGTTTCACTCGTTTTCGCTGAAAATCGTTTAGAAAAAATCGTTTAACATAATTATAAGCTTCATATTCTATCATGAAACACAATTTTTCAAACATAATTTCTAGATCGAATTAATGATAGAAATAGCTTAAGCAAGTTACTGGGATTCTAAAAATATAAAGAACAAGAAAAACGGGGCTAGAACGGACTTACCATGAAGCTTGAAAGAATGAACAAACCCTATCCATGGAGTCCACATGATATTCGGCCAGCACTCACGGAGAAGATGATGATTTTGGCCTTATTTTGTCTTTTTAATTTGTTTTAATTACCAAAATGCCCTTAACTTAAAAATATCATATTTCACCTATTTCATGTTCATTTTTGTCCATAACATAACCAACAGTCTAGTTACCATTTAAGGACCTCCAATTTAAAATTTCATAGCAATTTGACACCTCTAGCTTCTAGAACTCAACTTTTGCACTTTTTACAATTTAGCCCTTTAGACTAAATTGAGTGCTCAAACGTCGAAATTTTCGAAAGAAAGTTTCACGAAATATTTTCGTGAAATTGTAGAATATAAAAATATAATAAGAATTAAATTTTTCCTCATCGGATTTGTGGTCCCAAAACCACTATTTCGACTAGGCTTAAAATCGGGCTGTTATAACTCTCACCCTCTTTAGGGATTTTCGTCCCCGAAAATCTTATCAAGAGTAGATTAATGATTTGTTTCCACTCAATACATTTCAAATTCAGACATAACTTTAGATTTTTCACTGACATTAAACATTTTAAACCCCTATAGTCATCAAATATGTCACATAACTCTTTTCCTTCAGCTTTAACTATAAGAAATCACAAAATACCTTTGTACACTCTTTCACTAGAACACTCTTCAAACAGTTCATTAACGTATATTGATAATCAATAACTCTTTATTCAACTTAGGCTGAATCATAACAGATGTTTAAGTTGACAATATTTTCGTGCAAAAGAAAGCTTCAACAATCATATTTACTTTAATTTACCACAACATTTCTCAATTAGAATCATTACGATAAATATAATTTGTATCAAGTCCTCAAGAATACAAATTCTTCTCCCAGATTAAACCTCAATCTATATATATACTCAAAGTTTATTTCAAATCTGGTAGATATATTCAAACTCATATAACCCAGACATATCATTATATAGAAGCCACTACCATTATATAATATAATATCAATTTCGATGATATCCCAAAAGATGTCTAAAAAGATCAATATCTCTCATAGATATTAGAATTCAAAGTAACAGAAGCAATATAATCTTCACGTATATTCAACAGAACAATAGCCAGTATGAACAAAATATTAGCCTTATACAAACTTTACCGTCGATTTTCATATTCTCACAAGGAAATAAATACCAAAAAAAAGACATGACAATGTCGAACATATCCCAAACAGACCAATAATACCTTCATCTATTAATATGTTTAGCTAATATTCTCATACGATAAGAATTCTTTCTAAACTAAACAGTCACATATAATTCTGAGGATAATCGTACAGACAGAATATTCAAAAGAAATCAAAGTAACTACCCAATTATAGCCACTGTACTTGGCTATCAATACCATACAAATATTATTCCACTGTCTAATTCTGTCATTAAAAATTTTCACATTATCTCTTTACTGACAGAAATCGATCCAGACAAATTTCTGGTTAGTTCTTTCTTTAAATACCATACCTGAATAAATCATTTATTTGGATTTAACTTCTTTTGTGATAGTAACTTTGCATAATCTGAGTAGATTTCAAAACTATCCAATATCTCTCTCTCTCTTTTTATATTGTCTTCGTTTGCTAATTCATTCACTTTTCTGATCACATTATTAATCTTCCGTACACAAACTTCTGTAACACTACACTCATAAGCTTATTCAATCAAAATCTTACAAATTTTATTGTAACATTTTACTGATATAGGGGTGAGTGTAATAAAGCCTCAAATTTATCCTACACATAAATACGCATAACACATACTATCACAAATAGCCAATTCATTTACTAATTTCACATTCTCAAAGCATTTAATGAACATTTGCTTTTAATCACTTTTTTTCTCAACACATAATTCATATTCCAACTCAAACCACTAATTCACAATCGAAATTTCTATATAGCATCATAATCCAAATATCACAACTCATGTGTCCATATAATTATAGCATTTATCAACAATAAAATGTTATACTCTTTGATCCATACTTTTATGAGTTTCAACTCATAATCAATACATTTCATTCAAACATTTAAGTGTTTACTTCTATACTGTCAGAATTAATTCAATTGAAAAACATATTTGTCTCATCAAGATAATTTTCTTCATAAAACAATACTGATAAAGGGGGTGATGGTGAGGCCATAAATCTTCTAACTTGCTCTCATAGATACATATATATATGATTTTGTATTTATTATCAATGTAACACCATCATAACCACGTAGTTCATTTCAAGCAAATTAACACATCTATCTATTATGAATATTTTCTGTCACTCATAATTTCACACAACGAATTTACTTACTTGAGCTCAATATTAATATCTAATTAAATTTCAATACTTAGCTTCTATTTTACTTACCGACATTTATTCAATTAAAGAACGTCTTACAAAATGGAGTACTTCGTTTTCTCTATGCCATAGTCCAGCTATGGTCTTACACAGTAGCACATATCACACCGATGCCATATCCCAGATATGGTCTTATACAGAAACCACATATCACTGAACGAAAGTACTCATTCTTGTGTTCTACTCGATTTAATCTTCCAATTCAATTTTCATACTATTATAATATTCATGATTTAATGGTAAAGACATAAAACAAAATACTTTGTTATTTTTAACTTAACAATTAAACATAAGATTCTACCATATGCACATATTGATTTCACTTATTCAAGCAGATATACATAAACACACATTCCATCTATTTAAGTAAATTCACTTACCATATTCACTTAATCAAATATGTTGAGCACATAGCATCATATAATCACCAACATTCTCGAATGAGCTTATCACAACATAATTTTTTTTATGATCATCTCTTTTTATGCATGAACACATACATAACACGAATTTTTTTATTCTTACATTTCCAAATTCCAACATAACGTGAACATATTTCATTTATTTTAATATCATTTTCAACATTATTGAAAATAACTCAGTTGAAAATCATCTCTGTTTTAACAAAACAATTTCGTTAGAGCCCGGAGATATCACATCATCACGAGTAATAACATAGCATGTATAGCTAGACTCACATATGCTACGTTCGGTCCGAGAACTGACTAATCCGTAGCTCTGATACCACTAAATGTAACACCCTTTACCCGTATTCGATGCCGAAATAGGGTACGAGGTATTACCAGAACATATACACTTTTAACCGTAGTAAACCAAGTTGTAAAATTTCATCTAAATTAAAACTTTCAAGTTGTTATTCTCGAGTCGTTAATTAGGGTTTTCTTGGCTAAATATACTTACAATCTTTTACTTCCTCGTCGTATGAATTTATAAATTTTAACTTACTTGTTGAATTCGTCCTGAGTACCTGAATTTATCCGTATCATTACATATTCTCATATCGTCAAAATTTCCTTTTTAACTAATGTAATATATCAATTACTCAGTAGCTCGTAAGCTAATTGTCACATATATATACATTATCCATTCATCTCCCACAAAGCTAACAAAATTAGCCACAAAGATAGTACAAATTTTCTCTATTCGATATATACCAAAACCTGTTATTTCTTTTCCAATAAACCTTACTAAATATACACTTTATACTAACCCAAGTGTTTAAGCATTCACCCATGACATAAATATATCTTATCCATTATTGTCGAATATAGATATGCTTCACAAATCATAATTCACCTCACATAGTAATCGAATTAATTTTTATCATTTGTCAAATAGATTACAAAATAAGTTATATAACAAAATATAGATACATTTTAAACCACACAAATAAACAAATTTTCATGGCATTACATGATCATTACATATCAAAGACAAATGTTCTTGACATTTCTATCACATAAACCGAATTAATCAATGCAACCTCAATGATATAATCATCCACATATCATTATTTTCACACATATAAATATCATGACTTAATTTCTTAAACATCTAATCAATTGCTTTTCAATACCGCAATAGTCCTTCAGTATCAATACATATTTACCATTCAATTTAACATTTACCGATTATAATCTAGCATATGACCATTTATACAATTTTCATTCATACATTTTATTATCCTCCTCCTTCTCTCCATTCCACATCCTTTATTTATAAAACATGCTTAATTAGCATTATACATAATTTTACTATTCACTTATACTTAAATTCAAAGCTGTCTATTTGAGTCAAAGTCACTAAATCATTTTTATCCGAAGCTACAGAGCCCAAAATTAAGTTCCGTTAATTTTACTCGAAACTAAACTCACATTTCTTATTACCATAAAATTTTCAGAATTTTTTACTTGGCCAATTACTACAGTTTATTCTTTAAAGTTTCCCCAGTTTCACTACTCAACATCTCTGACCTCTCTACACTAAAAATGAATTATCTCATTGTACAGATTTCAAATGATACTTTTGTTTGTTTCCTTTGAAAATAGACTCATTAATAATTCTAAGCATATAAATTATAACTCATAATTATTTTTGTAAAATTTTTAATTATTTTCCAAATTCAGAACAGGGGATTCCGAAATCAATCTGACCCTGCTCCACTAAAATTCAAATATCTCAAAATGTATAACACTTTTACTTGTTCTATTTATTTTATGTAAAAATAGACTCATTAAGCTTTAATTTCATATCTCACTCAACCACTAAATCAATTTCTATAAGTTTTGGTGATTTTTCAGACTAACATCACTGTCACTATCCAAATCTGTTCTGTTTCGAATTCACTCGTTCACATAACACTATAACAATTTATTTTGTAAGCACGGTACAAAACTTCATCACTCCAGTGACTCTTTTGCAACTCATCGCATTTCAATCACATATTCTTATTGGTTTGCAATTTCTCATATCCCGTTAAACATGTCGGTATAATAGCGAACATTCGGTGGTTTGCACATAGTACCACTCATTTAACTATTATCATTTGATACACGTAGTAGCCTTCACATAGTATTACACACGTGATTAAATTTTTCGATTCACGTAGTAGCCTGCACATAGTACTACACACGTGACCATTAATATCTGATACACGTAGTAGCCTGCACATAGTACTACACAAGTGATCGAAGCTATCCGGTACGCATAGTAGCCTGCACATAGTACTACACATGCGACATTTCATTCCGGTACACGTAGTAGCCTACACATAGTACTACACACGTGACCATCACTTTCACTTTCACATAGTGACCTACATAGAATCCATGTCACACATGTGATCATTTGTGTTACTTCATTCGTATCCCTTTTTATTCCGAATATTCAATCGGGAAATTTCTCACTTTTTTCTTATTTTTTTTCTTTTTCACTAATCAAAGTCAATATCTTGTCTTTATTGACTTATAATAACACATTTAACTTATTTTACACTCACATTATTCAATCCAGTCCAAAAATCACATTTTGGCAAAATTACATTTTTGCTCCTAAAGTTTCACAAAATTATGATTTTGCCCCTAGGCTCGGAAATTAAATTTTATTCCTTTTTCTTATGTTTTATGACATTTTGAACAATTTTTCCTTCTATAGAAACATCAAATTCTTGCTCTAAAGTGCACTTATGAACAATAATATTTTTTAACAATTACACCGTTTCACTCGTTTTTGCTGAAAATCGTTTAGCAAAAATCGTTTAACATAATTCTAAGCTTCACATTCTATCATGAAACATCAAAATTCACGCTTTTCATCTATGGGTAATTTTTCAAACATAATTTCTAGCTCGAATTAATGATAGGAATAGCTTAAGCAAGTTATCGGGATTCTAAAAATATAAAGAATAAGAAAAACGGGGCTAAAACGGACTTACCATGAAGCTTGAAAGAATGAACAAACCCTAGCCATGGAGTCCACATTATATTCGGCCAGCACTCATGGAGAAGATGATGATTTTGGCCTTATTTTGTCTTTTTAATTTATTTTAATTACCAAAATGCCCTTAACTTAAAAATATCCTATTTCACCTATTTCATGTCCATTTTGTCCATGAAAAATGGTCTAATTACCATTTAAGGACCTCTAATTTAAAATTTCATAGCAATTTTACACCTCTAGGTTCTAGAACTCAACTTTTGCACTTTTTACAATTTAGCCCTTTTAACTAAATTGAGTGCTCAAATGTCGAAATTTTTGAACAAAATTTTCATGAAATCTTTACGTGAAATTGTAGACCATAAAAATATAATAAGAAATAAATTTTTCCTCATCGGATTTTTGGTCCCGAAACCACTGTTCTGACTTTGCTTAAAATCGGGATTTTACACAATCTTTCAAAAAAATTAAAAGTTCAATCATCCTCCTCAAAATCCATCTCATCATTTTCGTCCCTCTCCTTAGCTCTTTCTTTTTCACCCTCCTATTCCTCTTCTTCCTACTCTGGATGTGTCGATCCAAACATATTCGGCGTATAATTAGGCACCCTAATATTGTTTTACAATATGAATTCCTAAAAAAATGGGTCCGACTCCTGCATCCAGTGTATCATTCTGCCTAGCTTGAGATGACCACTCTCGCCAATTTCTTATTGAGTGGTCGATTTTGCTTTCCTCTACGATGAAGTCAGAGCGGCCATCATCTTCTGCTGCAGTTTATTCCACTCCTTAATTTGATTAGCATGAAGCTCAGTGTACTGTGTATACAGAGTGTCGCCAATTATGCTTCGAGATGGCTTCATTGATTGCTCTGTAAATGCCATCGAAACGCCTACTTTTTTGCATAAGGTCATCACTAAGTGGGGAAAAAAGACTCTCACTCTCTGGCCACTAACGCATCGCTTCATATTTTGGTATATCCACGTTTTGATGCATACCTATTTTTTTTTAACAAAATAGCATAAAGAAACACCGCTCAAAAAGTATTGACATTAGAAACATTCAAAGCAGGAGCTATTCTAGTGCACAGAAATTGAATCCACATCTTTACTTCAAGAAACATTATTGTTTGATCAAAGGAGGTTAGAATATCAATACCTGAGCGACATTTCCATTCACCCCTCCCCTCTGTTAGGAAGTTTATAATGTTGTCCATATTTATATCTCGAAAATATTCCAAATTAGTTTCCGCTATAAAATATTTTTCATAAAATGAAGCATTATAAAATTCACAAATAACCCGTGGGGTAATTCGTACATCTTTCTCTAGCATAGGCATCGTTTTCCATGTATGACCTTCAAATTTTCTAGACTCTTGGTCCCATAAAGATGCATAAAATGGCTGAACTATAGGAATTATGGCAGAGTCTTTTGGGATCATACCAAAATATTGCCATCTATGATATTTAACTACAGGTCATATCTCCTAATAGAGAACCATCGATGGTTCAAATCCTCTTTCTTGAATAAATGTTTTTTCCTGAAGTTCTAGAAAATATTTCTCAATGTTTGGATTCGAGAAATTAGAGGGATTTACAATCACCAAAGGTTCTGGTTCATTAGTTCTTCTAACTTTTCATGGAGGCATTTTAAATATTGTCTAAGTTAAATAAGTAACAAACTAACAAGCAAAGTTTCCATTGGAACAGTAAAAATAAGAGTTAGGAACCCTTAACCTCAAATGGAGATTCGTTTGATTCCCTTGAGAATTCATGTTGTTCTGTCTCCAAATCCTTGCACTGAATGAGTTTATCCCTAAAACTAAGCTCTACAAAACAAATATTTGGAAATAAAAAGATATTTGGAGGTTTTCAAAATTTTAGGCTTTTAAAAATCTAGACAATTTTGAGAGAATTAGAATTTAAAGAGGTTTTAGGTGATGGTTAAGAGTGTTTTGGCGTTTAAAAATACAGATTTTTTAGCTTAAAAATTGGGTATAATTAAGTTTAGTCATTCGAGTTGTGCAATTGGGTTGGGTTAACCCTACAGAAAATTGCATCAATGTCGCAACATAGGGGTTCTATGTCGCAACACACTCTTGAATTTTGGATTTCTGGGTATACTGGCTTCGGTGTCATGACACACAGATTCTATGTTGCGACATTGAGATAGTTTTCTCAATTTCATCAATTTTGGCCTTGGTGTTGCGACATAGGGTTGCCTTGGTGTTGCGACATAGGGTTGTCGTGTTGCGACACTAGCTCTATTTTTTCCCACAATTCCAATTTCTCGAGTATCACAGTTTCTATAAAACATAAATTTGATAAAAATTCAAATCTAGACTAAACAGTTAGCTAAATATACAATAATTTACAAAGAGTTGAATATCAATTTTAAATAATCAAGTTTTACTGTTGGATTCATCCAACAGCACCATTAATTCATATAAGGACGATTCACTGGTTCTTTCAGTATTAGTCCATTGCCTGTCATGCCACTCCACTTTCTTCCATTTATCTCTTTCCCTAAACCTTTTATTTTGACCTTCATTAACTGTAGGAAGTATGTCCCTTGATTAGGGATTATTCGGGTTAAAAATAGATAATTCATTACAATGTTCCCCTAAGTCCCTTTTATGTTCCCCACTATATTGGTGAACACATTTAAAAATTTCTTTTTCACTATTGATCTTCATTGTTAACTTGTTTTTTTCCAAATCAATGGTGGATTTTGACGTTGCTAAACAGGGTCTTCCTAACATGATAGGTATCTCACGGTCTTCCTCAAAATCTGTTGAGATAATGAAACTGCGTACTTTGACTAACACATCTTCCAATACTCCTTTTTGCTATACTGAAGATTTGTTAGTCAGTTGTAGTGTGATCTCAGTGTTTTTTAGGTCCCCTAATCCAAACTTTTCATAAATTGATAAAGGCATTAAATTGATGCTAGCTCCTATGTCACATAGAGCTCTATTAAACTGAATGCTCCCTATCTCTATCAAAATTATAAAACTTCCTTGGTTTTTTAGCGTTTGGGGAACTTTTCTAGAAATAATAGCACTACAGGAAGCTCTTATATTAACTTGTTCACCTACCTTAATTTTCCTACGCCTACACATAATTTCTTTTAAGAATTTGGCGTATTTAAGGACTTTATCAGTTAGTTCAATTAAAGGCATGTTGACATTAATGTTTTGAACAAGTTTAAAAAGCTTACAAACTCATCCTCATCTCATTTTTATTTCTCTTCCAACCTTGAAGGGAATAGTATCTTTGCAATAGCAGATTCATTGGTTATTTCTCTTTCTAGCTTAGCTACCGATTCAAATACGTCTTCTGGTTCTGGTTATTTACCAGCTTCTGGGGACTCTTCTTAAAGATCTTCTACACTCTCTCTTATCTCCACTTTTGGCAAAGTTTCTAGGCTACTCAAGATTTTTCTCGAACAGAGCGCAATAGCTTTCACATGCTCATTTCCTTCCTCTTAAGATTATTCTCGGCATTGCTCGAAATGTCGGTGCCAATTTTTCTTTTAATATCTCCCATCATACTCATCAATTGTCTCACCTGATCTTCCAGATTAGTAAATGAAAACTCCCAAATAGAGGTAAGAAATGGACTAATATTATTTTAGGAAGATCTAAAGAGAAATGGAAACTCATCCTAAACATCATCAATGTAACAGCCCGTTTTCAGTAAAATCAAAATAGTAGTTTTGGAACCATAAATCTGTGGTCAAAATAATTATTTTATTATTATTTTATGGTCTACAGCATAATAGTGTTACCGTATAAAAATTTCGTTAAGAAATTTTACCGTTTGCTTGCTCAATTTGATAAAAATGACTAAATCACGTAAAGTGCAAAACTTGAGTTCTAATAGCTAGAGGTATTAAATAGCTATAGGAATTTAAAATAGATGTGCTTATATGGTAATTAGACCATTAATATGTTAGTGGATGTTAATGGCTTGGCATTTTGTGTAATTATTAAATATTATAAAGGCTATATTAGTAAAAAGGTAAATTAAATAAAACAAAATTTTGTCATCTTCCATTATTATTTTCTTTTCAACAAAATGTTAAAGAAC
The DNA here is from genome assembly GCF_007990345.1 of Gossypium hirsutum. NCBI lineage: Eukaryota > Viridiplantae > Streptophyta > Magnoliopsida > Malvales > Malvaceae > Gossypium > Gossypium hirsutum. The sequence continues at coordinate 10,264,508 of NC_053442.1, read as the reverse complement.
TAGAAGCCATTATTGAAGCTTCATTCGGCCAATCTTTAATCCTTCAATTAGGTATGTGTTTTTGTCTCGTTTTTAATTATTTCTATGTTTTCGGGATCGTTGTAGCTTAATCTAGCTAGCTCGGGGACTAATTTGTGAAACTGTTGAACTATTAGGGTTTTACCATTGATGAACATGCTTGAGTTTTGAATTTTGATGATATAAAATGAATGGTTGTTTTTAGATAAATAACTTTTGTAAAGGAATTTTTTATGAAATTATTAATTAGGGGTTAAATTAAAAATGGTAAAGTAAAATTGTGAATTTGTAAAATATATAGGCTACTATTAGTATGTATAGAAATCGACTATGCTTGGGTAAAGGAAAAATTGCATGAATTTTATTTTTTGAGTTTAGGGACTAAATTGTAAAGAAATTAAAAGTATAGGGGCCAAATGGTAATTTTGCCAAAAATATGTTTTAGATTAAATTGAATGAATTATATGTTAAATTGAATTAAATTTATCCGTATAGATCCAGTTAGACCTCGTATAGAGTTAGATCGGGCAAAGAGAAAGTCTCGGATTAATCGCCTCTGTATCTACGAATACTTGTCGAGGCAAGTTCGTGTAATTAAAATTGTACATTTATATGTTTTAAATTGAATTATATGTTTGTGAATTGTCTAATTGCCATGAATGAATACCGATTGCATATTCGACAACGTACGACGAATTTCGAGTCCCGTTTGAACCTTAGGAATTCGTAGGATACAAATGACACGTCATTAGGGTTACCAATTCTCAGCTCGAGAGAGCTTACCGATATTCAGCTCGCATGAGTTTACTGTTATTCAGCTCAGAGGAGCTTACCGTTTACAACTTGTAAAAGCATACTGATCCAGAGCTTGTATGAGCATATATGTACAGGAATTGACGAATTACAGTTCAGTACACCTTGTGTGTGCTACCTGAGTATCCAACGATATTCTAAATGGTTCAACGGGCACATTTCTGTTACGAGAATATATGAGTTCGATATGAACTACTACTGGTATTTATATGAAGTACATGGAAATGATGTTACATGATATATTGATATATGAAATGTATGATACATGTATATGAAATTTGATTAATGGTTGAGTTCATCCATGTGTATTGGATATTATATGTATTTTACATGGCTAACATGTTGGTGAATATGTGCTTAGGCATTTGGCCAAATTGAGTTGGGATATGCTATGTTTACTTACCTAAATTATAACTAAATGGTAAGTTAAATTCTATGTTATACGAACTTACTAAGCTTAATTGCTTACTATGTTTATTTTCTGTGTTTTATAGTGAATCGGAAGCTCGTTCGGGTTGGAAGCTTGTTGGAGCCATATCACATTATCCATCATCTCTTTTGGTACTTTTAGTTGTTTAATTTCGGTTATAATGGCATGTATAGGTTATTTTGGCTAATGATAGCCTATATGTTTTGTTATGTGTGATTTGGTATATTTTGGTATGTATATTTATGTGGCATTAACATGGTTGATGATATGTTTGATATGGTTACATGATAAAAAGGTAAAATGATAGCTAGGTGTACATTTTGTACTTTTTTTTGGTGATGTGATGAATTGGTATCTTGTTTTGGGGGGCATGTATGTCCAAATATGATAGTTTATGAAATGCATTTTAGTATCAAATGGTTGTGTTATGGTAAATAGATTATATGGTATGTTTTGATAGGTAAGAGATGTGGCATAAAATTATGCAAAATGGCTTGGTAAATTGTTGTCTTATTTGGTTAAATTGTATACATGAACATACATGTTTATATATTGTCATTTGAGGTGCCGAAGGGCATATTGGTTGTATGTGAAGATATTACATGTTTAAGGCTTGATTTTGGCTTGTTTCGGATGCCTATTTATGACTTATGTATATGCAAAAATGTTGAGTTTAGGTTGGTGCCAAATTGGGTGAGAAATGTGGCTTGTAAAATAGCCTATTTTCGTCCGCATGGGCAGAGACACGGGCGTGTGTCTCAGCCGTGTGTGACACACGGCCAGGTGACACAGCCGTGTGTCCCCTGTAGCTTTATAAAGGTTTGCAAGTCAGGCTGTTACACAGCCTAGCACACGACCTGACACACGGGCGTGTGAGGTTACTTCAAAAGGGTACACGGCCTGCTACATGGGCGTGTGGCTTGGTTGTGTGACCCAAGTCAGTGAGTTAAACGGGCACGGGCATTGACTGAGACACGGTCGTGTGTCCCTATTTCGAATGCCCACATGGCCTAAGACACGGGTGTGTCTCTTGGCCGTGTGAGTCATACGGCCTAGCCACACGGTCGTGTGACCCCTGTAGTGTTGAAAATTTTAAATGTTTCCAAAAAATTTTCTGAGTTTCCGATTTAGTCCCGATTTGTTTCTAATGTGTATTTTGGGCCTCGAGGGCTCATATAAGAGATAATATGCATGCTTTTGATTGATTTCTGACATGAATGCTATATGATATGAAATGTTTAAATTTTCTGTCCATTTAAATTATAAACTCTGGTAATGCTCCGTAACCCTATTCCGACGACGGATTCGAGTTAGAGGTGTTACAATCAATATCAAGAATCTAAACATATGAAGATTGTTAAAGCAAGGGGAAGACTCAACCACAACTTGAAAGAGGTGAATGATGATTGGACATAGAAAACGACAAATATTAACATCTCGTTAGTAAACCCTAATGTTTTTCTAACCTTGTTTAATCCTTTTATTTAATATAATAAATAAAAAAACAATCATCTAATGTGAGATATCTCAATTCATGAAAACAAATTTTCTTATGAAAAATATTATTTCAAGAAAATAATAAGTAATTGTTTTTTTTATATTTTTTAATAATATTAAAAGGGTGAAGATAACACGATTCAAACATTTGCTAAATATGAATGTCTTACAAAAAAAAAAAATTAAACCATCAATCTATTCAAAGTAATTGTTTTAGAGATTAAACATTATAAAATAAGATTTTTGTTAACCTTATAATTAAATCATTTTATTTACAAAAGCCGATATATGAAATGAAATTTGCAAAATCTAAAACTTTAAAAAAAAAATCCGTAGTAAGATAGAATCCAAGATATATCATGTGACGCAACCAACTAAAAGCCACCCTCTAATAGCGAAAATGGATAAGGCGGTCGTGGACGCGCCTCCATCCAAGGCGCCGCCATTTCTCCGAAATAACCCAGTTGCCCGCTCCTATCACCATACCCTGCTACACTAGTCGTCCCCGACGAAGACACCGCCATGCCGTTCCCAATCACCGTCGGAGCCACCATCACCGCCGGCAATTGAGTTGTTACTGCGGCGCAACCATAGTTCATGAGTTGCCCCTCATGTAGTCTATTTTGCCCCAACAATTCTTTTGAGTCCTGATCAGGCGACGGCGATGATTGATAACTTGAGCGATAAAAGTTGTTTTCCATATCGAATCCAGTTTCTGGGGACGAAATTACTCCTGGATGTCCATCTTCTTCCTCTTCGGACTTGACTGAATTATTAGAAACGGCCAGGCTTGAAGATGATGAGTTGGAGGGCATCATCGTCAACCGTCGCTTCTTGTCGGCGTTAAGTTGTCTTGTCCGTTCCTTTTCGAGCATCATACGAGGAAGGAGGTCAGGGTCTTCAACGACTTTGTAAAGAAACTCCATCATTTGTTGCGGGCGTCTCTCAGTGGCTTCTAAACGCTTGTTCATCCCTTGCAGCTCTTCTTCCAACGACTTTTGCTCCTCTTTTAGTCTCGCTATTTCCATCACTATTTCTTCGTCCTCTAAGTCCTCAGCTTTCAGTTGCATGAATGGATTTTTATTATGCTTTCTTCTCGCTATGTTCTTCAACAAATGCTTTTGCCCTCGCAGGAACCACTCATTCGCAAATTCCCACTTATCGGGATCCACCTTCTTGAAACCCTAAACACCAATACCAAGAATTATATGAATTATATAAAAAAAATTGAAGTAAGTCCAACTTAAAAGAATTGTATCCACTTACATAAGTATTAAGCTGGCGAACGAAGCTAGAAAAATTGCTATGCTTGAAGTAAACAGGCAAGATCCTTTGAGAGAAATCTAAAGGGTCGATGACTATGAAACTGTTATTAGCTTTACCCCATGTGATCAAACCGTCAGTCATGGGATCATTAACCATCTGGTAAGTTTTCGCAACGAATGGCGCAACTATTTTAGGATTACTGTCAGCCTCCATTTCATCAAAAAGATAGAAACTGACCCTTTGTTTCTCTGCTGGAGAAAAGGTTTCCTTCTTTCTGAGCTGAAAAAAGGAGAAGCAGGCAGAGAGGGAATATATGAGGGGCAAATGGCTGAGCTGGGTTTGTTTTGCTGCCTTACCACTTTAGCTGTGTTTCTTTTTATCTTTTTTTCTAAACAAAGTTATGGGGTAGAACCGTAATATATAATGGATGCCTTTGACAATTTACAGTGACGGAGCGGGGGTGTCGTGGCTCGAATCAGGACGGCTTTGATATTTCCTTGGTTCATGAGATGGGGACCCACATGGCTCTGGTTCTATCTTCTTTTTGCTACACCTCATGGTCCCAATTGGTTTAGATATTTTTTGCCAACAACTCTATCAGAGTGTCTTTCACGCGCGCGCGTTTTGGAGTGGGTTCAGTGCGCCAATGCTTTAGAACTAGTGACGTGGTCCCCCTGAGGGTGTAAACAATTCTAGCTTAAAGGACAAAGGGAACTATGGTTGGGATTAACAGCCACTTACCATAAAAGAAGAAAAATTATCAAATAAATAAAAGGGTAAATTCTATAAGTAATCACTTAATTATCGATAAGTTTATTTTTTTATACTTTAATCATGTGTTAACATATATGAAGATATTTAAACTTTGCAATTTATGCTTATTTAGTGCTTATATTTTTTTAACTTACTTAAATTTATAAATTATAAATCAAGTTGGCATTTTTTATCGGTATCAAACTGACGATATTATAATTTAAGCCGACAAACAATCAAATGTTGACTAGTGCTAAAAATAAAAAATATATTTTTAAAAATAAAAAATTAATAAATTTTTTTTTATTTTTTATTTTTTATTTTTTATTTTTTATTTTTTATTTTGCATGCAAAATGAACCTAGACAAAATGTTATCTAGATTCATTTAAACATAGACAACAATTTTCATTTTGAACATGTATTTCTCTAATAATTTTATACATTTTTTATAATTTCAAAATAATAATATAAAAATATTTTTAAATAAATTCAAATTTAAAATAAATTTAAATTTTAGTAATTAAGTAATAAATAATTTTAAAATAAATTTAATTTTTTATTTATATTTTTAAAAATAATAATGATTATAAATCATTCTAAAATAATTTTTATTACTTAAGTAATAAATTTAAAATAAATTCCAAATTTTAAAATGATTATAAATTATATAAGTAATAAATTTGTAATTTATTTTAAAACATGGAGTTTATTTTTTCAGATTATAAAATTATATAAAATTACTAGAGAAATAAACTTTCAGAATGAACCTGGACAAGTGTTTGTCTAGACCTATTTGTATCTAGACATTGTGCACTTGAAATAAAAAAATAAATTCCTAAAATACAAGAAAATTTTAAAATTATAAAAAATCATAAAATAAAGTATTTTTTTTCAAAAAAATATAGTTATTTTTAAATTATAAAAAATATAAAATTACTAAAAAAACATTCAGAATGAACTTGGACAAATGGTTGTTTAGGTTCAAAATAAAAATAAATTTTCTATTATTCAATTCAAATTGACAAGTGCTAGCATTATATTGGTTGTCAGCCCAAAATCTTAGAGTGTTAGTCAGATACCAATAAAAAGTATCAATTTGGCTTATGATTTCTTAGTTTAGGTACTAATTAGGTCTAAAAAATAGTTTAAGTACCAAGTAGGTGTGAGTTGCCAAGTTTAAGTACTTCTGTATATGTTAGCCCTTTGATTATAAAATGTTGATCAATTTTTAGTCCCTATACTTTTCAAAGTGAAATATTAGTCTTGACCCAGTGGTAAAAGTTAAATCTGTTTGGTTAAATTATGTCATTAGTCCTGTATTATGCATAAAGTTATAGGTTTAATCTACATTTGCCAATTAGATCATTCTTAGTGACTATATTTTTTTAATTTTAAAATTTTAGTCTTAATGTAAATGACACTCATGAAATCTATTAACTTTTTTTTTAGTAATATGTGAAAATTAACAAACTATCAAAGCATTACACATATTACAATATATTTGACACATCAATTTAAAAATAACATAACTTAACTTAATAAATTTAATAGTTATCATTTAGTTAAGAATAAAATTTTCTAATTATAAAAATACAAAATCTAAGAATAACCAAATTAAAGTAACTAAATCTACAACTTAGTACAGTATAGGATATAATAGTAGAATTTGACCTATTCCCTTCCCCAATTTGTAACGGTACCAAAAAAAGGTTAAAAATGTTGACCGGCTAGAAAGGATACGAAAGATTGCAAAACGGTCACCAAGGGGCGGCACAAAGGGGCCAAGGCCACTTAAAATGGGAAAATATCATACTAGCCCCTTTTATTTTATAAAATAATAAATTAGTGAATGATTAAATTACACTTTGACCCCTTTCAAAAATGATAAAATTGTAATTTAATCCTTTAAAATTTATAAATATATAATCTAAAAAAATGATGAAATTACTTTTTAGTTTTCATAAGAGTAAATCACTCACAAAATAATGAAAATTTAACCGAACATATCAAATTGTACAAATTAGTAACATAATCTGTAAGTAAATTCAAATATATTATAAGCTAATAAGTATATGTTGTTTTCCTCTTTTTTCCCTTCCTCTCGCTGTATTTCCCTTGGAGATTGACTTGGAGAATTCAGCAACATTTTCTATTTAATTTTATTACAATTTGACTAAACAAAAATAAGAAGTTTAAAGGGGAAGAGATGGATTTGAAAAACGTAAAAGATTCTCCAATAAAGTTGACTGGCACCTTGAATTCATCCATTGAGTTATGAAAGCTATATACCAAGATGCAACTTTTATATATTGAGATTTTATCTCCACCCTTCTGTATTGTGAGAGGATGTTTTAAACTTAAGTTTTAGAAATTGAAGAAAAAAAATACTAATGATAAAATATAAATTTACGATAGGAGAGGGTTAGGTTTTCTTTTAAATATTATTATACGTCTTCTCATCTCAATTTGAAGATTAAGACGGTATTCAAATAAAATTCTCTAAAGAAATAATAATTTTAAAATTCAAACTTGATTCAAATATTTAGAAAAAAAATTCGTAGATTGATTAGGATGTTTATTATCGATATGGTAAAAGACACTAAAAAAGTTTTCTTTTTACAGGTTGAGAGAGAACTATTTTTCCTTTTCCTTTTTCCAAAATAACACCTTGAAATAACAACTTAATTTATACCAGCCATTTAACTAATTAACGTATTTCAATGAGGCAATTACAATATTTGACACTAGAATAAATTAATACAATTAATTTTTCAGATACATTTAAATTTAGACAACTATTTATCTATATATATTTTAAATATTTATTTAGTAATTTTATATTTTTAATTTTTTATAAATTATCATATTTTATATTATTATTAAATTAAAAGACATATAAAATTGATATTTTATAAAATCTGATGTTTTATACATTTTTATATATTTTGCATATTTGGAAAATTATATTTTATAAATATATTATTTTATAAAAAATAAAATTACATAAAACTACTCAAAAACATTTCCGGAATCAATCAAGACATAAGGTTGTCCAGATTTAGATGAACTAGACAATCATTTGTCTAGGTTCATTCCCTGTGTGTAAAAAATATATTTTTTATAAAATTCAAATATTTTTTATTTTTATTACGTGTCAAAATGTGAAGCTTCCATTTGTTACTATGCTATTTGTTAGTGCTGTCGAAACCATTTTTTATTTTTGGAAAAAAACAAAAATTAGTTGTCGACTTTAAAAAAAAAAAATTGGGAGTCGCCACCAATCTTTTATTAAAGTGTGATTGGATCACCTAAAAAATAGCTTTGGTCTACGAGTTTCAGAAAAACGGATTCGGGAGTCAGTTACGTACGAGAAAGGATTAGCACCCTCGTAACGCCCAAAATTGGTACCAAATTGATTAATTAATGTCTTAAAGTCGAGAGTTTAAAAAAATACTATCCTTAGTTAAATGAAATTATTTATTAAGACTTTCTCTTTTTGAAAAGAAAAATATCACACTCAATGCGTTAGGGCACAACATTTTATTCTCTTCAAGATGAGTTGGTCCAAAAAACTCGTATAATAAAATTTAAGAAAATATTTAATTGTTTAAAATTTATGAAGAAATCGCAGCCCAATATGTTAGGGCACGATTTCTGAAAATCCCAAACATTCAATATTTCCTTTATATATTTTTTTAAAAAAAAATCTTTATCTCGAGAAATCAACGTGTCACATCCAATACGTTAGGACACAACATATTGAATTCCCGATGACAAGTTTTGTTTGATTAAAGAACAATCCTCGATTGTTAGATTTTATGAAGAAAATCGGAACCCAATACGTTAGGGCTCAATTTTCTTGAAAATCCTAAATACGAGTATTATCTTTATTTTGAAAATTTTCTATTTTTAAATTCAAGTAAAAGATAATGTAATGTTATAATGTATGTATAAATATCGTGATAACACATACAATAGTAATAAATACAACAATGGCATAGAAATAATATAAACAAATAAATAAATAAATAAAAATAAATCAATAACATGTAAAGCATCAAATAAATGAGCGAAATAAAAAAAAACATGCTTTTAAAATATAAATGAAAACATAAATTGATAAACAAAAGAAGGAAATAAACAAAAAATATATAAAGAGAAAAAAGGGTACAAAATATATACATGTACATATATAAAAAAATTATATACATATATATAGATTATAAAAAAGATATTTACATATATATATAAACAAATAATAATTACATATATTAAAATTAATTAATTTAGAAAAATATATATATATAAAAATTTATAAAGAATAATATAAGAAAACATACGTATATACATATTTATCAAAGTAAAAAAATATAAAAATATATATATGCTTATAAAAGTTAGGAAATAAAAAATGTATATGTATATAAAATGTAAATGTATATATATGTATATAAAAGTTATGCAAATAGAATAATAATATATATATAATATGTGCATATTTATGCTTATAAAAGTTAGGAAATAAAAAATGTATATGTATATAAAATGTAAATGTATATATATGTATATAAAAGTTATGCAAATAGAATAATAATATATATATAATATGTGCATGTGTTTATAAAAGTTTTTTAAACAAATGTATGTATATATATTATTGTAAAAAAATATGCGTATGTGAATATATAGTAATAATAATAATAATAATGATGATGATAATAATAACAATAATAATAACAACTTAATAACAAGAAAATCAAATTTAATAAAAATAAATAATAAAAAAAAAAAACTAAATCGAGCTTTGACATAAATTTTGGGCCCAAATCCACAAATAAATGAAGTCGAAAGGACCCTATTGAACACGCCAAAGAAAATAAAAATGCAAGAGAAAGAGAAATTTGAGGGAATACTCTTAAGAATTATTATTACTCCCAACTTCCCCCCTCTTACAATGAAGGGAGAGGCCTCTATTTATAGTTGAGCCTCCCCAAATCCAACGGTACAGATCAATTACATCAACGGCTAAGATTAAAGGGTATCTACAAATTAAATCTCTAAGATTACAAAATCATATCTTCTAAGATTGCATATCATATCTAAGATTGCATATATCATATCTAAGATCATATCTAAGATTGCATATCCTTGAAGATTATGTTTCCATAAGCTTGTAGATGGACCTTCAACCTTTTCAAGTAATGGGCCATTTCGATCGGGCCAAATGATATAATTTTGCACTAGACTTAGACTTTGTTTTATTATTTTGGGTTTATTATTTTTTTGTGAGCCCGAGCTAAAATTGGGTATTACAGCTGCCCTTCTTTGCTCGTTGTCGTGTAACAGGAACGGAGCAAAGACTTTAAAAATAGCCAATTTTTACCCGGTCACGCTGGATCTTGGTGTTCTTTTTCTTCAAGTAGCCATATTCCATCCTACTACATCTTCAGAGGTATAGGAATTGGTGTCTCGATCTACTCCACCGCAACGTCGGGGAGATAGGATTGGTGACTCGTAACTTTTAATCTGCTTAACTATGATGTGGGGGAATTACGATTCGCTGTTGTAGCTTCAATCTTTTAAATTGCAATGTTGAGGAAACAAGATTCATAGTCGTAGCTTCAATCTGTTCCATTACACCGCTAGGGGAGTAAGATTTGCCGTTGCGACTTCAATCTGCTCCACTGTAATGCCAAAGAGATAGGATTCGCTGCCTACAACTTCAATCCGCTCCACTTCAGCTAATCCAAGCCTTAACGCCAAGAAGATAAGATTCGCCGTCGTGGCTTCAATCTACTCCACTATAACGCCAGGGAAATAAGATTCGCCATTGTGGCTTCAATCTTTTCCATTGCTACGTCAAGGCGATAAGACTGATGTCTTCGATCTGCTTCATTGCCAGTACAAAAAGGCAAGATCTGCTATTTTCAACTTACTCCACTGCTGCTCAGGGAGATAGGATTCACAATCTTCAACCTATTCCACTGCTGACCAGGGAGATAAAACCTACAATCTTCAATCTATTCCACTGCTGCCCAGGGAGATAGAATTCTCAATCTTCAACCTATTCCACTGCTGACCAGGGAGATAGGATTCACAATCTTTAACCTATTCTACTGTTGACCAGGGAGATAGGGCTGGGGTCATCGATCTGCTTCGCTGTCGGTGCAGGAAGGCAAGATCTGCTATTTTTAACCTGCTCTACTGCAACCCAGGGAGGCAAGGCTGGTGTCTTTGATCTACTTCGCTGTCGGTGTAGGAAGAAAATATCTGCTACTTTTAGCCTGCTCCGCTGCAACCCAGGGAGGTAAGGCTGGTGTCTTCGATCTGCTTCGCTGTTGGTGCAAGAAGGCAAGATCTACTATTTTTAGCCTGCTCCGCTGCAACCTAGGGAGGCAAGGCTGGTGTCTTCGATCTGCTTCGCTGCCGGTGCAGGAAGGCAAGATCAGCTATCTTCGATCTACTTCACGCCAATACATGAAGACAAGATCTACTTTCTTCGATCTACTTCGCCACCAGTATGGGAAGACAAGATCTGCATCTTCGATCCACTTCCTACCAATATAGGAAGACAAGACCTGCTATCTTCGATCTACTTCACGCCAATACATGAAGACAATATCTGCTTTCTTCGATCTACTTCGCCACCAATATGGGAAGACAAGATCTGCATCTTCAATCCACTTCACTACCAATATAGAAAGACAGGATCTGCTATCTTCGATCTACTTCACGCCAATACATGAAGACAAGATCTGCTTTCTTCAATCTACTCCGCCACCAATATGGGAAGACAATATCTACATCTTCGATCCACTTCCTACCAATATAGGAAGATAGGACCTGCTATCTTTGATCTACTTCACGCCAATACATGAAGACAAGATCTACTTTCTTCGATCAACTCCGCCACCAATATGGAAAGACAAGATCTGCATCTTCGATCCACTTCCTACCAATATAGGAAGACAGAACCTGCTATATTCACTGATCTCCTCTCTGGGGAACATGACCTGTATAATGAACCTAATTATAACTAATGATTAGGATGGCATAGAATGAAAGTTTTATTAGTCTATTAATCATTATTCCAATGCAACATGCTTGCAAAAATGGTATAACAATGGATGAGAATACAATTGGTTCTGAGCAAAGCTCGAAAGGAATAGATTATCAAAAAATAGTAAATAAGGATAACAAAGAAATTGATTGGGAATGTGTATCTTGGGAAAGAATGAAGTATTCCAAGAACAACAAATTCAATATAAATAGTATGAAAATTGGGTGCCCCAGATATCGCAGCTTGAGCTTCTCTGTACAAACTTTCTGAAGACCATTCTGAGTTTGACATGTGTTTAGGAGATCTACAGTACTTCGTCAATGTCACAAGATGTCGCCTACCCTTTCCTGTTGATTCAGGTATAGAAAGATCACAACATGCCTTAATCTGATCAAAATTTGAGCTGCTCTGATCACCTCATGTCCCATTCTGATCAAAATTTGAGCCACTCTTTTTGGGTTTTCAACTCAAATCCTCTTTGGTCTCAAGGCGTCCTTTGCGGATTTTCACCTTGGCCTCTTCTTTTTCTTTTTCTTTTTTGAAATATTTTTTTAATTGAATCTGAACTCATAGGATTAGGTATATCCTTGTTATCCCTTTTGATAAAAATTGACGCTTTTCCAGATAAGGCCTTCTACATAAGGTCCTTCCCAGCTTGGGATAAAGTTCTTTTTGTATGGGAATGATCTTCTTCAATACCAGGTCCCTCTCAAGGAATTCTCTAGGGCGAACCTTTTTTGTGAGCTCGCATCATTTTCTTTTGGCGCATTTGACCATGATGGATAACTTTGAACATTCCTCTTCAATCAGAATTGGATCCAAAAACTCAGAGAGAAAGAATCTTGTCTTCAATAGGCAAAACCGCGATGGGCCTAAGAGAAAGACATTGCCCCGGTAGAGTTTTTTTTTGCGCCATCTTTTTTTTGGGCAATATGACATTAATCGTGAACAGACTGCAAACTTTTGATATTGTGTTGTTGTTCAAATTTAGTACATTGTCAGATATGATCCTTTTGGCGTTCCATACTGACATATGATTCTTCACGAATTTGCTAACTGTCGACTTTGTGACATTGGCATATGAAGCAACTTCCACCCATTTAGTAAAGTAATTGACGACCACAAAGATGAATCGATGACCGTCAGATTCTTCTGACGAGATCGACCAAATGACCTTCATGCCCCACATAAGGAGAAGTCATGTATCCCAATGATTCTTTGTAGGGTAAGATCCGTTTCTCGACTTGTTCTACCATCCTTAACAAGTCCGGAAATAGGTTACAATCCATGTCATCTTCAAAGTCATGAGATCCCTCTAAACACATGTCTCGCTCAAAAGGACTGTAGCAGCGTCACTCATGTCGGTGATATCCAGGGACCTATTGTAGGTACAAAAGATTATACAAGAATGTATGAATTTAAAAATCTATACAATATGATTATGAATGAAAGATTTATTTGGAAGATAATCCAATAGAATGAAAGAATAAAAAATAATTATTCGTAAAGAATGAAAGAATATTGGCTCAAAAATGATCGCAAAGATGCATTTCATTAAAATAATGACGTTCAAACATTAGCCTATTTCACAAATGAGTTCTTATTGCCTCTAGGCTGAAAGCAACAAGTGTGTTCTGAATATTACTCTAAGTAAACTCTAAATACTACAGGGATTTCTTCTGCAGTCCGATTATTCAGAACACTCCCAAGTTTATAAGGGTAGATGTCTAACAAGGTCCCTTTTCAGTTGTCTTCATGTATGAAATTGATGTGAACGTTTCTTTTAACTCATTCATTTTTTATTGTCCATCATATTTTGTTGGACCTTAGTTAACGCTCTTGCAGCAGTAGCTGGTCTACCTCTCCCTTTGGAGTTGTTCAGGTCTTTCCAATCTTTGGTCCATTACTTTGTTTTTTCCTCGTGTACCGATATTCTAGGATAACTGCCAAAATTTTAGAGTCATTTTGTGAGATTTAATGTATATAATGCAATGCAAAGCTAATGCAATGAATGCTATGAATGCAAAAGAAGAGAGGCATTGATTCTGATTCAATTCTATTAGAATAACTTTTTTAAAAAACAAATCTCTTTACATAAAATGGATATTTATACGGCCTTGCCCTTATACTCCAGGTGAAGATATCAACCCCTTTCATATTCGGATGTTAAAATCTCGTAAACTTTCCAAAAAAAGTGTCTCTTCTATCTCCTTTTTGCTTGATCGGGCCGCATATTTGTTGCTCATTCATCCTCGTAATGCTCGTTGGCTTCTCTTTAAAAGGTCGGGAGGTTGACGACTCTCGAATAATCTTTATCAACTTGAATCCTCGGGCAACGAAGTAAAGTTGCGTAGTCCTCCCTTAGACCATCATCTTTCTCTCGTTACGTTTTCTCGGACTATATTTGGACGACTGTATTATCTCCCACTTTATCAAGAAATCTATTTTCTTATGACAAGCTCTCTATTTAGATACTGAACGTGAATCAACACCTCTTTTCTATGATGAAAACGTAATGCAATCATAACCATAACAAAACGAAACAGGTTAGTGCAAAATAAAAGCAAGCAAGAAAGAAACAAATTGAGCATCTACTCGGGAAACCACTAGGATTTGGTGTAATTATTCCTAAGGTGGGCAACTAGGGTTCACTATATGTAGTTTGGCTCTAAGGTAAGGGTACCTGAACTAGCAGATTCCTCAATCCTCACCCATTATAGGCTCATACGGACCAAGTTCAATTCAGGGGAATGCATTTCCCTATGGCTGCACGGAGATGAAAATCTCACGAAGACATAGGTACGGATGTATCCCGAAAGTAATCCGCTATCCTGCACGGAGGTGAAGACCTCACGAAGGAAATAGCTTCTCACTCCCACTTAAAAGGATATAATCGAGTGGTTATGTAATGCAATATGCAGAAACATCAAAATTCAAACCAATAAAGTAATTACAAACCAAAGTAATTATAATCGTAACAAAAATGGACAAAATATAACAAAATGATCGTAAATTTAAACCAAGTTTTCGGGTGACCTCTAGGCATTCGGTGTGATTCTACCTAGGGTAGGCTCCTAAGGCTCATTATATGCGGTTCGGTTCTAAAGTAAGGGTACCCGAACCAGCAGATTCCTCGATCTTCACCCATTATAGGCTCATATAGATCAAGTTCGGTTCAGGAGAACACATTTTCCCTACGACTATACGGAGATAATAATCTCATGAAGGCATAGGTACCGATGTATTCCGAAAGCAATCCACTATCCTATACGGAGGTGAAAACCTCACGAAGAAATAGTTTCTCACTCCCACTTAAAAGGGTAAAATCATTCAACTCATGTAATGTATAATGCAAAGATCAATTAAGCAAGAAAATAATGAATGCAAAAGGATCTCATGAATTTAAAAAAAAAATTCTCGACCATAAGACAAAAATTAATCAACTTAGTGGCTCGACTCTCTTATTTTTTAAAAAAGTCTCCAATGGAGTCGCCAAGCTGTCGAAACCATTTGTTATTTTTGGAAAAAAACAAAAATTAGTTGTCGACTTAAAAAAAATAAAAATTGGGAGTTGCCACCAATCTTTTATTAAGGTGTGATTGGATCACCTAAAAATAGCTTTGGTCTACGAGTTTCAAAAAAACGGGTTCGGGAGTCAGTTACGTACGAGGAAGGATTAGCACCCTCGTAACGCCCAAAAATTGGTACCAAATTGATTAATTAATGTCTTAAAGTCGAGAGTTTAAAAAAAATACTATCCTTAGTTAAATGAAATTATTTATTAAGACTTTCTCTTTTTGAAAAGAAAAATATCACACCCAATGCGTTAGGGCACAACATTTTATTCTCTTCAAGATGGGTTGGTCCAAAAAACTCGTATAATAAAATTTAAGAAAATATTTAATTGTTTAAAATTTATGAAGAAATCGCAGCCAAATACGTTAGGGCACGATTTCTTAAAATCTCAAACATTCAATATTTCCTTTATATATTTTTTTTAAAAAAATTTTTATCTCGAGAAATCAACGTGTCACATCCAATACGTTAGGACACAACACATTGAATTCCCGATGACAAGTTTTTTTTTGATTAAAGAACAATCCTCGATTGTTAGATTTTACGAAGAAAATCGGAACCCAATACATTAGGGCTCAATTTTCTTGAAAATCTTAAATACGAGTATTATCTTTATTTTGAAAATTTTCCATTTTTAAATTCGAGTAAAAGATAATGTAATGTTATAATATATGTATAAATATCGTGATAACAAATACAATAGTAATAAATACAACAATGGCATAGAAATAATATAAACAAATAAATCAATAAATCAATAAAAATAAATCAATAACATGCAAAGCATCAAATAAATTAGCGAAATAAAAAAAACATACTTTTAAAATATAAATGAAAACATAAATTGATAAACAAAAGAAGGAAATAAACAAAAAAAATATAAAGAGAAAAAAGGGTACAAAAATATATACATGTACTTATATAAAAAAAATTATATACATATATATAGATTATAAAAAAGATAATTACACATATATATAAACAAATAATAACTACATATATTAAAATTAATTAATTTAGAAATATATATATATATAAAATTTTTGAAGAATAATATAAGAAAATATACGTATATACATATTTATCAAAGTAAAAAAAATATAAAAGTATATATATATGCATATAAAAGTTAGGAAATAAAAAATGTATATGTATATAAAATGTAAATATATATATAAGTTATGCAAATAGAATAAAAATATATATATAATATGTGCATGTGTTTATAAAAGTTTTTTAAACAAATGTATGTATATATATTATTGCAAAAAAATATGCGTATGTGTATATATAGTAATAATAATAATGATAATAATAACAACAATAATAATAACTTAATAACAAGAAAACAAATATAATAAAAATAAATAAAAAATAAAAAAAAGGACTAAATCAAGCTTTGACATTAATTTTGGGCTTAAATCCGCAAATAAATGAAGTCGAAAGGACCCTATTGAACACGCCAAAGAAAATAAAAATGCAAGAGAAAGAGAAATTTGAGGGAATACTCTTAAGAATTATTATTACTCCCAACTTCCCCCTCTTACAATGAAGGGAGAGGCCTCTATTTATAGTTGAGCCTCCTCAAATCCCACGGTACAGATCAATTACATCAACGGCTAAGATTAAAGGGTATCTACAAATTAAATCTCTAAGATTACAAAATCATATCTTCTAAGATTGCATATCATATCTAAGATTTCATATATCATATCTAAGATCATATTTAAGATTGCATATCCTTGAAGATTATGTTTCCATAAGCTTGTAGATGGACCTTCAACATTTTCAAGTAATGGGCCATTTCGATCGGGCCAAATGATATAATTTTGTACTGGACTTAGACTTTGTTTTATTATTTTGGGTTTATTATTTTTTTGTGAGCCCGGGCTAAAATTGAGTATTACAAGTGCCATGTTAATGTATTTTAACCGTGTTAATTAAGGAGAAAGGATTGTATGAATTAAACCATTTCCAATAGTAACTTTATGTCACATCAATAATTTTATCTTGGATTTCACGATTTTAATTTTTTTTTCAGAATGAAAATACTGATGTGGCATAAAACTATTGAAAAAGGGATACAAATGATGTGGGTCACTGTTTCATACTATCATTTCTCATTAGTTAGGTACCTAAAACAATACCAACTTTACTTATGATTTCCAACTTTTGATACCAATTGCATCCAAAAAAATTTTAAAAAACCAAATAAGTAAAAGTTACAAACTTCAAATGCCTCTACGTACAATATTACCATGTAATCTACAAACATGCTACGTAAGGCTTTAAGCTTCTTAACGCCATTTCTCTGGATGTATTCGAAGCATTGAGCTATATTTCATTATTTTCTTAATCCAATTAAAAAAATAACAATGAGGTATTGATTTTATGGTAAAATTTAGATACTAATGACTTTGAGATTACATGTATGAGTTTTATCATATCTAAATTAAATATTTTATTCTAATTTAAATCTCATCATGTATAAGTTTGTCTTAGATAAAAAATTGCAATGTACTATTAATTGGGTAAATGTATCATGGAGGTCACTGTATTAGAAGTCAAATTGCATTTTCTCCCTATTTAAAAAATGGGTAGACTATTTCCTTACATTAGATTAAAAAGAAAATTAATCATTTCTGTTAAAAAATTCATCTATTTGTATTGTTAAACACTAACGAGACTAACAAAATAATTAATCAGTGAGATGTAACGTGCCATGTGAACCTCATGCTAACATATATAGAGACAAGCTTTTAACAATAAAATTGGATGAGTTTTTTTAACAGATGGACTAGTTTATTCTTTGATTTAATGTACATAGACTAATTTACCTATTTTTGGAGTAAAAATGACAAAATGTAATCTAACTCCTAATACAAAGACCTCCATGATACTTCTACCCATTCATTGATCTTAAAATAATATAATCTTTAATAAAATCATTATTGTGTATAAAATGAGGGAAAGTTATATTTATAAATGATAATTAAAAATATTTAATTAATAGAATAAATAGAACTCACCTTTTTTTATACACCTCCTAAAATTAAGTATAATTTTTTTCTTTCATTAAAGAAGAAAATAATTACACTTCAACAGATTTAAACTCAAATTAATAATACGGATATCAACTGAGTTAAGACTCAAACAATAATAATACAACTCACCCTTAAAAAAATAAAAATTAAAATAATGAGAGATTTTAACCCAAATCTCCTGTTCATAATATCTCGGTGGTTAAAATTTTCTTTAAAAGAAAAATCTCGGTCGGTTAGTTTAAAAAAATATCTCGGTAGTTTTCCAAACAAAGCACGTGCTAAGCATAGGCGAGTGGGATACACGCAAAGATTTACAGAATAGTAGGCAAGAGAGAGGGGACAGTGGCTTGTGTTGGATGGCTAAGGAAAGGAATCCGGTTTGCTTTCGGCTTTTCTTTCTATTGGACCATTTGACAAGAGTTCTCTGCTCTCGTGCGTTGGCCTAATACACTATTTTATTATGGAGTGCAGGTGTTGCTTTCCTATTGGCCCACGCTTAAGGCCTACCCATTTTTTTATTACTTTTGGATTGCTGCTTGTCCATTGGGGAGCACATTTGAATACTCCCAAATCTATGCTTGTCTCCATCTTTTATATATTTATATATTAATATATGCTTTTCTTTGTGTTTGTCGGTTTCTCAAAAATTTTTAGTGTTTTACCCATCTTTAGTTTTATTTATTCACAATCTACTTTTTTTATTACATTTTTCATATTTTTCACTTCTCAAATTATTTTTATTATTATTTAGTTCAAGATTTAGTTGTAATAAATATAAATATTTTATTTATAATGGAAAACTAGATTGTTTATAATCCTAAATTAGTAGTATTTGTTTTGATTCCATGGATAAAGATAAGATATAATTATGAGAAGATAGCTAGATTAAAAGTACAATCTTTCTATTATCTTGAAGATCTCAAGCATTATTCTTATAAGATTGTGCAACTGATTGGAAATTATAAATGAGAGTATTTAGAACAAAATCATCCAATTGGTATTAGAGTTTACTACCAAACATTTTCAATGTGATCCTTCATTTATTTGATTATTTACTATAGAATTCTTGAAGAAAAGAAGGTTAGTTTTTCGACCACTATTGCTATTTCATGAGTTCTCATGAAAGTCATGGACGAAAAAGCTTAATAATTATGGGACAAGCTTTTCAAAGAATGAGTAGTCAAGGAAGATTGATGAAGACAAGCTTGCAAATTATAATCTAAAGCTCCCAAATGCAATATTTAATGAAGTAGATCCCAACAAATTCAAGCTTATTTCCACTTGTGTGTAACTTGAGAAGCTTGGTTTATCTTAGAAACTACTTATGAAAAACTTACAATAAGAAGATCAAAATTATAAATGTTTACTTCTATGTTTGAAAATATTAGAATGCTTAAAAATGAATATATTTTAAAATTTAATGCCAAATTTGTGATATATTAAACGAATATTTTGCTCTCGTCAATAAATATTTTGAGGCCAAAATGGTGAGGATAATTTTGAAATATTTTCTAGAAAGATTTACAATCAAAGTAGTTGCCATCGAGAAACCTTAAAATGTTAATGTTATGAGATTGGATGAGTTGATTGGAGCTTTTCATACCTTTGAGATGAATTGGATGAGAATAAAAGGGATGAAGTGTAACACCCCTTACTTAGACCACAGACGATCTTGGATAAGTAGTGCTAGATTTGATGCTTGAAAACATCATTGATCTCTCTAACCCATTAAACAAAACTCATTAAATGTATTCCAACTTTAATTAATCATTTTAAACATGAATACATCATATTACCAATCAATTTTGAACTTCAAACATCAAAATCATTCAAGTGGGGAGGTGGGCATAGATACCTTCAGATCATGTATTGGTACCTAAGTTGTGGTATCAATGTCACATTACTAGGTATCGATACAAGACCCCTCTAGAAACTTCATTTAGATATTTGCTTTGTAGTGTTGATACCTCTATTTTGGATACATATAATTGGTTGCAAACAACTCTAAAATAACTCCTAAACACTTCCCGAGCAACCTAAACATCATCCATTCAACCTCAAACATTCTTAAGCACTCTCAATCCATTGGCTAACATAAGTTTCCATAATAAATACGTCATCCTTAACCATAATCTCTCATAATAGACCAACCATATATTCATTTTAAACGACATTACCGCATTTTAACCATATATACACATACCATACTATAACATGTATAATCTCATCTCAAGCATACCAGTTCACTAGGAACATGCCACTATATGCTTACCAATTAGAAATGTTTTCTGCCAGTATCATAAAGTGCTTTACTACACAATGCAAGTACATGCCAACTAGTCCAACATAGGTACATAACCATAATAGAACAAAACATAAAGTATATACATTGGCTTGGATGTGATTCTAGTATGTAGAGCTTAAAAACAATATTCCAATGTTAGTCCTTAACCTACACGTTGAAAACAAGTCCAATATGCTAAGCATACAATACGCTTAGTGGTGCTCATAATGAAATCCATTTTACCCTTCTTTTATTATTGTTTATCCAAGTCCATTAGATCATGTTGTAAGTCATTTAATATTAAGTCATCCTTGTGTGTATTTTAGGCTCATTACCAAATATTATCTTCGTATGACTTATTGGCACTTAATTCTTTTAGGATAATTTAAACATGTTTCTACTTTTAATCACAACTATTAGCTTAACACTTGTTTTGTACTCTTCCTATGTTACCGATTTCAATTTAAGTTACAACACCGTTTATACTATTACCAATCTCAAATTTATTGCCACATTTTTACCACAATATCACACTTGTATGTCAATTCAGTTTATAGGTCTTTCCATCTTAGAATTCATTGTTTTAATATAAGTGATTGCCTTTGTAAAATCTTATCATAGTCGACTCATTCCATATACAAAAAAAAAACATGAACACACATTTTGCAACGAAAATAAATCATGTCAGTTTTTACTTAGTCCAAATAGCATGCATTTACCAGTTATTAAGTCCGAACTATTCAAACATATGATGCATGTATAAAATACTCCCCAAAAATAAAAGTTTCCAAGCCACAGTCTAGTTTAATAAATTGCAGTCCAAAACCAGTAGAAGAAATTGTAAAAAGTAAATATTTGATGTAAAAACAATTTGATGTCTGAGAGTCATCTGAATGCCAAGTCTGATCCTAGTTTTGAGCGTTACCTGAGAAGTAGGAAACTAAGGGGTGAGCTTAAGAAATTTCAGTGTGAGTCTAAGCAAAAGTAGACATGCAAACCGTCAGAATAACAAAAGTCATAGTATACAATTCATACAGTTCATAATGCCATAACAATTTTTGTATATGACATGCTCAGTGAAACGATGAAATAATCCTACCCATCCAACCACTACACACCATGAGTTCCCCAAAACTCGTTTACCAAACTCCAAACAGTACGAGCTAAAGCTCAAAATGGTTAAACCACCAATAACAGAAGTGCAGATTAATTTCCAGTATAAGTGCAAATAGTGTTGCCAATGTTGTGGTCAAGCCACCAATAAAGCAGGATAATACACTTCTAATTGTTGTGAATACACAACAATTTTTGTAGATAAAAACTACTAGTAAATGTGAATTAATCGCTCAATCTCCTCAGTAATTTGGTGCGTTGCATTAAAAAAAGCATTAAAAAAAAATAATGCCAACTTAACTGTCGTCAATACTCCACAGAACTCATCCGTCAACCAACAAACCCAACCCCATGTAGTGAAATAATGGCATATCAATCATGTAGCATATCATGCTAAACAATACAATAACAGTAACAATATCATATCAGTCATATAGCACAACATGCTAGTCAATACAGTAACAGTAACAATATCAATTGCATAGTCAACATGCTTCGATTTAACAATTTCAGGGATATGATTTTCAAGTGATCACTATTAACAATAGCAATCACTGCATGCTTACATACAAACAATTTCATACCAATCATGAACATATAATTAATTAATCAGTAATGTAGTCTTAAACATGCTTTTAGGGGCTTTAACATGTAGGGAATTACACAAGGACTAAAACAAAACATATCACAAAACAGTGGGAAAACAATGGAATAGGAGGCCATACGTCCGTGTGGGGAGGCTATGTTACTCACTATGACCATGTGTAAAACAACAACTTTTCCCAACAGTGGTCACATGGTCATGTACCAGGTCAAGTAACCCTTTCTAGGTTGTATGGCCCTACTTTAACCCTAACAAAATAGTGGCACACGGTCGTGCCAACTGTCCATGTGCGGTACACGCTCGTGTGGTCCAAAATCCACACTCGATTTGCCATCTTTTGGCTAGAACACACATGGAAAATCCGTAATCCAAAGCATTGATGCTATTCACTGCTCCAAAGCCCCAAATTTGAGTAAAACTAACTCCGATCTAAACCTAACACTGAAATCAAACGTTTAGCAACAATCCTAGGATATCCTATCGAACTCAACTTAATAGTGGAACGAAAACCAACCAATTCACTTACACTACTTTCGATCACTTGAAAGATGCAAACAACCACCTTCTTTACTGACGATCCGAGGGATGTAGATTTGAACATTTGCCAAAAGTTAATTCACAACATCACATTCTGTTAGCATAGAGAAGAAAAGAATGAAGGGAAACAAAACATAAAATTAGATCTACATTAGAAATATTACCCTTCCCGATTCAATTCTGTGACAACAGATTCGTGAAGAATGTAGAAAACAGAATGTAGGGGTGGCGACAACAGAGATAGGTAAAAGGGAAGGAAGGAAAAAAAGGGAAATGGAGATGAACAGAGAGGGAGAAAGGGTTAGGCGGCAAGGAGAAAAGAATAAAATGAAAAGGCTGATTTTTGAGCTAAAAATTGGTATTTAAGCCTAGGGTTTTTATTAGTTATGAGTAGCACACCTAAGGAAGGGAGCAAAATTTATAAACAAAAAATAAATTTTGTGCAAGCAAGGAGAATCAAACTCAAGTTCTTATAGGAAGGAAGGAATGATTTAACCATTGAGCTAAACTTATTACTTGACATAGTTCTACAAAGTTTAAAGCAAAAACTCGGGATGTTACATATCCTCTACCACACCAATAGTGCATGCAATGCATCAATTAATCCCACGCCAATTCATACCATGTACTAACTCAATCCCATATACTATTATATGCAACATTGCTATCATACATCGAGAACATTTCTTATAATGTGCCTCTTTAAGTTCGATATTCATTTTATAGTTTTATTTTTATTAAGATAATATTTTATATAGTTTTGTATAAAAGTTAAATATAACAATTTGAATATTTTCTTTCTTTTAACAAAAATAAAGAATAATTTATTTCAAATATAACTTTTTTTGAAAAATAAAACTACTTAGCATTTTCAACATTAAGTATTAAGTAGCTATCTATCAACTTATTCCATTCATATTTTTTTGGGTGAAAATTTTGGATTGAGTACAATTTTAATATGGTTATTGAATGTAATTTTTAAAAAAAAATGTTTAAAATAATCTTTTTCAATGAAATAATTTTTTTCTATATTTTATCAAACACACCTTTTATTAAAATAATTTGTTAAAATTGAATCTATTTACTTCTTTAAAAAATTGAAAAATATTTTGGTTTCTTTTGATGTTGTTTTTGTAGAGTAAAAATAAATTACATAACAAAAATAAATTATATTTCAAAAAAAGTTTATTTTAAATTAGCAATTCCATCCATTAATTAGGAATAAAAGATAAAACAAAATAAAGTTTATATACACTTTTTATATAATTAATATTTTAAGAGTTTGATAGTCATATTTTATATTCTATTAATATAGATTATGTTCGCCAAATTTTGATTAAATTTAAAAATATTTAACTATTTGTTCTATGTAAAAAAACCTTAAAATACTTAATATATATTGATAAAATAGTGATATGAGATAAATTCTAAAAGTTACATACATGATATTGATAAATTTAATAGTTGAACGGTTAAAATATTAATAATATAAAAAACTATTAAAAAAGAATTTCTTATATAAAAAATATTAAAAAAATAATTTCTTAACTTTGATTCCTTTAATGCAGTTATTATTTTGAGTAAACATATTATGATTAGTGAATTATTTTGGATTCCGACATTTACAATGCAATTTATATCTTAGATCATCTCAAACTTTTCACATACTACACTTGATAGAATATTACAATAAAAAACTAGTTTTTATTTTTATAACTATTTTAGATATATGAAGTTAACTTTTTCTAAAAAAAGAGAAAGGATATCTTAATGAATGCCCCAATTTAAGTTTTTATATAATTTATGGTAGTTAGGGTGTTGAAATTACTAAAGGGTCGTCGGTATTAGGTGATCTTAAAAAATCGAAGGCACGTTTTAATTACAACATAAAATATTATTTGCTACCTTCTTGTCGATAGTTACGTAAAATGTGCATGTTAATTAGGTATGTGGAGTCGCAATATATCAAATTAATTGAAAGTTTAGAAAGTTTATATAATCCGTTCACTATGCAAAAAAAAAAAAAAAAACACTTGAAAAATCTTATTTTATAATATTTTATTAACAGATTAATAAGTATAATACTTATCTTTAGGATATATTAAAAAATTAAATATGATAATCTTGTAATTAAGTCGTAAAAAAACTCTACAAGAAATCAAGGGATATAGCGACGTTCTTTTTAATCTTTCGCGGCATTTTTTTTTAACCTTCGTCTGGTTTATTAGGTCAGTACGTTATGTTATTCCTTGCATTATCCTTAAGTTATATTTACCTTTACTTTCCATATCCAGCTAAGTGTCAATGTGATTAAGTTGAATTGTGCATATTTAAAACTCATATTAACCACGAGGGTTAGGTGAGATGGTAAGAGTTTTTCCTACATTAATTAGTGGTCGAGGGTTCAATCATCATCCTTGGTATGATGGAACAGTTTTAAAATTTGTGACCAACATCTACTCATTAACGAGCCTACAGAATGTGAAAGATTAATTACCAGGCTCATCCCAATAAATACTTTAAAAAAAATAATCAAATTAATTTATTCCGGCATATGCTAATCATTACATTGCTTTTATATATTTTTCCTCTTTATGCAAGCAAAGGTCCCTCGCTTACCCAAATCAGGACTTAATGGGACCATGAATCAACTCCCTCACTTACCAAAATAAGAAATCAACTCCCTCACTTACCAAAATAAGAAATGACTAAACTATATAAATTAAACATGCATGCCTTGGAGTACAAGGAAAGGTTGTAAGATTGCAATTGTGGTTTTACATATTTTGAAATAATAAGTGTATTACCATTATTATTCATGTTTCTAAATAAAGCAGCATTTACATATTTAAAAATTTTCAACCCTTAATTTTATCAAAGAACCAAAATTTGATTCATATTTCCATAAAACTCTATTTTATAAATAACAAGTGTGAACAAATTAATGAAAAGAAGCAAATCCACTGTCACAAAATTAGGTGTAATTAAGTATGTATATTATCATCGTTCTTAATAATGACGGAATCTTTTGTGAAAACCAAAGCTCATTTGATGTAAATGAATCTCTATTAATTAAGCTGGTTCTAGTTCATATTGATCCTATTAATTAAGATTAAGACATTTCTTGTCACCAGAAGAACCTTTGAACTAGTGGTGACGGCATAGTATAGTAGCTAAATGTTGTGATTGATTGGTTTGAAGTAAATTCGAAAATCTAGATTCGGATTTTGCTTATTTTCTTAGGGTCTAAGTTTGATAAACAACTCAAAACAAATGCTCTACTTGCTAGACTAGTAATTAATTGTCCAACACTTTTTCATTTTTCCATTTTCTTTTCAATTAGATAGCCAATCTTATGTGATTTGATTTCATCATAGCCGACTTAGAAATAATAAATAATAAATAATAAATGTAGTAGGAGTGTCTCAATTGTCACTATCAAACACTCCTTCTATGGTGGGTAATTGTGATTTACTTAGATTTGTGGGCCAGAAATGAATATATACGTTCCTAAATTGAATTTTAATTTAAGCTGAAGGACGAACATACGAGTGCAGAAACACAAACTGTTACTAAATCTTTGACAAAAGAAAGAAAATTGGTTAATATATCATTTTTAAAAATGTTTATTATATTGTGAATGAAATTTAAAAATTTCACAAGTAGGTTGTGATAATGACAAGTTTATAATAAATTTTTTTTAAAAAAATAATATATAAGGGTTAGTATTATTTTTTTATTCCATAAGTAGCTTTAAAAAACTGTTATGCATCTTCTTTTTTTAAATATTTTATTATACTTTTATGGGACACTTGTTAATCACCTCACCCTACTTGTGGAGTCTAAAAACTCCTATGGCGATATACCAAATATTATTCCAATATATAAAGAAAATGAGACACATGACAAATTTATAACGCTACTTGTGGAGTTAAAAAATTACACTGACAATGTACCAAATATTCACCAAATATATTTTTTAGAAAAGATTCGTTGATTTGTTTTTCATTTTTTTGTTCAGTTGCAACTGTATTAATTTACAAATAGTTATAAATTGAGAGATGAAAATCAAAGTTTGATTACATAATTTGAAAATTTTCAACGTTTGCAAAGTCTTATCAACAAGTATAAGACATAATTTAAATCCAACTCACTAAAACTTTCCCCTTAAAAATTTAATTGTAAATTAAATAATAAGAACAATTTACTTGCAACAAAAATGCACTATTGTAAGTTCCTTATTTAAATAGAATAAGTGCTTTATCTATCTTGTTAATAAAAGACATAATGACTTATTTAGCTTTTCAATTTTATTAAAAAATTATTTTAGCTCTTTTAGTCCTTAATCTGCACTGTTTGTCAAATCATCCCAAAATGAATTGAAAAGTTAACATTTGTTAACTTTATTGACGTGGTGTACACGTGAATGCCACGTTAGCAATTGATGAATTTTTTAAAATTTAAAATTATTAAAAAATATATTTATATATTTTTTAATATTCTTAATTTTTAAAAAATTAATTAATTGCTAATGTGGCATACAGATGGATTGTCACGTGGATGCCACATCAACAAAGTTAACGTATGTTAACTTCTTCATCTATTTTGGGATGATTTGACAAACAACACAAGTTTAAGGGCTAAAAAAGATATAAAATTAAATGGAGATTTAAAATAATATTTTTATAAAGTTAGAGGTCCATATGAGTCATTATGCCTTAATGAAACGATAACAAGCCTTCACGGGAGTTGAATCTTGCTCATGTAACTAGAGCTAACACTTTTGAATTGTTTTATTTATAAAGTACAAGGTAAACGAACCGAATGTCACTAAATTATTAGTAATCTTATATTTTAGTTAGTCAACTTTAAAAAGTTATAAAATGATATTTGAACTATTTGAAAGTTTTTATTTTAGTTATTGGACCGTTAAAATTATTGTTATATGACTCTCTATGTTTGCACCACTTACACTAATCGAAAACTCTCCTTCCCTCTTCTATATATATATAAGCATTACTATGTAAAAATAAATCTAAAAAAAAGTTTACACATTATCAAACTTTAAAACTATAACACCAATATCGTTAAAGCTTTATATTAGTCATTTCAACTAATGCCTCGTTAGTTTTTTTTACATAAATTTTCTATAAATATAGTTTTTGCGTAAACAGTTTTCACATGCATGATGAATGTTTTATAATTGAGTATAAGTTAAAAGGTTTGTATATTACTAGCTTATTAGAATATAAAATTAAATGATTAATCAATAAATATTAGGTGTAATAGTATGATACATTACACTTTCTAAAAGAAAATTCATATTCGAATTTTAAAGACAAACATGTTACGAGGGATAACCACAAATTGCGAAAAATTTAGTATCCATAAATCGTGAAATGAAATTAAAAATTACCTTAATTAATTTAAGTACATCAAAAAAATATAAAAAATTATTTAGATCAAATGATATAATTGAGACATTTTTTTGTTGGTAATATCAATCATCTTAATTTAACCGAATTATTAGCTATTTAAAATAAATAAATTATTTATATTTAATTTATAAATGATTGTTTTAAAATAATAAAATGGATATTTGTATCCTGGAATCTTCTCATTTATACCTCTAATAAGTTTCTTTTCCCGAATAGTTATACCTCTAGTTTTTAAATTTTTAAGCTTAAAAAAAAATGATGTGAAAAGTGTCCAAGGTTTTTTCTTGACCAAGACACTTTAAAATTTTAATTCCCAAAATAGGGTTCATTTAAGCTTTATTCTTAAAAGAAGGTATTTTAATCCAGTGAACTTCCTCGCCATCATTTTTCAAACAAATTTTTTTTCATGCCAGCATTATATATGTCATTATCTTCATTATCTCCTTTCCTTAAGCCATGGTAAAAGCAATTTCAAACAAAACCATTTTCATTTCATTTGTGCTTTTCCAAGGAAAAATATTATGAAGAAATGAAACGATAATAATAAGAAAAAGCAAAATAATTCCCACGAGAAGCATAAGAGAAAGAGACATTACAACATCCTGTTAACAAAAGCGAAATATCATCATGAACAACATATTCCCACAGAGGTTTACAATATCCTTTTAAACTCTTGATCACAGTTTGGTTGTTGGATTCAAGGATAGTGTTTTGCCATTGTTGAGTATTTGCCAACATCGATCCTAATCGAACAGCAAGAGCCTCAGCGACGAGCGGAGATCCAGCAAAGGTCAAGGCATTTGCACCTGTAATGAAAGAACCATCACTGCCTAGGGCAATTGCAGCGAGACTCGCAGTTTTGCTACGTTGATCAAATGCAACATCAACATTTATTTTAATGAAACCATGTGGGGGTGGGTTCCAAGAAGAGGCCAATGTTTGAGGGGTTGAATGGGACCGAGCATTCTCCTGAACATGCAGGAACTGTTCCTCCAAACATCATTCCAAATTTTAATGGGATCAGAAATAATGCCTTCAAACATCCTTAAATTTCGGCTCCATATTTCCTAGCATATCCAAGCTGCCAAACTTTTGGCTGAGAAAGACCCAAAATTTGGAAATTGTTCATTTATCTCAATCCACTAGTTAAAGAAACTAGAGAAACCGATATTTGAAGGATCATAGTGAAGAGTAGACGCTCGCCAAACCACTTTCGCAATCAGACAGAGAAGCAGAATATGCTCGAGAGATTCAACCTTGTTATCGAAGCTTTGACACTTGTTTGACAAAGCTAGATGACATCGGTACAAATTTTCATTAGAGGCAACAACACAATTACATGCTTTCCATAAGAAATTCTTTACTCTCGGGGTACCTTGTATTCCATATCGAGGTCCAATTTGAGCTTTGTCGAATATTCCTCAAGTGAGAGCTGTCGTCTTCATTTCTATGCTTCCACTCTCTCAGTAGATTATACCAGATTTAGAGTTGAGCAAAATAACATTCGATTTGAAAAAATAAAAAAATATTAAATTTCAAGTTAACCGAATTGAGTTTCGAGTTTGAGTCGAGTTGAATTTTACAACTCGAATAGCTTGAATAATTCGAGTAACAGATTGGTGTAAATATCCCTTTGATCCTTGTTAATTTTGGAAATGAGCAAATTAGTCTCTCTCAACAAAAATTACAAAAAAAATTCTAAATAATTTTCAAAAATTGAAAATATTTATAAAAATTCCAAAATTTATATTTTAAAAAAAAAAAATATAAATATTTTAAAGAATATGTAAAGAAAGTTAAAAATTTAATATTTTTCTAAAATAATAATTTGGGGATCTAAATAAGTTAATTAATGATTCAAGTAACATATTATTTTTGGGATCTTATTTTCAGAATCGAAGATGTGAGTATTACAGTTCTTGGAAAATACACAACCTTTAGGATCTTTGCCCAAGGTACATCTGGGTTTTCAAAGAGTTTCCAAGCTTGTTTAGTTAGAAGGGCAACATTAATATCGTAAAAATCCCAAAATCCCATACCTCCTAACTTTATTATGTTTTGCCAGACTACTCTAGGACATCTAGTGGATTTTCCTCTCTTCATTTTCCCTACCACCCCACTAGAATTTGCTAAAAAGGAGGTCTACATCATATTAGAAGTTGAAAGCAGTGCATTGAGTAAACAAGAATGGTAGAAGAAACAACCTTTATCATCACCTCCTTTCCGGCTTAAGATAACAATTTCCCTTTCCAATTTTGAACTTTCGGTTGCACTCATTTCATAAAAAATTTCAAGGGCTTCGATTTTACCTTTACCCCATGATGTCGACATCTCGAGATAATTATCACTTTTTTTTCATGTCGACCATATTAAATCTCCCTAAAAATCTTCTTTGTCAACTTCTTTGCTATTTAGAGAGAACATAATGGAAGATTTTTCAAAGTTTACCGATTGCTCGACTGCGTCATGAAACAAACAGAGAATTTTCTCAATAGCATCACAATTTTTTTAGGCACATGTGCAAAAAGAAGACAATTGTTCACAAACAAAAGATGAGAGATAGTAAGGTATCTTCGGTTTATTTTGAACCCTTCTAATTCTCCTTCTTAAACATCATTATCTAAAAGAGTTTGGAGAACATTTGCGGTAATAACGAAAAGGTAAGGCAATAGTGGATCGTCTTGCCGAAGCTCCCTTTTGATTTAATTGTCCCATTTTGTTCACAATTAAAATTTATGAATAGACTTGGTACTCGAACATAGGGCAACACTCATTTAATCCATTATTCACAGAATCCAAACTGCACAAGTAATTTCTCCAAGAAAACCTAATCAACTTTTTCATATGCCATCGAAAGATCCAACTTCATATAAATGCATCCTTTGTTTCCCCCTTCCTTTTTTTGAAGGGCATGGAAATCTTCATGGGCAATAAAGAAGTTGTCTTGGATTTGTCTACCCATGAAAAAGGTGAGTTGGGTTGTTGAAATAATGCTTGGAAGAATTGATTTGAGTCTTATAGTAAGGATTTGAGCAATAATTTTGTACGCGAAATTGAAAAAACTAATCAGTCAGTATTGAGATACCATTTTAGGATTTCTTTTTCGGGATCAAAACCACATTTGTTTTCTTTATTTTTTTATCCATCTCTGCTGTAGATAAAAAGTCCCTAACCATTTTTCACACACGCTATAACACCACACTCTCGACCTGATCGCCGGGTCCGAGATATGAGACGCCACTTTCATAAATGAAGTAACTACAATTTTATTTCGATAAAAAATGGGACAATTCATACAATATAGTTGATATTTAAAACTTCAAATGACATCATTTATTCAAATACAAGTCACAATGTAGCTTAAAAAAGCTGTCATGATACTCCAGTAACAATTAAGGATCCAAAACATAAAAACAATTAGAACATAAGGATGTTGTCGCAACACTAATGAGTAAGTGTCATGAAATTGTAAACAAAAAATTTATGTCACGACTTCAAAAGGTTTGAGTCGCGACTATGAAGATAGTAATTCGATGTCGCCACTCCAACAAGAGAAGCATTGCAACATCGCTGACAGAGGGTTTAGTATCATGACTTTAGCAAAGGTAAGTCGCGGCATTAAAGGTAGTGGACTGAGGGTTGTGACTTTAAATAGGGGAATACCGTGACCATAGGGACAGAGGCTTAATGTCACGAGACTAATAAAAGGATGTTGCAAATTTGAGGAAAGATCCCTTGAATCGACCCTTAGCACATCCACAAGGAAAAATCGAGGATGTATTGGTATGTGTAGACAAATTTATTTTTCCTATTGACTTTGTTATTATAGACTTTGCAGCAGATAAAGTGGTCCCAATAATTTTAGAAAGGCCTTTCCTAGCAACAAGAAGTACCCTTATTGATGTGCAGAAGGGCGAGCTTTCTATGCATGTTTAGGATGATCAGGTACCATTTAATGTTTTTAAGTCTATGCGATTTACTGACGCAATTGATGATTGTTCTGTAGTATCCGAGTTAGAGGAATTAGTCATGGAAAAGGAACTCAACTATGTTGAGGACCCATTGGAGCAAAATTTGACATTAGACCCTCTAAGTGATGAAAAGGGGAAGGAATACTTAGCTTTGCTAGAAGCTAATCAAAGGGGATTTAATCCACAATCCTGCTTTGAATATCTAGAGTTAGAGAGTAGAGATTATGTCCAGCCAAAAGCATCAATTAAAGAGCCACCTAAATTAGAACTGAAGGTCCTTCCCTTACATTAAAAATATGTTTATTTAGGTAACGCTTCCACTTCTCCTGTGATTGTTTCAGCAGAGTTGACCAAAGAGCATGAAGAGAAACTTATCCTAGTATTGAAACAATTCAAGAAGGCTATCGGATGAACCATAACCAATATTTGTGGCATTAGTCTATCTATATGCATGTACAAGATCATCCTAGAAGATGGCGAGAAAGAGATGATTGATGGACAACGAAGACTGAACCCCATCATGAAGGACATGGTAAAGAAAGAGATCATAAAATAGTTAGATGCGTGTATAATTTACCAAATATTAGATAGTTCGTGGGCAAGTCCGGTCTAGTGCGTGCCAAAGAAATGAGGTATTACAGTTGTTGAAAATGAGAATAACAAATTAATACTGACCAGAACGGTTACGGGATGGAGAATTTGCATCGATTACTAGAAGTTGAACAAGGTTACTAGGATAGATCATTCTCCCCTGTCGTTCTTGGACTAGATGCTGGATAGACTCGCGGGGCGAGACTATTACTATTTTCTCGATGGATACTCGGGGTATAATCAGATTACAGTCGCACTAGAGGATCAACACAAAATAACATTCACATGCTCGTACGATACATTTGCATTTAGACGCATCCCATTTGGTTTATATAATACACCTACTACATTTCAAAGATGTATGATGTCTATTTTTACTGACATGGTTTAAAAAAATTTGAAAGTATTTATGGATATTTTTTAGTGTTTGGAGATACCTATGATGATTGCTTAGCCAATCTAGCCAAGGTACTAAAGCGGTGCGAAGAAACAAACCTCGTACTCAACTAGGAAAAGTGTAATTTCATGGTACAAGAAGGTCTTGTTTTGGGGCACTAAATAACAAGACATGGAATCGTAGTAGATAAAACAAAGATAGATGTTATCGAGAACTCCCACCTCCAACATCTGTAAAGGGTGTTAGGAGCTTTTTGGGCCACGCCAGTTTTTATCAAAGATTTATCAAAGACTTATCCAAAATTGCTAAACCCTTATGCAAACTATTGGATAAGGATGCGATATTCAATTTTGATGAAGAATGCTTGAAAGCATTCAATGATCTGAAGAATCGGCTAGTTTTGGCACTAATCATCGTCACACTGGACTAAGATTTACCATTTGAATTGATGTGTGATACAAGTGACTTCGCGATAGGAGTTGTGATGGGCCAACGAAGGAACAAAGTTTTTCATCGTATCTCTTATACATGTCAGACTCAGACGGGAGCTTAATTGAATTATATGGTAACAGAAAAAGAGTTACTTCCTATTGTGTTTGCTTTTGACAAGTTTCGATCTTATCTTGTAGGTACAAAAGTGATTGTTTATACATATCACTTCGCAATTAAATATTTACTTGCCAAGAAAGATGCCAAGTCAAGATTGATCTGATAGGTACTTTTACTCCAAGAATTTGATCTAGAAATTCAAGATCGAAAAGGGGTAAAAAATCAAGCAGTAGATTACTTATCCAGATTGGAGCTGCAAGAATGAAATTCTCCACTTCTACCTATTCAGGAGGCATTTCTAGATGAGCACATACTTAAGATAAATCATGTCCATAATACCCCTTGGTTTGCTGATTTTGCTAACTATTTAGCTTGTGGTTCGATGCTGATTGATAAGTCATATCAACAAAAGAAAAAGTTTCTTTACGATGTGAAGTACTATTTTTTGGAAGAACAATACTTGTTCAGAAAATGTGTAGATCAAATGATTAGGAGATGCATGGTAGAAGATGAATTACATGAGATTTTATATCATTGCCACACAGCTCAGAGTGGGGGACACTTTGGAGGTATACGTACTGTAGCTAAAGTATTGTAAGCGGTAGGGGCGAAGCCAGAACAAATTTTTAGGGAGGGCCAAATGAAATTTTAATTTTTTTATAGTCTATATCTTTATAATTTTTAAAGGATTAAATCAAATTTTTATAATTTTGTGGGGGCCAAAGTACAATTTTACCTTTACTAATTTAAAATTTTTAAAAAAATTTAAGGGCCTAAATAAAAATTTTACATTTTAGTGGGGGTTGGGGTCCCTGCGCGCCCCCCTTAAATTTGCCTCTGGCAAGCGGGATTCTTTTGGCCAACTCTATTCAAAGATGCGTATGCTTACATAAAGAGTTGTGATCGATGCCAAAGGGTTGGAAACATCACAAACAGAAATGAGATCCCCTGAACAAACATCATTGAGGTAGAATTATTTGATGTTTGGGGTATTGACTTCCTTGGTCCTTTCCCTCTGTCTTTCAGTTACAAATATAAATTGATAGTAGTAGACTACGTGTCTAAGTGGGTTGAGGCCAAGGCATATCCGATAAACGATGCCAAGGTTGTGATGAAATTTTTGAAAAAACATGTGCCCACAAGGTTTGGAACTCGTAGGGCCATCATTAGTGATGAGGGGTCCCATTTTATGAATAAATGGTTGAAATAGTTACTCGACAAGTTTGGAGTGAAGCACAAGGTTGCCATAATTTACCATCCGCAAACAAATGACAAAAGCTGATTTGGAAAACAAAGAGATAAAAGGCATATTCGAGAAGGTCGTTTGTCCAAACCGACAAGATTGGTCCAAAAGACTGCATGACACTTTATGGGCCTACAAGACAACATACAAGACACCTTTAGGGATGTCACACTATAGGTTGGGTTTTGGGAAAGCTTGTCATTTGACCTTAGAGTTAGAATATAAAACTTATTGGGCTCTCCAATAGTTCAACTTGAATATTAAGCATGTTAAAGAAAAACGGATGCTTCAACTCATTGAGTTAGAAGAGTTCTGAATGTTCTCATACGAAAATGCCAAGCTATTTAAGGAGAGATTAAAGAGATGACATTGTAAGAACATCTGAGTTCGAGAATTTGAAGCAGGTCAGCAAGTTTTGTTGTTCAATTCTAGATTAAGGTTTTTTCTAAGTAAGTTGAAATCACAATCGTCTGGTCCATTTACGATTCACTAAGTTTTCCCATATAGAATAATACCAAATAATATTTTAATATGCATTATATTATTTATTAATTGCTATTTGTTTTATATTACATTAGGACTTAGAATATTTTATTATTAAATTATTCTAAAAATTCTAATTGAACTCTTACTCTCTATCACTTTAAATACCACCTCATTCATCCATTATTCAAACCATTCATCTAAACTTCCCCATATACCCATTCCACCGTTGGCCTTAGCATTTAAACTTACCTAGTGTCCTAGCTCCTAACCACTGCCAGCAACTCCCATTCGGCCAACAGCTGTACACGTCCATCACACTCACTTGGCGCACCTGCCTAGCAACTCCCGCACCAGCTCTCGCGCGCTGCGACCTACCCTATTTGCTGATCTAGCCGACGCACCTGTCTGTTGCCCGCACACCTACTTGTGCACAAGCCCTACTGCTCACTCGTGCACCGTTGCTGCTTTCGCGTGATATTGTCATCCTTTCAACCCGTGCGCACCCTTGCACAAACCGCAAGGCCCTTGTCACCCTTACACCATATCACCATTAAAAATTGCCGCTACCATTATCACGATTACCTTCCAACCAACCCTTATTCAAATTATTTTGCTCCCAATTTAATTTTTATTATTAGGTTTTTATTTTTCTTTACAAAAAGGTGGTAAGAAATTCTTTTTCTCTTAAATTTTAATTTAATTATTTTCCCTTTCAAATTTCATGAATTGTTAAAATTTTAAGTTAATTAAATTTTTGAGAAAATATTTGTTTCCATCTTATGTTCACATTAATCATGCTTCGCAAAAGAACTTGTGCTTATGTCCAAATTGAAGAATCACAAAAAAAATTCCACTGTGAAGAAGCCAAAGCAAGATACGATAACACTTTCAAAAATCAGCAAATGCTCCCTACAAAATGCTTTACACTGAAAGAAAGAAACTATATCGATTTCAACAAATTGCTGAAGCTCTTAATTAAGATTTGTTTTGTGAGAAAAGACCTAGTGCAGATGAAGAGCTAGTTCGTGAATTTTATGCAAATTTGACCTCAAGTAAATTAATGAAAGTTTCTGTTCGAGGAATCAAGGTACCAATAAGTTCAAACGCTATTAATGAATTCTTTGAATTACCTAATTTTGAAGACGACAAATATTTTTCCTTGATGAGAAATATTGAGGCTGAAAATCTGCAAGAAATTCTCAAGGAACTTATAGTTCCGGGTTCTAAGTGGACTGTGTCAAAGCATGGAACTCACATTTGTCGCAGAGAATATTTGACACCACTAGCGAAGATATGGTTCTACTTCATTCGAGCCTTATGCCTATTTCACATAGAACAACAATTTTATTAGAGCTAATGGTCTTATTGTACTCGATTTTA
Organism: Gossypium hirsutum; assembly: GCF_007990345.1. NCBI lineage: Eukaryota > Viridiplantae > Streptophyta > Magnoliopsida > Malvales > Malvaceae > Gossypium > Gossypium hirsutum. The sequence goes on along the minus strand of NC_053442.1, from coordinate 10,227,457 downwards.
ATGGCAAAGACCATTGATGTGGGAAAAATCATTCTCAGAGAAATGCGAAATTGTGCCGCTAGACATTTTGGCCCAACTTACTTCCCCTTTACGATAACAATTTTGTGTTTGAAAGCTAAAATTCTTGCAAACATAAAGAAGACAGGTTATAGCCAGGGTACAATCACAAATTAGGACCTCTACCGAATAGCCAGAGATTTTGTTCTGCAACAACGAGTTGAAGAGAGCGAGGATCCCGACGAAGAAGAAGATCCCACAGATCGAACCAATTCAGTTAGCTGAAATCCCTGATAAGGCAGAACCAATGGAACCAATAACCGAACTTGATATGGCAACCTCAACATTTAGAACTCAATCACCTCACCCAAATCTTCAAGATGAGCTATCAAAGTTGATGGACATAATGCAACATATGTAGTGGCAGCAACAAGCTTACTAGAGATATTCAAAAATATAGGATGACTCAATGAGAAGCGCTTTTACTAAAATGTTCAATGACCCTCTTATTTTTGTGCCTGAGTTTCCAAATTTTATGTTTGAACCATGGAGTCTAATATCAAAGAGGGAACAGAGTGATTCATGCAAAAACAAAGACGATGGAGCAAAAGATGATTCGAATTCTGAGGGATCTGCAAATAAATGAAAATGGAGGATCTTTACTTTATTTTATTTTCACTTTTAGTTTATTTAATGTTTTAGGATTAGGTTCTATTAGGATTTTTATTTCTCGTATAATAAAATAAGAGATGGAAATCATAAATAAAAATGAACAAGTTGCAAAGTACAAAGTGTGACAATAGATATGTACATGTCTAGGATTGGATCTAGAGAAATCTTGGTACTTAAGCAGTCAAATTGACTCACCTCCTCTTTTTTAGAGTCCTACATGGTGTAGAGTATCTATTCACTTCTAACAATAAGGACATTGTTTATCTTAAGTAGGGGGACCGAAAAATTGAAATCATTTCCTCTCAGAATAAAATTTTCTTTTAATTATGGTTAGGTTATATTTTGTTCAAAAATTCAGAATTTTGTTAAGTATGCTAAACTTCAGTATGAATAAAGTTTTATTATTTCAATGATTGTTATGTTAGTTGAATTATGACATAAATGTACTCTTAATAAAGTATGTAAATCATACCATAAAATTTTTAGTTCCTTAGGAAAGCTAGGCATGCATGAAAGTTTAAGTCTCTAAAATTGACTTAGTAATTTCTCGAGGCAAAATCCTAGGAAGCATGAAATTTTGAAAATGATTTAGGAAAACTTTTATTTGGACCATTTGAGGCTTTTAAGCCAACCTTGATGAATTTTTATCCCTTGAAAACCAAATTTGAGACTATATGGCCTAATTTTATTTGAACCTTTGTAATTTTTAGCCATCACTTTTCTCTTAATTATCTTTAAATTGTCCCAAACACTAGACTCAGTACTATTTAGAATATTCTTTGAAAATAAGTTTGGGGGAGTTGAAAAGAAGTATCAAATGCTTGTAAAAGAAAAGAGCATATGTACTCGAAAGAAATAAAGGAGCATGTAAAAGAAAAATGAGTTAGTGTATTCAAGGTAATTATTCTGAAGGTTTGGTACAAGTTGAGTCTAAGGTATTTAGCCTAAATTTATCCATCTTTTACCTGCCCCTAGCCTAGCCACGCTACAACCTATTTGAAAGAACTATTTATTCAAGTTTCTATGTTACCTAAATTAGTGGAGAGAAATTGCTATGTTCAACATATGAAGGCATAAATTAAACTTGACGATTGCAGCTTAATACTAAACAAGAGAATAAAATCAGATTGGTATGAATTTGACATATATTTATTGAGAAAGCATTTAGTATATTTTTTCTATCATAATAATAATTGAGATTAATTTGAACGATATGTATACTTAAGTAGCATAAGTCTCAAAATTTTGTTATTGAGCATAAGTATACTAAAATCATAATTTTGGGAAGAATGTTTCTGAAGGAATTTTTTAAAGGTGTTTCCAAGAAATTCTTTTCAACTTTTGCATTACTCGGGGATGAGCAATGAATTATGTTTGGGGGTATGGAAACACAAAAATATATAGACTTTTTAATGCCCTTTTTAACTCAAATTCATTTGTAGTAATTATTATCGAAAAATATAATATAATTATAAAATAATTAAATTGTACTTAAATTATTAACATATTTAATTTTAATTAAATTTATAATAAATTTTCATAAATTTTGATTTATTTTCGAAAGATTTGCACAAAGGGTGAAAATTGGCTCGACAGACACCGCTAGAAACACAAAACCATGAAGCAATTTTTAAAGTATCGAGGTGAATTAATTTTTCAGCCTAAGGTGGTCTAAATTATGAATATTAATACATAATATAATTAATTTTAATTTTTATCCAATTTATTTTGGGTTAAATAATAATTATTAATTATATTATGAAAGGAGGCCCAGTTGTGCTAATACGAGAGACTGATCCAACTGAGCAATCGGGCTGCCCAAAATAGTCCAACGTGCTGACCTAATCAGCTCAAAATACCTGATTTATTCACTTGTAAATCAGCCCTTGAATTTTCCTTGATATCGCATTCAAACCCCTCCATTTTCTGTGCTCTTAAAGATTCACCCCAAGCTAAATTTAGTAAATTTGAAACATTCAAACTTGCCACATGTGTGGCAGGCCGGAGGGGTATATGGCTGCTGATTTTTTGCTATTTTTAGCATCCAATCCCACCTATAACTACCCCATTCACCTATTCATTTCAACACATCTTTCATTCCACACATCTCTCTCTCTTTTACTCACTTTCTCCCTTCCAAAACCTCTATTTGTTTCCCATTTTTCCTTTCTATTTCCATTTCTATTTTCCTCTTGGAAAAGACCCCTTCAACCACATTGGGTAGCAGCATTCAACTGCTTGTAGAAGCCTCGGTTCAACAGAACGAGCGGAGAAGGAGGAGTGGAGCGACTACTCAGGCTTCGAAGAAATAGCAGATTTGATTCTAGTTTCCTATCCTTTAAATTTTATTATTGTTGTTATGAACATGTCTATGAATATTTGTTATGTTGTTATTCTAAATTTAATTAACATGAATTAAATTTAATTCGTGTTAGGTTGATTGCATTTCGTCTACTTAAGTTATTAAAATCATGTTTGTGTTGTTATAGGTCTTAGTAAATTGTTTGATTGAGTAAAACCATGATTATGTTATACTTGCATTAAAATTGTAAGGTAACTAATGAATTAATTATTAATTTTTTTGAAATTGTAATTAATTGACACAGTACTTAATCAGTGCATGTTTAATCTTCTAAGGTAGCTGAGGGTTAAATTAGCGACGGTATTAAACGGTACATTAGCCTTGCATAACTTGCAAGATTATTGTGATTAAATTTTTTTAATGTAGGAATATAATATTACCTCACTTAATCTTTTACTTGCTTATTAAAATTGATTAATTGTTTGAATTGGCGTAGCAATATGCTCAAGAGATTAGTTAATTCTGTAAGTTTGTATGTGCTATAGTTAACAAATTGATCTAACATGAACATTGTTTTAGTAATATTAAGTTAGGAATTGTAATTGATCTAACAAATTATGTCATATTGATTAAACTTATTTTTTAGAAATCGTGCTTTGAAAATTCTACCTTTTAATTTTTAGTTAATTTACTTAGTTAAAATCTAGTTTTATTCAACCCTTTTTTCAAAACAAAAGATTTCCCTTCACCAAAGTGTTTTTAATTGCATTTCATAAATATTTTCTTTGCATAGTCTTTGTGGGTACGATAACTCGACATTTACTTGTCACTTTATTACTTGTTGCGATTGTGTACACTTGCATTTTATTATGGTTGATGATAGTTGAATGTTAGTTAATGAGTTTGGCATGTTTGAATGGTCAAAGTGATATATGACGAATTGACCTCATCATGTTCAAGTTATGGTATGCTTTTGAAAGGTTTTGAACTAAATATGGCATGAATCTAATATGGTGTGGTGATTATGTAGAAATTATGTTATATTTTGGCATTGAAATAAGTTAATTGATAATTGGATAAATATGCACATGTATAGGTGTTTTTGGTTGATGTTTTAGCCATTATGTTTTGGCTTGTAAATTTGGTATTTTGAATTATTAAAATGGTTGATATGTGGATATATGTATGTGGCCTTTTGATGGATGACTCTATAGTCTTTATGATGCTTAAATGATGGAAGTAGAACATGGTCATTTTGGTATTAAAAATGTTGTTGGTATTTATAGCTTATGATGCTAAATGCTAAATGGTAAATTAAGTACATATAAGTGTGGATTTGATATGTGTACAAAATGATAAGTTTTGGCTAAACTAAGCATTTAGTTATACATGTTTAATTATTGTGATTGAGGTGCCTTTTGGGCATATTGCTCGTATGAATATGTACTTATTTGGATAGCTTGTTGTTGTATGGTTTGGTGTACTTTGGGATGCTAGATCACATGTGGTAAATTGATTATAGGTGTGTGCATGAATGAGTGAGAAAAATGGCTTGGAAATGACCTATTTTTCGTCTACACAGTCAGAGACATAGCCGTGTGTCTTAGCCGTGTGTGACATATGATCAGGCGACATAGCCGTGTGTCCCTTGTAGTTTTTTAGAGGTTGCATTTCGAGAGTTAGATGGCTTGGCACACGAACATGTGGCTTGCCGTGTGACCGAAGTTAAAGAGTTACACGGACATGGACACGAGTTGAGACACAACCGTGTGTCCCTACTTCGAATGTCCACACGGTCTGAGATACGAGCGTGTCTCTCAACCGTGTGAGTCACACATCCTAGCCATACGACCGTGTGACCTCTTATAGTTTTGAAAATTTTCACTTTTTCTTAAAAGATCCTATATGTTTTCGATTTAGTCCTAACTTGTTTCTAATGTGTTTTTAGGGCCTTGAGGGCTCGTATATGAGACAATATGTATGTTATTGATTTATTTTTCTATGATTGATGTAGTGAATTGAAAGTTTAAAATTTTTGATAGTTTTGAAATGTAAACTCCAGTAATGCTCCGTAACCCTATTCTGGCGATAGATACAGGTTAAGGGTGTTAAAATTTTAGTAAACTATTAGACTGAAAACACTCAGGATTAATAACAAGAACCTTTTTCGAACTGTAGATAATACATAAAACTTAGATTCGCAATAACGAATGAACACCTGATGTGTACGAACCCATGGAATGCGAGCTTGATGAGTACAAGGTCGTGATGCCCAAATTGAATCATCTGCATCTCAAGTGCATACTTAGGCCATGCTTAGGGTAGTCATCAGGAGCCTGCTGGTGATGCTATATCTGTAATACCCCGAAAATTACTACAGTAAGAAAGTAGGTATCCTTGATAGCAAAATAAGGAAATAAAGTGACAAAAAGGGAATTTTTGAGTTATGGCAACATTGGGAATTATATTATGACATATTAATTCAAGAAAGGATTAAATCGCAAAAGTGAGAAAAGTTTTGTTGCCCAAGAGTAAATACTCAAAATTTGAGGGATTAAAGTGTAAATACAAAAAATTTGAAGGACCAATAGTGTAAATATTTTAGGGGTGGAATAATCTAGAAACTAAGGAAAATGGATGAATTAGGACCAAATTGAAAAGGTGAAGAATTTTGAGAGACTAAATCACAATTTTACCAAATTAAGTGATGACTCAAGGATGAAATTTTTAAAGATTATAACGGGCAAAATGATAAATTAGAAGAGAGAGAAATCTAGAAGATAATGATGATGTTGGAGATATTTTATATTAATTAAATAAATATTAGTTTATTAATATTTTAATTTGATTTTTAAATGATATTTTATTATTTTATTAGTATTTTATTTAGTATATATAAGAAAAGAAAGATGAAGAATCATCCATTCCACCATATTTCCATGCAACTAACGTGAGAAGAGAGGAGAAGAAAGAAAGTTTTGCTTTCTTTAAAATTTGGTTCGTCCACCAAAAATTTACCATTTTCACCTAGAAATCAAAAGAATTTCCATTGCTTCCAAAAGAGAAGAATAACAAGGAGACAATGGGAAGCTAGAATATCAAGTTAGATTCAAGAAATAGAAGCTGGAGGAGAGAGAAAATCAAGTTAAAGATTGAAATCAATAGCACAAGGTAAGAAAATTGAAATCAATAGCACAAGGTAAGAACATCAAGATTTCAATATATTTTTAAGTTTGATATTATTGAAAAAGCATGGAAATAATGTTATAGTAGAGTTTTCTTATATAAGGTCTTATGTTCTTGATATATTAGTGAAGAGAAATAAGTGAAAGTGATGGGAAATATTATAGAGAAAGGGAATAAGGGAGTTATACACCTAGTAATCAACATTTTGCACTAAAACAGTTTTGGACAGCAGTAGTAGGTTAAATTTGAAAAATCACCATAAATTGTGAAAATAGAATTAGAGTATGAATAAAATATGGAAATAAATATTACTGAGTCTAGGTTCTCATAGAAGAAACAATGTAAGTAATGTAATTGTAAATCGTGAGATATAATAAATTTTGTGAGACAATGTCAGAATGAATTCGTGTTCCTCTGTTCTGACTTGGAAAAATCATTAAAAATTGTACAAAAATAACTATGGGTTATAATTTATATGTTTAAAATCCTTAATGAGTATATTGTCAATAGAAACAAACGAGAACATCATCCAAATTCTGTACAAAGAGATAATTAATTTTTAGTGAAGAGGGGTCAGAACTGTCAAACAGTGAAACAGGGGAAAATTTAAAGAAGAAACTGTACTTATTGGATAGACCAAAAATTCTAAAAATTTTATGGTAAGAATATATGTGATTCTAGTTCCAGATAAAATTTGCGGATCTCAATTCAGAGTTCTGTAGCTTAAGATATAATTAATTTAGTGACTATGAGTCAAGTGAACAGCTTGTTATAAGTAAACAAGTTAATAGTGGTATTATGTATATATCAAGGATGTGGAATGGAGTGGAGGAGGAGGAAAAATATATGTGAATATTCAGCTAATATGAATTTATTTTAAAATAGCTAATTTACATGTTTTAGGTTTAGGGACTAAATTGAATAAAAGTAAAATTTTAAGGGTAATTTTGTAAAAATGTCAAAAAGTGACCAAATTGCATGAAATGAATTTTTTTATTATTTAAATTAATAAATTGAAAGAAATATTACTTTATATCAAGATTGGGTGGAAATTCAAGGAAAATAGAAAATTACCAAAATGTCCTTAAATTTTGGTATTTTTGCAATTTAGCCTGGTAAGTTCGTGTAACTTGAATTATATTATTAGATGATTGAAATATACATATTGGATTGAGAAATTGATTTGAATTGTGAACTTGAGAAATTGTGAATTGAATGAAATGGAAATGAAGCTTTGAATTACATGAGTAAATATCGAGTCTCATAGGCCCTATTTGTTATGAATATGAAGTTTCGAGGATATGTTGTAAAGAATTATAAAAGCACGTTAAAAATTTGAAAGTTTTAATTCGGATGAAATTTTGTAACTCGATTTAATACGTATGCAAATGTATGTCTTCTAGTAATGTCTCGTATCCTATTCCGGCGTCAAATACGGGTAAGGGGTGTTACAATGTGACATTGCCAGATTCGGTCATAACGTTTAGACCGGGTTTAGGGTGTTATAATATTAGTATCAGAGCTATGGTTTAGTCGGTTCTCGGACTAACATAGCGTATGTGAGTTTAGCTATACATGCCATATTATTACTCGTGATAATATAATATCTTCCGACTCCAATGAAATTGTTTTGCAAGACAGAGATGACTTCTAACCGAGTTGTTTCCAATAATGCTAAAAAAAAATTTGTGTTGAGGTGATTGAAATGTGTTTATGATGAAACGAAATTTAGAAAGGTATGAATAGAAAATTCATGATAAGTATGTGTTAACATATGAAGTAAGACAACCATGAGTTGAGAAATATAGAAACGTAGAATAAAATGAAAGTTTATATAGTGATATGCTCATCCGCGTTTGCTTAGCGCGCATATGATGTTTTGTGCTCAACACATTTGATTAAGTAAATATGGTAAGTAAATATACACAAATAGGTGGAATGTATGTTTATGTACACTTGCTTGAATAAGTGTAATCAGTATGTTTATATGATAGATCTTATGTTTAATTGTTAAATTAGAAATAATATGATGTTTGTTTTATGTCTTTGCTATTGAACCATGAATATTATAATAGTATGAAAATTGAATTGAAAGATCAAATTGAGTAGAACACAGGAATGAGTACTTTCGTTCAGTGATATGTGATGAATTAACGGAAAAGACCATGGTTGGACCATGGCAACATGTGATATGTGATTTCCATATAAGACCATATCTGAGATATGACATCGGCGTGCGATCTCGTATAAGACCATGTCTGGGACATGGCATCGACATCGATATGTGAGCAAGTGTAAGACCATGTCTGGGACATGGCATCGACATCGATATGTGAGCCAGTGTAAGACCATGTCTGGGATATGGCATTGGCATCATTGAGATTATGAGAGGTCCCATATAAGACCATGTCTGGGATATGGCGTTGGCACCGAGATGAGAGGTCCCATGTAAGACCATGTCTGGAACATGGCGTTGGCACTAAGATGAGAGGTACCCCGTAAGACCATGTTTGGGACATGGCATGGGCACCAATATGATAACTCCCAAGTAAGACCATATCTGGGATATGGCATTGGCAGTACAGAAAACATCCCATGTAAGACTATGTCTGGGACATAGCTTTGGCATGTTATTATCAGAAAAGATACCCAAGTATCCTTAGTATTCCAAGTGATTCAACGGGCTAGTAAAGAAATTATGTTACATGAATGTTCAAGTAAAAGTACAATAAACAGATTCAAGTAAGTATAAGGATTAAGAATATTTCAGTTATGAGTTGAGAAAATAATTTCAGCAAGGAATGAATAAGTTATAATCATAAGTTGTTTATGCAAGCAAGTAAGTAAACAAGTAAGAGAGTAAATAAAGAAGAAGTCAAATTTGATGAGACAAAATATTCAGGTATGATACCTAAAAGAATGTATGTATTAACTGGAAGCTTTTTTTTACTGAGTGGATTAAAGTGAGGTTCGTGATAACAGAATTAGTCAGAGAAATGATAATTAAGTGATAAAGATGTCTGTGTGTGAAGGTTACAGTCGAAATGAACATGATGATCTTTTTTGGATATTATATATATTCTTTTATCCTCAGAGATATGTATGTGTAATTGTTCAGTTCTGATAGAGTTCTTATGTTGTGAGAATGTTAGCTAATTATAATGTTAGACGAAAGCCCTGTTGGTCTGATTGGTTTATGACTGGTTATTGTTCTGTTTTGCATGCATACTTAGAAAGTGTATTGTTTTGCTAAAAGAAATATTGTGCTGATGACTAAATTGCAAAACATGTAAATGTGATATGTGAAGTACATGATATGGATTATTAGTAAATTACGGATGAATAATGAATTTTGAAATATAATACATATATTAAAGATAGAGCGATATAAATATACGAATTGTTGGTACAAGGATTAAATTGTAAATGATGTAAAAGCATTATGCGAAAAGTGTAAAAGTGATATGCATGCATGATATACTTTTCCCAAGTTGATGAGATTAGAACTACTAGGATATTAGTGGTATATCATTAAAGGACCCTAGCACACTCTCTGATTAATAGCACGCTAGTGCTCTCCGATTATTAGCATATTTATGTTCTCTATATAACACTTTAGTGTTTTCTGTTTAATAATGCATAATAATGCACTTCCGTATCAGTTTCGTATATCCTAAGTGTTCTATCTAATCTACTGGGCCTCTGCTAAAAAAAAGATAAATAATTTTCGCTATAAGGTAAAGGTTTACCTCTGATTCATGTTTGGAATATTGAATTAAAAATAAATTGTGAAATGAAAGGATAGAGAATGAATACAAATACTAAGCTCGATAAATATGTGTAGAAGGGAACTATAGAATTATAGAGATGATTTTAAGAAACTAAATGAAGAAAGGACTTCTGGTTAAGTGGAAAGAGAGGAAATAAGAGCTTGATTAAGTAAAAAGAAGAATATTATTAAAAAGGAAGTACAAAATGATATAAAAACTAGAAATGTTAGTGATAAGAATGGATAGAAAAGGATAATTGAAAGAATATAGAAATGATGAAGTTCATGATCAAAACAAAACAAGAAAATTTCGAGGACGAAATTTATTTTAAGGGGGGAGAAATGTAATACCCCGAAAATTATTATAGTAAGAAAGTAGGTATCCTTGATAGTAAAATAAGGAAATAAAGTGAAAAAAAGGAAATTTTGAGTTATGGCAACATTGGGAATTATATTATGACATATTAATTCAAGAAAGGATTAAATCGTAAAAGTGAGAAAAGTTTTGTTGCCCAAGAGTAAATACTCAAAATTTGAGAGATTAAAGTGTAAATACAAAAAAGTTGAAGGACCAATAGGGTAAAAATTTTAAGGGTGGAATAATATAGAAACTAAGGAAAATGGATGAATTAGGACCAAATTGAAAAGGTGAAGAATTTTGAGGGACTAAATCACAATTTTACCAAATTAAGTGATGACTTAAGGATGAAATTTTTTAAGATTATAAAGGGCAAAATGGTAAATTAGAAGAGAGAGAAATCTAGAAGATAATGATGATGTTGGAGATATTTTATATTAATTAATTAAATAAATTTTGTAACTCGGTTTAATACGTATGCAAATTTATGTCTTCTAGTAATGCCTCATACCCTATTCTGGCATCGAATACGGGTAAGGGTGTTACAATGTGACATCGCCAGATTCGGTCATAACATTTAGACTGGGTTTGGGGTGTCATAATATCGCAAGCCATGCTTAGGGTGCTTCAATGAGTGGCTGAAGCCCAAACTGAATCCGGTAGTCGTGGGAGGATTGCTGAGAGGCTTCGATCCAATAGAGCTGAGTTATTTAAGGGCGTTGTTGGGACAACCCTTACTGTGGTTGAGTATTGGATGGAGGCTGTGGAAAGAATTCTGGATGACATGGATTGTACCCCCAAGCAAAAATAGAAGGGACAGTACTGTTGCTGAAGGACGAGGCTTACTAATGGTGGAAGTCCATCATGAGAGGTACGCAGGTGGAGAGACTAACTTGAGATTATTTTCAAGAAGCAATTTAGAAGAAACACATGGGCACTAGATATGTTGAGGCCCGAAGGCTTGAATTAATTGAGTTGAAGCAAGGCTACATGTTTGTGGCTAAGTATGAGGCCAAATTCTTGAGGGTTAGTCAGTATGCTCAAGGGATGGTTGTGCTTGAGCATAATAAGTGTGCCAGATTTGATAACGGGTTACGGTATGATTTGATAGTCCAAGCCCCTCACATCAAGAGAAGGTTTTCGAAACTTTGTTCAAGTAAACCAAGATCGTTGAGGAAGTTAAGTGTGAGAGGAGAGAAAAGGTTAAGGCACCTACTAAGAGGGATATTAGTCCCATGTCATGGCTTCACGACCCATTAAGCCGGCCAGAGATGATAGACCTCAGCAGAACACTGTGGTAGTTGGTACTGGAGGCAAGACTCAGAATTGTACTTACTGTGGTAAGCAACATCCAGGTGAGTGTTGGAGAGGGATTGGAGCCTATTTGAGATGTGGATCTATAGACCATAAGATTAAGAATTGTCCACGCCGTAACGATCAGATGCAAGTTCGATGCAGAATAGGGTTCAAAATCAGAGGTTTAGGCAACAACCTCAAAAGGGCCAAGGTTAGAATAGAGGAGGTAATGCTAGACATGGATAATGAGCATCGGGTCAGGGTGCAAATCAGACTAATGCTAGACAACCTGCACTTGTCTATGTAGCCAAACGTAAAGAGGATCGTGATGCAACTGACGTCATAGCAGGTACTTTTACAATTAATTTTGTCTAGTACTTTGCTTTGATAGATATTGAGTCTACACACTCGTATGTTTCCTTTTTGATGGTTGATAAATTGGGGGTTGGGTAGAAGAAACTGTTAGTGATGTAACTATAGTTAGTCCCTTAGGACAGTCTGTTACTGCACGAGTTAGATGACTAATGGAAGTTTAAGGAGAAATATTTTCAGCAAATTTAATTATGTTTTGGGAATTTGATCTAATTTTGGGCATGGGGTAGTTAGTGGAACACCAATTTAGTTTAGACTGTGCTTCGAAGAGGGTCACTTTGAAGACATCAGTTGGTAAAGAGATCGTGATGGTGGGTAAGTGTAAAGATTACTTATCTAATGTGATCTCTACTTTAGTAGCTGAGAAGTTGGTTGTCACGCTTTAGATTTTATTTATTTATGTGCGCTAGTTTATGTCATAAGGGAATTAATGGTCTAGTGGTTAAGTGTGTTAGTTGTTTCCATAATGTCTTGAGTTCAAGTCTCCACAAGCACATCTTTGAATTAAATTTTTTGACAAGTTTAAGCTAGTGTGAACATTGTTGTTGTCCAACACATATTGCCATATAAGGGAAGATTCTTTCCTTGATTACAAGGTCAAACTTCTCAAAGTTCTCCCCTTTTTACTCCTATGATCCACTTTTGGTGCCATTGTCCCCTCAACTTGCCAAAACCTCTCCCTTACCTCACCTTGGCTGGCCATTGAATCTAGACACTCCCCATTTCATTTTTATTTTCTTCATTTTTCTGTCATCCTCTCCTTTAGCCGCACCACCACTTTGCTCCTCTATTCTTCTCTCATTTTCTTCTTTTTTACCACCTTAGAAGTCCCTTTTTCCCTCATTTATCTTCCACTCCACCACCACACAAGGCCGTTGCGCCTCTACCACACCACCACCTCTCCCCTGTCACCGCCATCGCCTTTGCATCACCACTGTGCCGCCGCCGTCGACCACAACCAAAATTCTCCATTTTTCTTTTTTTCTTCTCCTCTTTTTGAAACTCATCTATGTAATTCCTCAATTTGAATTTTTATTTAGTAAAAGATCACTTCTTATCCTATCTTTCTAACTTGTTATTTTGTGTGTTTTAGTGCTGAATCCTCCTCTTTAGTCAGCTTTTTGGGAAATATTGTCGAGCCTTTTTCCTCCATTATTACGTAAGTATGAAAGATCCTCTGATTCATGACTTTCTTTCATACTATTATTTCGATTAGGGTGTTATTAACACTTTGTTTACTGTACCTTCATGAAGTGCCATTCAAAAATCTTGAAATTGTATTCCATTTGTAGAAGTGTGCGATTTGTCGAACAATTGCGTAAGTTTCACCGAATCACAATCATTATTAATCAAGGGTTGTTTATTTATTTATTAAATCCGTACTAACAGAAGTATTTGGTTGAAACTGTAGTGACTCAAGAATCAAACTCTCCTCTTTCAAAGTGGAATCGAGATTTGTGCAATCAAATTTACAAGGTGTGGGATTTACTTTGAATAATGATGGTTGATGATAATATTGATAAAATTAATTTAATAAGTAATAAAATATTATTTTTAATATTATTCTTTGAATAATGAAATATTGGATGAACTTAAGGATTGATTTAAGATTCGATAAAAGAAGATAATGTTTATGTGATAATGATTGTGATTTGGTGATTTCTATAACATATGTATTATGTGATTTCTTTTACTCATGACATGTGATGTCACAACCCCCAAAATAGGGCATAGAAATTTTAGGGGTATTTTAGTAGTTTTGGCCTATATGAGTTCAGAATTTTGTAAGGTGATACTCGATAATGTTTTCGACAATTGTTTTCGTAAAGTTAAGTCAATTTTCGGAAACTAGTTTTAAATGTCTTTAATTTTAGAAAATGGATTAATTTGTAAAAGGGTCGAAGCTGTGAGTCTTTATGAAACAATTAAACCAATTTTTGAAAATCAACCTAATAAACCCTCATTCCTAGTTATTTTCACGAATGCTTTTTCCCACCTCCTTAGTGTTGTCGTTCCTTGCGATTCCTCACTCTTTTAATTGATTTTTGATTCCCAAACTATAATATTTTGAATTTCTATCATTTCTAAGCATTAAACCTCACTAAATCTTTAAGAAATTACCCAAAAATCTCACCAATTTCATCATTTTCTCCACTTGTGGGTTTTCTAGATTTGCATCTAAAACTCGTTATTCCTCTCATTAAAGGTAACCATTCGTATTCTCCTTAGTTTTTAATGTTATAGGGTCTTTGAAACTGAATTTTTAGCTGTTAAGTTGTATGTTTTGATTAAAAGGCAAAAATCGGGTCTTTAATGGTGAATTTTGAGTTTATGGGTAAAAATTTGGTTTTAAGGTGTTTTTCAATTAGTTTTAACCTAATTAGAAGCTTTCTAAAGTAACTTTGAAGTTTCGTCAATGATTTCTCGGGTTTTAATGAATTTTCGTTGTAAAGGCGAAAACTTGTCGAAAAATTTTGATACCTTAAAATATGTAGTTTTGTATAGTTTAAAGGTTGGGAATTAGTCGTAGATGAATATATAGATGAATGGAATTCATTTCATGCGAAAAGATTAAGCGTAGACTGAGTTATTCGAATTTGAAGTTTGTTGTGCTAAAAGTTTTGGTTAGAAAAGAGTGTAGCTTAGGCTTGTGTTTATGGCTGTTTGAGGTGAGTTATTGACTGATTGTTGACTGACTATATGTATGGTTTGCCATGTTGAATTGTCGGAGTCGATAGGACCTTCAACGAATAGAGATATAGGCAAAGGGAAGCTTGTCTAAGCTTTCGGTTTTCGGTAAAAGTGAATATTTCGGTGAGAGTTTTAGAATCTATGCTCTTAGATGATTCGTTGTGTATTTTAGGAATTTAGAGGTAGCCTAAACCCTTCCTCTAAATTTTGAATTTAAGTGTTCTTTTACCTAAGCTAAATATGTGATAAATATGTTTGTGAATTGTGATAAAGAGAATTACGATGTGATGAAATAAGAACATGTTCTGATCACTGTTGTGACGGTAAATATGAGGGTATGTAATTCATGCCACGTGACAGTGTGTATAATGTGCTAATGATATGATTATGTGGTGAATACGTGCGAATAATCGGTAAGAAATATTTGATGACATTATGGATATTTTGGCCTTGTGACTTAATGAAACCGTTGGATATAGTTGCCATGCCATTGGATTGTGAGTACTCACTTATTTGTGTTAAGATATATGGGACGTTGAGGCCCATGGACAGTTTTAGACAGATAAGGGAATGTGAGCTAATCTCCATTCACAGGGATATGCATGTGTGGTGTGCTGAAGAGCGCTAGTTATATCTTAACACAAATATGGATGTCATTTGAAAGACACAAGGAATGCATTGTGGTGAAAAACTATGTATTTTTTTAGTTTTACATTTATTTTCTAAAAATAGAACCATGAAAACCTTGGCTGGAAATTTTATTTTAATTACCCATCTCCTTATATATTTTTTTAGTAATTGTTAAACTTATAATTGTGATATATATGTTTGATATGATCCACTGTTGATCGATTAAAAATAAAAAGTGTGCTAATGAGAAAATACATGTGTTTTATTATTCCCTTCGCTTCTTCATGTTATTCGATTACTGTGAGAAGTGTGATAGTGAAAAGATGCATGTCTATGATTGGCTCTAGCAAGGAAAGACTTGGTTTTTAAGTGGTCAATTATGACTCACCTCCCTTTCCAGGGACCTTACCTGATGCACGGTTCACAATCACTTCTTCTATTTTTTTCCTTAAAGAATTAAAATTTTTGATTTTAGGAATAAATGAATGTGAATATTATAAAATTGCCATAGCATGTTTGCAAAGATAAGATAAACATGCCATACAGTTTAGGAAAGAATGCCATATGTACTTGTCATGCATATATTAATCATTCATGATTGAAATTAGAAATTAAAAACCTTACATGTTTTTAAAATATTGAGTGGGAGAAGGTCCCTAAAAAAGACATACGGCCTTCATCAATAGTCTCTTGTGATGACATGACAAGTGCATTACCCTACAATAGGATTGTTGTGTGGATTTCATTAAAGAGATTTCTTAAAAGAAAGAAGAATTCTCTTATGATCAAATGATAATTGGACCGACCATTGTGGTAGGCATTATCACGCGATAGTTCAAGAAATTTTACCTTAAAAAGAGGACAACTAATTAAAGCAGGCTACTCAGTGAGATTGTCCACAATGACTCATTTGTGGTACATGATGTGATAGTTGTTGAGTTGATGGTTATACACTCAAGATATTCTAGTTAAATAACTCTTCATGGAGCTCTACTTAAGTTAGAATGATGGCCAAACATTATATGATTATTAGTACGTGTAAATGCCTAAGGAATTAGTTTCATGTACTAATTGGATGAAAATCCATGTTCTTACTATTTGATCATGATCACCCTACGGTGGCTTGATTCAATGCGTGTGGGAATTATCGTTGCAATGACTTACAAATATTTTTCAAGGTTAATTGTAAGATGCATGCATCATCTTAATGTATGTTGTAATGTTGAAAATTTTTTCAAACATTTTCTTATATAAAGTTATTAATAGATGAATATTTTATTTTTAGTTTGAAAATGAAACCTACTCCCTTATTGGATATACTCACTGAAAACAAATTGAACAGAAATAACTATAAGGAATGGAAAAAGAAACTGATAATTGTCATAAGCTATGAGAAACTTAAAATAGTTCTTAATACTAAGTGCCCTCCTGCCACTAAAGCCGAGGTTAGAAGACATTGGGAAGAGTCTGATGAGATAGCTCATTGCTATATGATGTCAACCGTGACCAACACTCTATATAAGCAACTGGAGAGCTGTAAGACTGCTAAGGCGGTTCTAGATAAACTAGAAAACATTTTGGAAGCTAAGCTGCCTTGGCTCGACATTTTCCATAACTAGCTTGATGAATGTCTAGGAAAAGCCTGACACTCTGATTAAAGACCATATGATCACTCTTATGGGCTACTTTGTCGAGGACGCGGACAATGAGGCCAATATGAACCAAAACACCCAAATAGAAATGGTGTTCAAAAGTCTGTCCAAGGATTTTTCTAGTTTTTGGGCCGCTTAAAACCTTGGGAACAAGAATCTGACGCTTACACAACTCATGAAGGAACTACAGTCCTATGAGTTGATCTTTAACGGCAGTCAACCAATCCAAAGTGCAGAAGAAAATATAGTCATCGGTTATTCCTCAAAAAGGGAGGGGAAATTGTGTTAAAAAAGGTAAGGCTGAGGTCTTTGGGCCACCACAAGTGGAAAGGAAGAGAACTATGAAGCGTAAAAACTTATCTAAGTCCAAATGCTTCTTCTACAATAAAAAAGGGCACTTCAAGACAAATTGCAAAGAGTGGAAAGAATACCTAGCTACCAAAGGAAAAGGTATGAAAATCTTTATGATAGAAGCTTGTTTAGTGGATGATTCAATAGACCACTGGGTCGTTAATTCGAGAGCCACTAATCATGTTTGTGTTTCTCTATTAGGGTTTGAGGAGACAAAAGATCTTATAGATAAGAGCTTATCATTGCAGATCGGGAACGAGACAAGTGTTCCATCTAAGGCAGTGGGAGATGTACATCTTTAATTTGATAATTTTAGGAAGATTATTGTAAGAGACGATTTCTATATACCAAGTTTCAAACAAAACTTAATTTCTATTACATGTTTACATAAAGAAGACTTGATCGTGACTTTTAATAATAGAATTCAAATAGTTAGAAATCACAATCTTATTTGTAATGGATGGATGTCAAATAATCTCTATTTTATCAAACCAAAGATGTACACTCTGCTTGAGACTGAAATATTGAATAAAAGACTTAAAACTTCTCACTCTAATTAGGTGTACCTTTGGCATTTGAGACTTGGTTATATTAACTGAGAAAAAGTCACCAGGCTTGTGAAAGACGACACCTTAAGTTCACTTCAAGAAGTTGATCTTTCACAATGTGAATCTTTCTTCAAAGGTAAGATGACTAAGCGATGTTTTAATACAAAAGGAATGAGGTTTGGAAAAACTGTAGAACTTATGCACACTGACGTATTTGGCCCCATGAGCGTTAGTACAAGAGGTGGTTACGAGTATTATGTAACCTTTATTGATTACTATTACAGATATGAGTATGTATACCTAATGCTCCATAAGAGTGTAACCTTTGATAAATTCAAATATTTTTGTGCGAAAGTGGAGAAACAACTAGGTTTACCCATAAAGGCACTTCAGTTTGATCGAGGTAGGGAATATTTAACTGATGAGTTTTTAGGGTACCTCATAGAGAATGAGATTCTATCCTAAGTAACTACGTTGGGCACTCCACAACAGAATGGCATGGTAGAGAGAAGAAATTGAACATTGTTAGACATGGTATGTTCGATGTTAAGTTATTCGAAGTTGTCAATCGCTTTTTGGGATATGATGTACAAACGACTTGCTATATTCTGAATTATGTGCCAACTAAGTTAGCATCAAAAACCCCATACGAATTATGGAATGGAAGGAAGCCGAATCTTAACCATTTTAGGATTTGGGGATGCCCAACCCATGTATTGGATAAAGATTCAAGGAAATTGGACTCACGGGCAGAATTGTGCATGTTTGAAGGTGTCACGTGCACACTTTGGTTTGCATATTGCAAGCAAAAAAGTCTTCCCCTAACTTAAAATGTATTTTTTTATTTAAGTTTAAGTTTATTAAAAAAAGAAACTGACAAACTTATTACAAGCTCATGATATTTATATTGAATCTATGTAACCAGAATAGCAACTTAGTCTGTTGAATTTTTTTAACAAATCAAAAGAGAAAAATTAATTAAGAGTGGTTAAAAGATGTATCCATATTCTTCGCTTTCCTTGCTTAGACTTTCGCTTTTTGATCGTCTGCCAAATAATTACGTATAGTGTCTGTAAGTGTGACAGGTCAATTGTAATATAAATTGTACAATGGGGTACAGGAGTGCTTCGAGGATCGAACCTACAAGAATCGATGATTAAGTGAATTTTAGCTATAAATATGCAAATAAATAGTCTAAACAACTACTCACTAGATACTATAGTACAACAAGCCATTCAAGAGTTTGATTATATCAATTAAATAACTAAATTTGTAAATGACTAAATTGTAAGAAAAAAAAACTACACAACTATCAAATACGAACAAATACGATAATAGGGAGGGGTTGATTGATTTCTATATGGTTGGTTGAATTCCTAATTGGGGATCTAAATTGCTATTACTGCTAAATTTGCTCTATTTTACATCTTGGCCTAAACTTTACTAATTTCAACAAATTAGTCTAGTTTACCTCTCGAATTCATCGACTAACCTGAGACTTATCAAATTGGTGCCCAATAAGATCTCCTCTCGGTCTTGCTTATCTTGATTTTCCCTTAGGGGTGTAACCCTATGTTTTGAAGCCTATTCGATTTAGCCTAATTTTGCACATTAGTCTCCGAACCCAAAAACCAATTACCCAACATTTCCATCAATCAACCCCTAAGTATTTAGTAACTCATGCTTGTATTAAAACCCATAATCATTAAGAAATTAAATGAAAATAACATTAACTTAAACCCTAAGAAAATAAATAAAAATCCAAACTTTCTTGTAAAAGCTTGGATAGAATAACAATGGTAGTAAGAAAAACAAACAAGAACACTAAAGAAGTAATTTTTAACAAAGGAAATGTAACAAAGTTAAATGGCATTCAATTAATGGATTAGATTATAACTACAAGAGATTTTGAAGGACTAGATACGTAAATACATCATAACTACAGTAGTAACTAACTTAACTAACTACAAGAAACTAAGAAACACCAGAAAATAAGCAAGAAATGAAACCCTGGACTATGGAGAAGAAAACTAAACCCTAAAAGATGAAGAGAACAATATTAAAAACCTAAAAATGTAAAGTGTGTCCTTTGTTTCAGCCAATTTGGATTATTTCAATAGAGTTCATGTACAAAAAATTGACCAAATTGACCCTAAATGTCTAGTTTTGTTTGAGAGGCATGTTGGACAAGGACTGCCCCTGTGGTCATTTTTTGTCTCTCTCGACAGAGATCGTGATACCCAGAACTCAGTATCGCAATATCAACTCCAGTTTTGAAATAGGGGTCCTTGGGAGTCTTGGTTATCGGCCAGTATCGCGATACCAATGTTTGTGGCTCAAGCTTTCTTATTTTAAAACTGTCAAAGGTATCACGACGTCCATGCTTTGATATCGTGATACCCCATTCTCAGTGATGTTCTTACTCTATTTGGGCCATTATGGGCTCCCCACATCATCCACCAACCTCGTTAGATGCCCGGATGCTAAATGGTTATCTCAGGTCTCAAAATAGCATAAAATACTTACTAATAACTTATTTGTGCAAAGAACTAAAACTAAGTAAAAGCATAACAAAAACATATAAATTGCTCGAAAACAAGCTCTTTAAGCATACTAGGGGGCCTAATTTGACATAACAAATTATGGCAGATCATTTTTTCCATGTTCTGAATATCTGTGTAGGCAAGTTTCATCATTTTAAAATTTTGCATCATAACCAAAATATGACTCAGTGCAGGGCTAATTTTCCATTTAACTTCAATTTTCTTATAATGGTGTTGGTCCATTTCTTGTCTATGTTTCAAAGCCCACACTTTCCAAGCCCTTGTTCACGCAATTGAGAAGGATGAGTTCGCAACTAAGAATTTTGGCATGTAAACATGATATTATTGTTCTTGTCCTTTCCCAATCTAGTGATTCTAAAGCTATTATTATCTCTCTCTTTTTATTGCCAATGCCAAAGTGTAACACTTATTCGAAAATTTCGTCTAAAATTTTGATGCGAGAATTACTATTAACTAAGAATTAGTAAAGTATAGAAATTAGTGGAGTTGTAAGTTATAATAATAATTCTCTCTAAGAGTTTTGGGATAAAAATTTAATATAAAGGGTAAAACAATATTTTTGTTTTATGAGGGTACTTTTGACATTTCACATATACATATGTTAAAATATTAAAATTTATAAATATATGTAGGAAATGAGATAATTTTTGAACCATCAAATTTCATGTTGATGAATCAATTTGTAACCACACAAATATTTAAAAAGTTGACCATTTGACTTTACTTTGCATTTTAAATTACAAAAAAGAAAGACAAAAGGGGGAATGAACCCCATTTTCTTCTTCTTTTTGATCGATCACCTTTTGTAAGAGAAAAGAACTATCCTTTTCAAAAAAAATTATCATTTTTCATATATTCCTATTTAAATTTCCACCACCCTTTTTCCATTCTTTTCAAACCCACCTTTAACAAACTTTATGAGCCATTCTCTTTATCATCATCACCCATAAACTAGGGTTTTAATTTGGTATAGTGAGAAAATTTGGATAGTGAAAAAAAGTGTCAAATAAGGTAAGATATTTAAGTTTTTATTACTCCATCATTTTTGTTTTTGCACATTTATGTTCATTTGGTAGTTAGAGCCATTAATATAACCATTTATGTTGAGGTTTTTTTGTGCAATTCCTAGAACTACCATTAACTCTTTTCCAACCCTTCAATAGGAGGATAAATACGCTTTAGCACACTCAAACCCACATCTTCCTACACTAGCAACAATGTCAATGCCAATCAAGTTAAGACTCAATCAGTCATTTATGTTGAGATTTTAATGTGTATATATTGTATATTTAAGATAAAAGAATTGAGAAATGAGCTACTAGCAAAGGTGTAGAGGGAAAATTTTGGACCAACCCAAATTCATCATCAATCATTATTGTTTATCTCTAATTGAATTAAATTTAATTAATAAAGAGATAAATTAAGATATTAAATCATTTTAAAACTCTTTTATAAAGAAATCATGTTCTTCAAGGCTTATTTTTATCTCTAATTAATTAAATTAATAAGAGATAAATAATAGATAAAGGATTTTAACTCTTGTAGAACACTCAAATCAAGAAGCTAAAGAACTCTTTTTCACTTGATTGACGGGCACTACAAAAGGGGGTTAGCTCCAAGCCATTCAACACACATTCAAAAGTTCGAGAAGTTTAGAAATTCTCTTCAGAAATATTTTAAGAAACTAAAGAGCTTGAAGAAATTATGACGAACATCATACATGTACTATAGAAAAGTCACTTTTTGATCTAGTCCAAACGAGGAGAGGAAGCCAAAAGTCGTTTTTGAAGAAAGTCGTATTTCAATCCAATTCAAATTAAGATAGGGGGTCCAAACCCGTTTTCAAGATCGAGCCTCGACGACCCTTGAAGCAAACATCATTAATTCAAAATCAAGTCTAAAAGACCTTTGAATCCAATCAAATCAAATACGCAAGCAAACATCTCACAAAAATCAACTTCAAGATCAGGTCTCGATGACCCTTGAAGCAAACTACATTCTTCTAAAATCAAGTATAGGCGACCCTTAGATCGAAGGTCTACTAAAGAGAAGAATCAAAGGAGTTCTTCTTTATGATTAAGAAATATCTAGAGATTGTAACTTTTCTCAAAATTTATAAATAAAAATTTGATTCCAAATTTTTCAAGTCAATATTTAGCTTAAAATTTGTGTGAAAAAAAGGCAAAGAGAAAATTGTTAATTGAAGAAGAAGAAGGCATGGAGCTCTCTTATTTTTTACTAGTTTTTTCGGGTAAGTTCTCATGGAACTTGCCATGTTACTTTGTTAAGTGTTAAATTGGTGGATATTACTAAAGAAAATTAGTTATAAATTTTTATGAAAATATGGCATGGTCAAAATTTAGAATATTGGTTGATTTGTTATTGAAAAATGAAATGTGAACTGTGTTTGTAACAACTCGATTTTGGGTCTAGTCGGAACAGTGATTTCGGGACCACAAATCTGACGAGGAAAAATTTATTTTAAAATTATGACATGGGTTGTATTATGATAGGAAGGTTGCATGAAAATACTGATATGAAAATTTTATCGATTTAGTAATTAATTAAGGAAAGGACCTATTTGTATAAATGTAGAAATTGAATTCTAGAAGCTAGAAGAGTTAAATAGCTATGAAATTCAAAACTAGAGGTCCTTATATGGTAAATAGACTATCAATCAAAAGATGGTAGATTTTTATGGATGAATCAT
This sequence comes from Gossypium hirsutum, assembly GCF_007990345.1. Taxonomy (NCBI): domain Eukaryota; kingdom Viridiplantae; phylum Streptophyta; class Magnoliopsida; order Malvales; family Malvaceae; genus Gossypium; species Gossypium hirsutum. The sequence continues at coordinate 10,204,359 of NC_053442.1, read as the reverse complement.
CCATGAAATTTGAGAAAAAGAAAAGGACTAAATTGGAATTTGGGGAAGTTAAAAGATGATAATTAATTACATGAACATATCATCTTTTTCTATCATCTTCTTCCCCAAAATTTACATGGAAACCCTAGGAGAGAGAAAAGAGACTTTCTTGCCATAGATTGGTAAGTAATCATGTCTCGTTTTTAATAATTTTTATATTTTTGAGATCGAGATAACATGTTCTCTTTATTTTGAGGATTTATTTGAAAAGTTATCAAGGTATGGAAATTGTGTCATGGATGAACATGCTGAAAATTGAAAATTTATGGTAGAAAATGAAAGGTTGTTAGTAAAAAAACAACTTTTACAAAGTGATTTTGGGTAAAATTGAAATTTAGGGACTAAATGGTAAACTTGTGAAATTCAAAGGAAAATTTTGATTTTTGTGAAATCTATGGACTGTTATAGATACATATGAATTTCGTTTAGGCTTGAAAAGGGGATTGAATTGCATGAATTTCATTTTTCGAGCCTAGGGACGACATAGGAATTAATGAAAAGTTTAGGGGCAAAAATGTAATTTTTCCAAAGAGTGATTTTTGAACTAAATTGAATACTTTGAGTGTTAAATAATTTAAATGTGTTGTTATAAATCAAGAAAGATGAGAAATTGACTTTGATCGATAAAAAAAGAAAAGTGAGAAAAAGTAAAAAATTATGAAAGAGTACATTCAGCAACAAAACAGTTTAGACAATAACAGTTGTGTGACTTTGAAAAATCACTAAAAATGTTGTAAACTGAATTAGAGGCTGAATGATATATGAAATTAAATCTTAATGAGTCTATTTTCACATAAAAGAAATGGTGTACACAAAATATTTTTATATTATGAGATATTTGAACTTGGGTGAGACAGGGTCAGAATGATTTCGAAATCCCCTATTTTTACTTGGAAAAATCATTAAAAATTGTACAAAAATAATTATGGGTTATAATTTGTATGTTTAAAATCCTTAATGAGTCTATTTTCAATATAAATAAACAAGGACATCATTCGAATTCTGTACAATGAGATAATTAATTTTTATTGAAGAGAGGTCAGAACTGTCGAACAATGAAATAGGGGAAACTTTAAAGAATAAACTGTACTTATTGGCTGAACCAAAAATTCTGAAAATTGAAAGGTAAGAAGATATGTGAATCTAGTTTCAGGGAAAATTAACGAATCTTAATTTGGAGCTCTGTATCTCGAGATATAAATAAATTAGTGACTCTGACTTAGACAGACAACTTGAATTTACATACAGGAAAATAGTGATAGTATGGATAATGTTGTTTAAATGTGTTATACACATTAAGGATGTGAAATGGAGAGGGGAGGAGGAAAATCGGGAAATATATGAATGATTTGTGTATAATTGGTCATATGCTTGATTATAATTGATAAACGATGAAATAGAAATGATGATCATATTTGTGCACTATTGGTCATGGTCTAAGCTCGTGTGTGAAAATAAAGTTTCATAGTATGTGTGTATGGTATATTCGGTATATGATTTGGCATGAAGTAATGTCATGAATGGTTTATGAATTAACACATGTTGGTAAGTGTGATACATGAATAAATGTTGTGCTCATCCATGCTTATAATGTTTATGCTATATGTGTATTTGGCTAACATATTTGGTGTACATGCTTAGGCTTTGGCCAAGTAGTGGTTGGATTATGCCACGTTAAATTTATAAGTTATGCATTGAAATGGTAAGTGCCCAATTGGAAATATGCTTGTGATCATGAAAAGGGTGGTAAGGTTTAAATTATGTAAGCTCTAGTGAAATAGTTTATCATGTGGTTAGTTCCAAAAAGAGTTATGTTTAAATACACTAGCTTGCGACTATGGTTGAATGATATGTTTATATCTTGTGTGATGTGCATAGGAAATGAGTGTGGAAAGATAATGAAATAGTAAGTTCATATGGCTGAAATTTAATGATTACATGTTAATTTCATGAATTATATAATGTATGATGAGATATATTTGTTGATGAATTGAGAATAAAATAATAATGCGAAAACCAAATAAATGATCAAATTGAGCGGAACGTCGGATTTGAGTACTTCTGATCAGTGACAAGTGTTAAGTGGTAGCTTTAGCTACATTTATCTGATCAGTGACAAGTGATAAGTGGTAGCTTTAGCTACACTTATCTAATCAGTGACAAGTGATAAATGGTAGCTTTAGCTACACTTATCTGACCAGTGACAAGTGACAAGGGACAAGTGATAAATGTGATCCGTGTAAGACCATGGTAGGGCTATGGCTTCAGAAAGTGTTAAGTGATCATACGCAAGACCATAGTTATACTATGGCAAAGTGGAAGTGAAATACTCAATTTTCCGTAACCGTTCCCTAATTTGATTAAGGATGGTAAGTGACAAATGGGCCCAAAAGAATTATAGTAAGTGGATAAAGTGGTAGTGAATTTATACCAAGATGATAAGTTGAATTGATGTTGTTATATAAGCTAAAGTGATATTTTCATTTCAAAAATTGAGAATTTCAAAAATGTGTTAATGAATGGTATAATTGATAAACGTTGAGTTAAATGATAAATACGTATTAGTATTGAACTTAATGATTTGAATTGTGAACATAAGAAATTTGTGAATTGAATGAAATGGAAATGAAGCATTGAATTACTAAGACTTGTGAATTGCATGAATATGTATCGGGTCTCGTAGGTCCTATTTATTATGAATATAATATTTTGAGGATATATTATGAAGAATTATAAAAGCATGTTAATAATTTGAAAGTTTTAATTTAGATAAAGTTTTATAACTCGGTTAAATACGTTTACAAGTGTATGTATTTTGGTAATGCCTCGTATCCTATTCCGGTGTCGAATACAAGTAAGAGGTGTTACAGTCTTTATGAAAATGGACTTAAGGATGTAACTAATTATTATGAAACTAAAACTTTTTATGAGTTTGAGAGAGTATATGGAGTGTCGTGTTGATATGTGTGTCTGCATATATTTATGGAATGTGGATTTATGCTAGAGCATGACATTAAATTCATAATGACAATATGAAATGCCTTGAGAACTGAGATGTTTACTATATGTGAAATTAGAGATCTTGAATGAATTTGATTATGTTATGTATTGGATTTGAGATATGAAAATTGAACATATGAGGAATGTATGCCTTTTGGATTTGAGAATGTGATACTCGGAAGAGTTCAATGATTAAGAATTTAATTTGCCTTTCTAAATTTGGTAGAAGGATTAAGATGCATTGAATTTTGGTTATTATTTCATGTTGTGCCATCACGACATTGAATGAAGATACAATTTGGATATGATATTTTGGGTTAACCCAAATTATTGAAAGGTTAGAAGAAAAGTAGAGGAACCATAGAAAAAGAAGGTTTGCATATGACTATAACACCATGTTTGGTTGGGTGTAATGGCTAATCCATTACACCCCGATTCGGTGGCCCCACCCAATACGCCGTTTGGTTCACCGTTTACCGAATCGGAGGTTTTGCTATTCCTTACCTATTCCCTCAGCAGCTGTAATAGGGATTCCTGGGTTTTAGTTTGTAATGGCTATTCATCGTTTTCTTCTTTAATTTTGAGACCAAAATAGCCTGCCTTCTTCTCCCAAAAAATTTCCCATCGATTTCATATCCTCAAATCAAGCCAAATCGATTCACCTTCACGTTTTCACATCTTCTTCCAGCCAAATCGATTCGCCTTCATCTTCTTCCGGCCAAAGGTATGCTGACAGCCAAAGGGCTTCACCATTCTTCCAGTTCTTGCAGCGACTGAGAAACAGTAGCGGGAAGGGAGGTAATCTTTTTTTGCCCTCATCAAGCTTCATCCTCTCCGACGTTTCCCTTCCATTGATTGCAGAGGTAATCTTTTTACTTCTCTTCTTCATTGATTTTTCCCTCTTACGTTTGGGAACTTAAAATCGATTTTTGCCCTCAGCTCCATCTTCTCATACGTTTTTGCTCTTCATTTTATCAGGACCCAAAAATTTCATCACTTTCACATATTTGACCTTCCAGCACCGCCGCCTGCGCCTCTACTACCAGTGAGAATACCTTGTCTCCTTTCCTTTAATTTCTACGCTTCAGATGTTTATCTATGTTTCCCGATTATCCTAAATTTTTGTGTTTTTAATTTATTTAGTTTAAAATTTCAATTTAGTGCATTCCATTGTTTGAAATTGAGTTAGAATTGTCTTCTAAAGGCTGAGACTGATCTAATTAGCTTTTCATCACCTGATCAAAAGAGCAAAATTCTCTGAGGGACAAGGTTTTAGTAACATAAAAGGAGAAAGAATGTTAAAAGTCCTGGCATGCATAGTCATATATCATTTAAGTTTCATCTTAGGCCCTAAAGAATGTTAGGTCCTCTGACATGCTAAACTATTTCCATTTGATCAACTAGCATAGATGAATATGCAAAGAAGCTTTCTTCTTTTATGCTAAATTATTTCCATTTGTCACCATGTGCATGGTTTATGCTAATATCTTTTATCTTTTAAGTATAATTTAAATCTAGGGCCTTAACGTAAGGTAAAGTGCCCTATTATTTGAGTAGTTTTGTTGCTGCTTCTGTTGTCATTTAAAAATATGATTTCCAAAGGCAAGTATTAATATGACCATGGTCCTCTCCTGCTATTGAATTGAAGAAACAAAAGAAAAAGGAAAGTTTGACTTATGAGGACAGAGCAGGGCAGATTCTTAGAGTAACCTTTGGGTATATGCTCATGAGGATTTGTGTTGAAATATTGCATTCTTTAAGTTTTTTGTTTTGTTTCTCCCATAGAGCTCTCTAATTGAATGATAGCTTGGCTTTGGCTGCAAAATGAATCAAGCTATGGATAGGCACGTTTAATATTAAAGAGGTTTGCACAAAAAGCAAATCCTATCAAGTCTATTTCATTTACTGTTAAACTAATTAAATACTATATCAAAGGGATCTTAAATTTCACCAATCTTCAGCCTTAGTGCATGAGAGTTTTGTTACTTTAAGTCAATGACAAGGTGTCCCTATATAGACAGATAAACTAATATAGGGCAGCAAAAGAAGAAAAATAAAATGTAATTGACTATAAAACCTGTTTAGATCTCCTTGGATGTCTCCTCTTTTTCAAATGCAGCTAAAATTTATTGTCAATATTTACATCATCTTCCTCTTTTATATTTTGCAGATAGAGCCAATCCCAAGAGGAAATCTGCCTCCTGGTTTTGATCCTATTGAAGGTTGCAAGCTTATCAGAAAGGAAAAGGTATTATTTTCAAGATTTTCCCTTTTCTTTTTTTTCCTTTATTAAGCTGAGTGTGCACTACAATTTTAAAGCACAAGTTTGAATGAATTGCTTCTATTTTTCTTGTTTGTATTCATGTTACTTTGGTTATCCTTTGTTTTTCTTATCCTTTGTTATATTGTATCATAATTCAACATTATGTTGTTTACGTCGATTCAATATATGCCTTACATATTTATTGTAAGACAGAATCTGTTCCCCGTTTACTATTTGGTTTTGTTTGAAACATATTTGTACCATGGGGTTGCGACGAAGATTCTATTTTCGTGTTTAAACCGTTTGCAACAATGTTTTCATTAGAGCAAGTTTTCATGTCTGCTGATAGAGAACAATTTGTAATGCTTTCACTTGATGACTTGTTTACACCGTTGCTCGTACAAATCGTATATCGGTTTTATCTTATCATCTAGTATAGGTTTCAGCTTCTTCTATTGCAGCTTTCAGTTGCATGACCTTAGTCTAGGCCTATAGGGTTCTCACTTTTGTGGCATATTAGGCATGTTTTTTTCAATAGGCTGTTAATTTTCGAACTCGGATGAAGTTGGAAGCTATGAAGCTTTCTACATGTTCACTATGACACTGCACTATGGTCAGTTAGAACCCAATTCTGCTTCTTTGCTTGCTTTATATGCAGCTTGAAATCGCAATCAAGTTTTTGTCGTAAAGTTGCACCATGTTCATTCTTGTAGAATCAAACCTCTGTTCAATAGGCCTAGATAATTATCCTTTGTTGCAATGTTAGTGTCTTAAGGTTTGGGTATATGCTATCTGGTTTGCTTATCCCATGCAAAAACATGGTCTTATTACATTTCGCAGCATGGGATTCACATTCTGTTGCTTGGTCATGGATTATACTACCTATTTTTCAACCCGATTCTTATCATTTTTGTTCTTGCATCAATAATCAAATCAGTCTGTTAACATGCTCAGAACCCTTTCAATGCCACACTATGGGGTTGAAATTAATGCAGATGCAGATGCAGATGCAGTCCTGAAAATCGTGAAGATGCCCGAGTCTGAAAGACTCAAGATAGCTACAGCAGCAAGGAGAAGAGCTAGCAGATTTTCGGAGCAAAGATTTTACGATGATCTCAAAGCCGCAATCCGACCAATTATATGCGGTTCTTCCTAGTTATAGGATTGCATTAGAAGATCACACTGACATAGAAAACAATAGTTATACTTGTTCTTGTTTATTGGGGTTCTTCACCCTTTCGATCCAATCATTAGAAAAAGCTTAGTTTAGATTTGTCAACAAAATAGATATACTCTTAATTTTGATTTGAAAACATACTTGAAGGAATTGAGGATCATGTTTGGTTCATTGGATTGCTCATTCAATTACTGCCCTATTTTAAGATCATCATTTTATAATTTTTTTTAAATAGAGTAATTAAAAAGTAAATTTACTAATAATTTAATAATCTTGACCGTAATTTACTTTATATTTAAAAATATTGTTTATAACATAAAGTATTGTTTAATATTAAAAACAATGGACTAATGTTAGAAAATGGTTTCAAAGGCACAAAATCAATATTATTATCGTACTAATATTGCAAACAATATTTAAATTTCTCTAAATTAAATGAAAAAATTAATATAAGAATATTGATTATTAAGAATTTTATTAAATTATATATTTTAATTAAAATATATTTAATAATAATTATGTTAAAATATGATTAAATTATTTATTATTGATATTAATAATCTTATTAAAATTTAATAACAATAACAATAATCATTTACCTAAACAAATTTCTGCTAAGGGTATTCTAGTCATTTTAGTTTTTTCCATTATGCTATTACACCTCTATTACATTCAACCAAACACAGGATTACTATTACGCCTCTATTCCATTACATTCAACCAAACAGTTGATTTGCTATTACACCTCTATTCCATTACACCTCTATTCTATTACACCTCTAATCCAATACACCTCTAATCCAATACAGCGAACCAAACGTGCTGTAAAGGTTGAAATATTGTGTGGTGTGCAAAGGGGATAAAGGTTAAAGGGACAAAAGGATAATGTCTTGGTGATGGTGTTTTAAGAAAAAGGATAAAGATTACTCCTATAGAGGTGGAAGCTCAGGCGATATAGTTTATTAAGCTAGAATATCATGGGACTTAACGTTGCAACTAAAAGTGTCAGCTACAATAGAAGCAACTGAGGCAGAAGGAATTGGTTCAAAGGTTGTCTCGACAGTCGTGCTCATAATTTTTTGTTTTGTTTCCCAGAAGCGGTGCCAAAATGTTAGTACATTTTCAAGATGGAAAAATATTTTTCGAAAAAAAGTTGTCAAGGAATGGCTTGAACTAACTTTGCGAGAAAATCAACTAAGAAAGTCGAAGTGAGCACTTTGATCACTGTTTAATACTTAATCTAGAAATTAATGTTAGTACATTAGGAGCAATCTCTAAATAAATTGGGGGGGGGTCATAACTCTCTTTAGATGTTGTTTCTTCGATTATATTTATTTCTTCTAGCATACTTAATGTTAGAAAAATAAAAAAAAATTGAAACAAGAAAAAATAAAATATTGTTAGTGAATAAGATGGTTTTAATACGTGTATAATATTTTCTTTAAGACTTTAAAAATGTTTTTAAGATATAACAAAGCACTAAGCATTCTAAGTAAAATAGTGAAAATGATTAATAGAAATTATTTTTACATAGACATCAATAGGTGTATATTTCCATAAGATATTTTTTCATGGGGTCATATCTTTTAATGAAATACTCTTTTCATATGATTATATTATTATACAAAATAAATTTACATAAAATTATATCTTTATAAGACAATTTTACATGTAAAAATTTAACTATTTATTAATAGTTATAATTTATTAAAAAAATTATGTGTTGTCCTCTCGTTAATTGCCCCCTATTGTTTGTTTTTATAGTAAACTCTTTTAGACTATTTTTTGTATGGGATTTATTTTTAAATTATTATCTTGGAATAACAATTGAGGGTTGGTATCGGTTATATTACATTTATAGGAGGATTAAAGAACATACTCCCGACAAGTATGTGTCATCCTGAGAAACGGTTTTCTCGTTAGTGAAATTGGAAATTTTATAATTTTTAAAGTTGAAATATATGTAAGAGGAAAATGCTTTTTCGTTGTTTCTTTATTTGGATTTCATATGAAATAGAAATTCGTGAGAACGTATGGTATTGAAATCCATTCAAGGCATATACCTTCCAGGGCTGCACCCATTTTTAAAAGCAGTAACTTTGAGCTTTGGAAAATGAAAGAAGAAAACACTGAAAAAGTTCACGTAGTCATAATGAAAAAAAAAGGGGGCCGGGGATGGAAATCTCAAAGTCCAAGCTGCTCATACTCGTCAAAAGAACCATAATCAATTTTTGTCAGAATGCTACTTTTTCTGAAAATAAAACGTAAAAGTAGATAGTTGTTATTATAAATTAAATTTTAATTTATATTTATTTATTTTAAAAATATTATTTATTGTTTAACAAAATTAATATTTTAAAAGATTTTATGGTTTTATAAATAAATATTTTTGTTTGGAGTTGAATTGAAATTAAAAAAATTTCATATCATTTCTTAAACAGTAAATGCTATTATAATTTGATCTTATCTGATTATTTTTAATACTAAAATTACTAAATTGATCTATTTAATAGTAATGAGACTAATTTTGTCAAATATTATATATGTAATCTATAAAAATACCATGAAAATCCTTGTACTAAGAATCAGATTGTATTTTGTCTCATCTATTCAAAAAATGAGCAAATTAATTTCAATAAGTTAAATCAAGGAGCAAACTGGTTTTTTTATTAAAAATTTTATCCATTTTTGCTGTTAAAAACTAGTCATACACACCATGTTTTACTATCTAGTTATTTCATCAACTACATTAATTTTTAATAGTACAAATGAATAGAAATTTTAAAAGAAATAACTAATTTACTCTTTTATCTAATATACATGAATTAATTTACTCTACAATCTTATTCGTAATACAAAACTTTCACATGATATTTTTACCCAATATAATGCGACTTATTTATTGTAGTTTTATCTGTCACTGATATTTCTTTTTCATTTTCCGTTTGTTGGAGTGATACGTCGAATCATCAATACTAAAACACTAGAAAACCTGTGTACTGTCATGTTGGGGGTAACTCCAAGCAAATTTTGGATTGTTTTGAGTAACTAAATTAGGACAGGTGTTCCATCGCTGCTAATTTGCTTTACTTTTCTTGTTATGTCCAATTAATGTGGCAATAAACATTCATCATTCTTCTTTGGCTGGATTTGGACACATCATAAAAAAAAACTTGGAATTCCATCTGTCCCTGTTGGCTTTTGCCAGTTTGCTATGCTTGAACAGATAGATCCAAAAATGGTACTTTGCTGTAAGACACCAAAAACACTGAAAAGCAGCAAAGGGCAAAACGAAATACGACCACAAATATTTAGATTGAATGAAAACCAGCCAAATAGGCAATGCATATCAAACTCACTCAAACCAACACTTATTAAAGTTAAAGAATATATAAAGAAAAAAACCTTGTCCGAGTACAAGAAGACTTTATATTTTAATCATCATGCATTCATTTAATCAAATTTTATGAGTAATTTATACTTTAGGTCTCTTATTTAGCATCAACCTTTATGGTCTCAAGCAATCAATTTCATCAAATTATATCTCTCAACTTATATTATTAATAAATTAAGTCAACTATACTAACTTCGTTAAGTATTTCTCATGGAAATGTTGGTTTAAAATGCATACTTAACATAGAATCCCAAAGTTGATTTTGTTGAGAAAATAAGTCACATATACAAGCTAAAATAGTTTTTACATTAGAATTACTTAATAGGGTTAGTTTAAGTGATAAAAAATTCTTTTGGAATTTGTGGCACATTAAACATTTAATAGTAAAAAATTATGAATTGAATGAAACTTTATATTAAATTCAATGATTTAAAATGTAAAATATCTATTTTTTTTTGTTAAATTCATGTAACCGCATGGTGGTTTGTTGAATGACTTATTTGTTTAAAATGTTTTACATAAATTTCACTTGGTTATTATTATTAGTTAAACATATGAATTAATAAAGAAATTTCTTGAAAAGTCTATATAAGGAGCTGTCGGTGCAAGGGTTAGTTGGAGAGATATCTGTTTATCCAAACCTAAAGGAGGACTGCGAAATTAAAATGTCTTGAGGAATGGAACCAAGCTTGCATATTGCAACTAGTTCATTCCTGACTTGCTTCAGAAGGGTCTCTTTGGGTTGCTTGGGTTCAGAATTATGTTTTAAGAGGGAATTATTTTTGGTTAGCTGAGCCAAATTCAGCCAACAAGTGGAATTGGAAAAGAATTTTAAGTCACTTGCAGTAGCCTTTGTTAGGAGTTTCCCTATAGGAACTAAGGTTCCATGGAATAGATTGTTGTGGTAACCCCCTCCATGTGCCAAAACATTCAACCATTCCCTGGATGGCTATTCTAAATAGATTGCCAACATGGGATAGGTTGCTCTCTCAAGGGGTTATTTCTAAAAGGAACTGTTTGTTATGCTCCTCTAGTCATGAATCTCGAAACCATATTTTCTTTGAATGGTGATATTCTTGCAAGCTTTGGCAATAACTCATCTTAAGGGTAAGTCCCGTATCTCATATCTTCTTAAGTTGACTTGGAATGCTTATGTACATTCCATCTGATGCGAAAGAAATGGTAAATTATTTGGTAGACCTACAATTTTTATGAATCATTTGTTAGCAAGAATTCGAGAAGTGGCCGGATGTTATCTTACTAGAAGACTTATTAATTCTTTGTATCATTATAATAGACAACTTTATTAGAACTATAATTTACTGAATTGATATTTTATTTCTTTGATTCTTTAATTTGTTGTACAAAACATTATTATTCTTGATTCTTTGTAGTCGGTTTACTGCTCTTGGATAAAATATAAATACTTATAAAAAAGAGTTGAGGAAAATTTGGACCCATTTAATTGGGTGTGGTGGACGTTGTCTTATTGTCCTTTTGATATTGGAATTATTTGGACCCAGTTAATAATGACCGCTTCACAACTGTACTAAAAAGAAACCGGAGAAGCCAAACAAAGAAAGGAAATTGACGTTGATGTGATGATGCATGGGGGTTGGGGGTTGGAGTTTTTGGTTTTTCATTTTCTGGGTGGATGCAATTGACCCATTAGAATGACACTTGGAGACATTGATAGCTAATGTGCATTCAAATGTGTCCATTTTATTAAAATAAAAAATAAAACCACAGTACTGCCATCAGTCGCCTCTTTCTTTTCTTTTTGGTTAACAACGATGAGAAAGATCATTAGTACTTATTATGTAATAACCAACATAAAATGCATATCGCTATAGCTTTTTTTGTTTTATACAGAAAGCTACCAATAATATAAAGGCATGAATTTTAAAGTATTAAAATACGAATCCAAATTTATTAACTATAATCTCTTAATGCTAATGGCGTGAACAAATTATACTAAATTACAGATTAGGATACTCTTAAATGACTTTTTACTTTTGTTCTATAGATAATTTCAGTATTTTTAATTTAAGGTAAATTTTCAAAGTCGAAACAGGAGATCCAGAAACCGTTCTGGCCCTGTTTCACGAGAACTTTAATATCTCCTAATATACTGTTCATATGATTGTTTCGTTACTTTCATATGAAAATAGATTCATCAAGGTTCGATTACATAATTTATTCACTATTTAATTTCATTCCTACAAATTTTTGTGATTTTTCAAATCCACACCACTGCTGTTGTCAGCATCTGTTTTCAAGGTAAACTTTACCTATTTCGTGGTTACCATGGACTAACTAGGGTTTTGTCATACATAGGTCCACATATGATCATATTTAGCCATTCCAATGGCTGATCATTTGCCCAACACTTCCATTCCAAACCATAGTCACATCGTGAAACCATATATACATACATAAACACAAATGGTCTAATGCCATACTCCACTTCTACGAGCCATTTTCGCATGGCTTTACACACATACATCACAAAAAGTACTTAAACAACAGGGGGTAGTCCTATACATGCCATATCCAGAGTTCAACTAAAAGAGTACCAAAAGAGCTTTGATAGTGTGGATGACTTCGACTTCGCTGATCCCGAATCCGATAGCTAACGAACAAAATCTATAAAACAGAGAGCCAAAGCAACCGGGTAAGCATTTTAAGCTTAGTAAGTTTCAAGTAATGAAATCGGCTTTGACTACAGTATTACATTCACATAGCTAACTAAGTCACTTTATTAACACACATTCTCATAATCATACTTACTTCACACTTCATCAACATATATACACAAGGTATCAACCTTTCTAAAAGCCGAAAATTCATTAGTCGATTTCACGAAGACTATTTAAAACTAATCGACTTTTCTGAAGCACATGCAAACATACCTTATCGTTCGGTTTAGTCGAGCGTATTAATAGAATAACCATTGAGAATAGTATGAGCTACAGTCAGAATGTAATTTACCTCCCTAACAATCCGCATCTGGTCCACAACTTGCCTCCAACGAGCAAATACAATATCTTCCTCTTCCTAGTGACAAGCAAGACATTTCATTTTACAATCAGATATATACATCTTGGTAGATGTTACTTTCATCAAGGCACTCAAATTATAGTCTGGCTAAGGATTTATATCATCAAAGGAGGAAGGATCCACTGCATCAAATTTTAGTTTATCCTCTGAAGATGGCATTTGGTGGGTTTGTTCTTTGATACATGATGGATGGAAAAAGACCAAACGATGTGGATGCCAAAGTTATTGTTTCAAAGCTTTTAAAGCTATGCAACATCAATAAATTTGTAATACATTTTTGGATGGAATCTTAACATATCGAGTTAGAGTAGAGTTACCAACATACAACTCATAAGATTTATTCTAACTTTTCAACACATTTTAAAATGTGTCAATCCAATTTCGCAAACTCAAATTATAAACATTTTACTTAAGCATGGGTAGATAGAAAATTTTATACAATTTAACTCTAGAATGACGAGGTTTTGGGCTTTGGATCAGCTTTGGACAAGTTTTTATTTAATTAAGATAGGTTTAGATCACTTTAAGACAAGATTTGTCTTTATTTTATCCTATAAAAATTATCTTTGGTCTATTTAGAAAGATATCTTGAATTTTAGATAAAGTTGTCGATATGGTTAACTTAGTTGGCACTATTGTCATTACAGCAATGAGAAAAACGTGGCCACTTGGATTCAAGCACACTTAAGTGCATATTATTTTCCATTTTAAGAGTTTGAAAAGAATTATGGGTAATATAAGGCTCAATCGGTAATCGGTAATCGGCATGGGCATTGTTGTCAATGCATGAGGATATGGGTTCGAGTGGGCTGAAGTGTCTTATCCTCCTATTTATGGGTTGGAAAGGGGGGCTATGAGTAGTTTTAGGTATTGTTCCAAAAAGAGCAAATATGATCAAAATTTATAATGAGATTATTAAAAAAAAAAGATTTCTTTTAATGGGCTAGAAATAAATGTGACTCTTTTAGGATTTGCTAAGGGAAAATAAATAGTCAAAATTCAAAATTCATATAAATTAAATCTCCTTAGTTCTAAATTAGACTTATTCTTATAGTTTTTTTTTGTTCTTTTGTAAAAAGAAAAAAACAATAACTGGATCCTTAATAAAACCACTTATACATGTTGAATTCCTCATCAAGATTCAAATAACGGTATTCTTTTAGAGTTCTTTCTTTATTTTCTTAATAATTAATAGAATTTGGTAAGCATTCTTAATAAAAGTGTTAACGAGTAAGGTAAACAAAGAGAAAAAAATGTTGATTGACAACCTACGGACGTACTAACGTTCGGAGTGTGAATATTGCATTAAAATATAGAATTACGAGGCGATATTCACAAGTATACGGGTCTAGTTGTAATATAATTTTACAATGGAGTGGGTGAGTACTCCAATGATTGTACCCAAGGGAGGCGAAGGCTAGATCAATTTTAACCTACACACTAAAATATCTAATTAACACTTTAATCAATTTATAGTATGGAAATGTAAATAAGAGATTTGTGGGGTTTTTATAGTACTAATAATAAAACAAAATAACATAAAAGAAAACTAAGCCTCAAGAGATAGAAAAAGTAAAAGGAATCAAATCTGATAATGAGTGATTAGCTTGCTTCGGCAATCCCAATCAACTATCGTTTCAGGTTTTTAGTCAACCAAATAGTTACTACCTTAGTAGGATCTTTCAATCTTCCACTAACATAACGAGTCAGCAAGGACTACTTATCTTCCAACCTCACAGTCCAGACTGGCTTGGGGTGAAGGTGTTCACAGATAAGCAATACCAATTTTGGCTTAATTCCCACATTGATGACTTTCTGGGGTTGTCAGGCCTAGGGTTTGTTTCACTCTCTTCCTTTCTCAAACAGTTGATTCGTTCAGTAACCCTAAAAAATAATTAATAAGTCATGCCTCCATTCACCAATCCCTCATAGAAGGATTAGTTCCTCATGGCTTTCATAAATAATATGGAATAGATGGAAGAATAAAGCATGGTGAAAGAATTGAAGTGTAGAGTTTAAGAACAACCTGATTTATATAAATAATAACACGAATCCCCAAAAGTTAATCGCTTTTACAAATTAGATCTCTTGAAGGAAAGCAACGAAAAAATAAATTGAATTCTGAAAAACCTAAGAAAGAAAGAAAACGAAACTAAATCTAAAGAGAGAATCTAGGTTAATGGAATGGTGTCCATAACATGTGCAAAAGGAGCCTGTTTATAACCTCTAGGTTGTCGTCGTCCTTAACCCTAGGTCAGCTGACGTTCTTGAGCTTTAAGTTTGATTGTGCGGACCAAAACACCTCTTCTTCGTGTTTAATTTTTATCCTAAAGTCGATGTCGCGACACACCAGGACTTGTGTCACGACATAGAAGTCAGTATGCTCCTCCTTGGGATGTCTTTTGGAGTATTCGCAACTCCCTTAGTTAGTGTCGCAACATTGAAGACAGTTTCATCCTTTCTCCATTTTGCTCTTCATATTGTGACATCAGACCTCCCATGTTGCGACATAGCATCCAATATCGGCCTAAAATATCTTCTAATGGTCTCCTGCGCACTCACGAAGTGTGTTAGATCTCCCTTACACCTCATTTGGCCCTTAAGGTCAATAAAAGACTCATTTCGCACAGTTTATTAGATATAAGTAAAACTAAAGAAGCTTAACTAAAATGCAATGAAAATGCTTGTATTCAGGCTCTGTAAGTGTGAAAACTAGTTTAATCTGCTACACCAAATTATGACAGATTATTGATCTGATGAAGAAGGAAAGAGTTGAAGGTTAAAAGAAAAATTTGGTCCTATGGAGATAGTTTTGAGGTTCAGTTAGGGAAGTATGTGAGAATAAACCTACGTGAGTTGTTTACATGACCATTTTATAGTGGGAAACAAACTTAACTACATTTCCTAAAATTATTAACATGGAAGTTTGATTTGATCCTCTTGTAGTGATGGTGATATGACATCCTAAGACAAGACATGTTAGAACAACAAGCAATCAATTACTCTGATCTCCATGTGATCCTTATATTGTCTTAGTAGAGGTGTACAATTCTAAAGTTCGTTAGGTTGTGGTTTGCAAACTAATTACCGGTTCGCGAACTAGTTGTGGGTTTGTGGTATCATTAGTTCCATTGGAAGACACATGTCAAGCTCTTTATGGGTGTTCTATAAGGTTCGCGAGGTTCCCTTCACAAGGTATAACAAATACCCCTTAGGCGAGTGAAGGTTATAAAGTGACATTCGCAAGCCTGGTGAAAAAGTAGCAATGTGGGTGTTTGTGATAGAAGCATCGTGAAGTTTATGGTGAAATGTTATACATTATATAGGGGTTCTTGTTTTAAGTTTGTTTCTTATATATATAAATTTGTGATTTAAATTTTGAAAAATTAAAACTTTTAAACTATTTAAATTTATAGCTTGAGAAATGAATGTTATATGCTCATTCATTTGAGTTGAATGATAAATTTGGAAAAAATGTGCAATGTGTTATGGTGTGTTGGTTGGATTCTTAATGAAACCATTGTTATCTTTAATATTTAGATACATATGTCATGTGTTGATTGACTGAACCATTTGTTGTGCACGGGTAATGGTGCACGCTTGTGCGTGTGATAACTTACCTAAGAAGTTTCATAGTAGTTGAAGGGTTTCGTCTTATTCATAAATAGGGATAACTTTTTTAGCCTCATTACCATCTACTTTCTAAGTTTTTTAGATTTATGCAATTCTTCTCTCGTTTATGTTCATGGTGAAGTTTAGTTTGGTAGGTTCTAATTACTTTAATTTATTTATATTGTTCTTTCATTTTTGTTTTTATTGTTAGCAAAAAAAGAACTTCAGGATTGCTTAGTGGTCCTACTGAAAGTGAGGAATTTAAGTGTTCAACATCTATAGAGGAGAAGTGGAGATTGTTAGAGTGTAGGGAAATTACATGTTTTAATAGTTCCAGATATAGATTTGATATGAACAATCATAATAGAAAAAATTGTTGGTTTCTTTTCTCTTATATGTTTTTGAAGCAGGCTTTTATTTTCCTCTGCATCCTTTTTTCGTAGAACTATTAAATTCATGTGGAGTGGCTCTTCAGCCATTGATGGGTTCCTTATGGTGGACTTTAATGGCATACTTCTTAAATTGCCATCTACATGGTGCAGAAGCTTTTGTAAAAGTGTTCAGAAGAATATACATTATAAACCTTGCTAGTGAAAGTAACCAAAAGGGGTTTGTAATGTTAGCCACTTGAAGGGGAGGAAAGGTTGTTGTAGATAACACCATCAACAACCTACGTTTGACAAGGGATAAATATATTAAAATTGAGTAAACTTATAGAGAATTACCTTTTCCTTTGTCATGGGTTAAACCTTGCACTGAAAGAAGCACTTAGGACCCTGCTCTCTAAATGCTGAAAAAATGGCTCAACTGAAAAGACTGGAAACAAGTTCGCCAATTAGGTATAAGCAAGTTCACAGCTTGAAGAACGTTCGACATCTCTACTTAATAGAGGGAAGTCCAAATGGTTAAATTGATGGAATAAAGTCATGTAATGAGGCTTGGCCATATACGGATAATAATGAAACAACAAAGATTCTTTTGGAATTATGCGAAGAACCTAAAAATTGGTTATCTGAGTATGTCTTTTGTACAGAAAGTAGATAGGACTATTGAAGCCAAGAAGAAGAAAGCAATGGTATTATTTTGAGGGTTCTAAAAGCTACAAAAGGGAGGAAAGTTATGCAGGTAACTGAAGTTTCGCGAGGTACTAAAACCATTCAAGGAGTTAAAATTTTTTATGTGACTCAACAACCATTTGAAGAGAGTGAAGGATCCAATTAGAAGGTTCGCACAAAGAAAAGAATAGATAATTTTCACATTCTCTTCGTTCTATTGGCGAAGGCCCCTTAAGTGAAGATGTGATGGATACTAAGTCTCACGTAGGCTCTGATACACAAGTACTTGAGGTATTACTTTGGATTTTCTAATTTGTTGCATTTATTTTTTTACAGGTTTTTGTATTTTCTAGAGAAGAGGAGTATTGTAACCAAGTGAAGAAATTTCATTAAAGATGAATGACCATAGTAAGGAAACTGGAGCCTAGATTCATCCCTTGAGTGTTTTATTGATTTGTGAGATTCTTGATGAAGTTCTCATGGAAAGTTTTAATTGGTCTTCTAGTAGTAGTTTTGGTGTGTGTGTGTGTGTGTGTGTGTTGCTTTTATTACTTATTTGTTTGCTAGAACGTAGTATTGAATGTTTGCTCGTCATGCAAAGGACTTATATGGAGGTGGAAGTTCGTATGCAGAAAGTAATGAAGGTACCTCCATTAACCTTGAGGTCCTTGTACCTAATATATATATTGTTCCCATCGTATCCATTGAACCTGCCTCAACCTCTTTACAATTCAAATGTTTGTTTCTCTTCCTGGTTGAAAGAGCTTTACTTTAATTGTTCTTGCCTTAACTGCTTCTGGGTCACCAATCTTGGCCACTTTAGACTTAAGTATTAAGGAATCAATTAATCGGAGTCTAAGTGCTATGAGAAGTGAACTCATAAATTAGATGTCTCCTATTCCTCCCAAGGATCAATACAAAAGAAGAAACAAAAGATTGTTGCTCAAAAGAAAATTGGCTTTTAGAGTTCAACCACACAGAATCAGACCTCTTCCATTGCTTCTTCAAGTAGCTCTAGCCAAATTACACCTTCTATTCCTTATTTTCCATCTAGTTTATGCAACAATTTTGCTCCTTTGGCTGGCATATCTTCAAGTTCTAGAGGTTATTCAGTGGCTCTATTTCCTCAAATATTTCTAGTAATAAGTCTATTATTATGCATTATTCATTTGATTATTCTACCCACTATTTTATTTAAAACTAACAGGTTACTTTGATTCTTTTCTCGTAGGTTCTATCCTAAGTATATTTATCATAGTACATGTAACTTCAAGCTTATCTACTTTGTCAATTATTGTAACACCCTATACCCAGCCCAGTCGTCGAGCTCGAATATCAGGATGTCACACCACCGTTATGCATCATACACATTAAAAAATGTCACATTAATAGCAAATCATCCTTTTTATTAATGTTCTTACAAATTTTTAAGTCAACCATATATTAAACATGCATTAGAGCCACTTAGAAAAATTCCAAAACAAGTTACGCAAGTATCGATACTGAAACAAAGGTATCAATACTGGTTGGAACATCGATACCAAAATAGCATTTTGTTTCTCGTCTAACAATCAAATCCCAGAAAGTACTAGTACACTTATTAAAGTATCGATTATTTTACCCTGAGTATCGATACCAAATTACAATACTGACTTCCTGCACAATGAAATATCACAGAGGTATCGTTTTTAAAACTCGTATATCGATACCTCTGCTTCAGACACCAAAAATACAACATAATAAGGCAAATAATCCATCCCAATCATAAACCATTCAACATGTAACTAATAACTCTTCAAATAAACATCAAAATGACCATAATAACAGTTAAATCATCGGAAACATGTACGAGTAACCAAGCTACATAACAAGAAAAATATCCATAAATCCTAAGAATTAATAAGCTATAAAATAACCAAAAAATCATGGAAACATTTATGCAATAGTTCTACCAAATTGTTCAACGTCTATTGATCATACATACAGTTCATGACACTTCAACATAGTAAATCTTCAAACCAAAACAATACCAATGAAATAATTATAACATCCATAAAAAATGCTAAACAACAAAACCCATAAAATATTATGAGGACCACAATAATAATCAATAAAAGTCTAACCACATTACCTTATCCCCACAGTTCAAAGAATAATATTAGTACCACCTACGCAAATACTAAAGCCTAACTTGGATCACTTCCTTGGTATCCCCGCACCACTCACACTGCAAACGCTAAATATCTGCAATGGTTAGAGATAATGGGTGAGCTTAAACAAGCCCAGTGAATGTCGAAGTAACCACAAAGTATACACAATAACAGAGGTTAAACAAGAGTATACTACAATACATTCACAACCATATTCTAACCAGGTCAAAATAACATATTTTCGCTTCATTAAATTATAAAACTAGCATATACTCTTACATATAACTACACTCAACTTATATACAAATAATTTATTTTACAATAATTCATTAAGTCTAATGTAAAATCGAAATTATATAGGGTTTTTCTATATATTTTTACCACCTTTTTACTCAATAAATATGTTAATCTTGAGTAATTGTTATTAAAATAAATGAATTTTACTTAAGTATTAATATTGGAAATATATTTATAAAGTATGTGAAATTGTGCTTAATTACATGATTTTTTGTACATATTTTATATTATTTCATGTTAATTTATTAATATGTGATTTTTTACTATGTAGAAGGACCATTGAAGATGTGATTAATATGAATGAAACATGGACATGCACAAATCAATTCATGTGGACGGCAAGACCATGTAAACTAGGTCATGAGGTTGATAATTTGACTCACTAAAAGATGTACTAAAATATGGATAGGTCTGATTAATTATTGGACTAGGAAATCATCCAACAAGGGGGAATTAAAGCCTAGTTTTGGCACAAGTAGATGGCTACCCGAAAGTAAGCTTTGGGGTATTTAATTGAAGGTCCTTACTGTAATAACCCATTTTTTAGTGATGTCAGAAATAGTGGTTTCGAGGCCACCAAATCTGACGAGTAAGTTTGTAAATATTATTATTTAATATTTACGAGTCAAATGTAGTTTTAAAAAGATTTTTGATTTGATAATTTATGTTATATAAGCGATCTATTAAGTTCAAGTGGTATGACCCTAAGGTCAAGTGGTTTTAGAAAATGAGGTATCGGGACCTCATTTATATAAACTGAGCCATAAATATTTACAGAGTGTCATTAAGGTGGTATTAAAGTTTCGTTGAAAACTTTTAACATTTCGATAGTTAATTAATTAAAAACGACTAAATCGTAAAAGATGTAAAATTTGATCACTATTTGATTTGAGTGATTAAATGGTTAATTGAATAAATGAAAAAGGACTTCAATGGTAATTAGACCATTTAAGGAGTTACTGGACAAATATGGACATGACTTTGGAGTTTTATTTAATTATAAACCAAGGTTAAAATGATAATTTGATAAATTAATTAAAATAAAAATAAAAACATAAGTAAAATACGAATGGTTGTCATCTTCTTCCCCATTTTACAATCAAATTCTTCCATGAATGTTAAGCTAAGTTTTGGTCAATTTCAAAGTTTTGCATGGTAAGTAATTCTTACCCGTTTTGAGTATTTTTTTTATGTTTTTTAGATCGTTGCAATTAGGTCCAGCTAGTCCGTACCTTCGATTTTGAAATTTTCAAAGATTTTGAATGTTTTCATTGATGAAACTTGTGATTTTAGATGTTAAATGATGAATTTGAAATATTAGTTGTTATTTAAAAGTATTTTATTCAGTGATTTTTGATGAATTTATTGATTAGGGACTAAATTGTTGAAATAGTAAAAATACAAGGATTTGATGTGAAATTGTTGTAATAATGGGCTTTTTTGGATTCCATAAGCATTTGGCTAGACTCAATATCAGGTAAAAATAGTTAATTTGCATGTTTTAGGCTCAGGGACTAAATTAAATATAAGTAATACTTTAGGGGAAATATTGTAAAATTTTCAAAAA
This sequence comes from Gossypium hirsutum, assembly GCF_007990345.1. NCBI lineage: Eukaryota > Viridiplantae > Streptophyta > Magnoliopsida > Malvales > Malvaceae > Gossypium > Gossypium hirsutum. Next base: position 10,182,745 of record NC_053442.1, on the reverse strand, counting down.
TGGCTAAAGTGCATAAAATATATTTTTTAATGTCTAAATTAATAGATTGAATGTAATTATTAATTTAGATCAAGATCAAATGGAAAATCAAGGAGAATAAAAAATTACTAAAATGCCCTTGTACTTTTTCATTTCTGCAATTTAGCCAAGTAAGTTCGTATGAACTGTATTATGTATAATGTTGATTAAATTGAATGTTAATATATTATTTTATTGGAAATGAATCAATATATATATGTTATTATACAATTTATCATGTTATGAGACGACGTAAATCCGACGATATACGACGATTATCGAGCCTCATTTGAACCTTAGGAATTTGTAGGATACAAATGATATGTCATTAGGGTTTACATGTTTCAGGTGCTGGTCTTGAATGTCCTACAGATGGTTGAGGTCCGACATGTGTTGTGGATACTCCACAGCTCGTGTGAGCAACATCGTGTAACTTACATTCCGACCCACAGCTCGTGTGAGCATTTATGTACAGGAAAGGATAGGCTACAATTATATGTTTAGCACACTTCGTGTGAGCTGTCCCGCATATCCAACGCTATTCTATTCGATTCAACAGGCATGAAATTTACAAGGATATGGTAAGTGTTCTATATGAACCAAGACAAGACATGTATGTATGAAAAGCTTTGAAATCATGAGCTACATGGGAAAATATGTTATGTTAAAATGGATGAAAAATCCAAATGAATCATGTGTAAGTATAATGGCTATCCATATTTAATTGCCTATGAATTATGCTCAAGTATAATGGTTATCCATGTCAAATTCATATAAATCGTATTTAAATGAACTAACATGTGTTGTTGATGTACTTATGCTTATGCCAAGCTTGTGGATATGATTGATGTTTAAGATTATGCTTGTACTATGCATATGAAATGGGTAAGAAAAGGGAATGATAAGGTAAGTACGTAATTGGGATGTATTATGATGTTATAAAAAGGTTTAATGAGATAAATAATGTAGTCATATGTGAGTAAGATTCTTATGCTTTGAATGAATCTATCTATGCCATGGATAAATACTCTGAATTAAGAATTAATAATATTGTTTAAGCTTATGATAAGCATTGGAAACGGAAATGAAAGTACGTAAATTGAAAGGTGTATAATCTTATAGAAAGATTGATGGTTATACATTACGTCCCATAACATCCTTTTATGTTATGAATTATAAATATATGTGACATTAATGAATTTACTCATTTGTGAGTTGATGATTATAGTTTGATAAATCTTAAGGCATTGGTATAGATTTATTTTTAACCTACAATTTCATTATTGAAATGTAATATTATGCTTAAAGTTTATACGAGCTTACTAAGCATACATTGCTTATATAGTTATTTTCCTTTACCTTACAGCTTATCGGAAGCTTGATTGAGTTGGAAGCTAGTCGGAGATCCATCACACTATCCATAGACTTTATTGATAGATTTTGATGATATGGTCATGGTTATAATGGCATGTATAGGTGGAATATGTCTATTATTTAGTTGATGATAATGGCATGTAATGTTACTATGAACTTGTGAAACTTATGTTATTTTGATACCTTGATGGTTGGTGTGATTTTGGCACTTTGATGTTTAATGGTTGGTGTGTATAAGATCAAATTGATGTATGGTTTTATAGCCAAAGTGGTAAGATTTGGCATGTTTGCAAAGTTACCATTTAGGGCATGTTTTGATATGAAATTCAGTCAAGTATGTTTGTTTGAATTATGACCATTTGGACATAATTTGGTATGTATATATGTTGGTTGTTGGAACCATTTGGAAATGGCTAGAATGGTGACATTTAAATGGTTTTGATGCATGTGAGAAGTGGTCCCAATGGTAAGGTCATTTTGATATGATTGATATAAAAACAAGTTATTTGATAAATGGTTAAATATGCACATGTATAGGTATTTTATGATTGATGATATCTTGGCATTTTGGTGCTTTCATGGTTGATGTTAGAATGGTCAAGTTGATGTATGTTTTAGTGACCATTTTGGTATGTTTGTATATGACTTTGGCATGTGGTCATTGTGGTAAGTTTGGTAAGAAAATTAGATGAGAAATGTATGGTTGGTTAATGGCTAAAATTATACAATGTGTAAGCATGTTTGGTGTTTGTGATTGAGGTGCATTTGGACATATTGGTTGTATGGATAGATACCATATTGATTTAGCTCCATTATGCATGTTTTAGGTACATTTTTGAGTGCTTGAAATAGGTACAAATGGTTTGTATGTGTGAGCATGATTAGGGTGAAGGAAATGACTTGAAAATAACCTATTTCTCGTCTACACAACCTAAGACACGGGCGTATGTCTCAGCCGTGTGTGACACACGATCACGCGACACAGTCGTGTGTCCCCTGTAAGTTTTTATAGGTTGCATTTCGATAATTACACGGCCTGGCAAACGGGCGTGTGGCTTGACTGTGTGAACCAAGTCAGAGAGTTACACGGGTATGGACATGGGTTGGGACACGACCGTGGATCCCTACTTTGAATGCCTACTCGGCCTAAGACACGGGCGTGTGTTTGAGCCATGTGTATCCATATGGAGATGTAGAATTGTACGATGACCATGGAGGTACGTTTAAAGTTAATGGTCAATGTCTCAAGCACTGTTAGGATGGTGAAGTTGAGCGAATTAAAACTTTGTTCAAATTAATAGACCCTTAATCTTTATGATCTTACTTTTTAATAAATAATTAGAAATTATTTTTCTTAAATTAGTACATTTAATTAATTTTGTCTGAGATTGGAAATTAAGCGGGACCGTTGTGACCCCTCCAATCTTTGCTGGGTATTAATTTAATGTAATCTTTTGAGAAGAAATTTTCTAATTAGTTTTAATATTTTTATTTTCATTTTAATTTTTGTTTTTAATGTTATTTTTTTTGTTTCTGTTTAATAAGGGGGTCAAATTGGCTCAAGTACTAATTAGTTTATTTTGTAAATACAATTTGGACTTAAGGCCTAAAAAAGCAAAGAGGAGAAAATTCACCCACATTGTCGTCCTAGGGTTCCCTAAAAACCCTAATTTTGTCGTCACACCTTTCCCTCTATACTTGCCGCCCAAATCACCTTTTGTAGCTATATTTTTGCTACAATTTTTCCCTAATTCATCACTATATAAACCCCTCTCTACCACCATATTTTTCACAACACTTTAAGCAACTACCCTAAACCCTAGCCATTCATTCTTTTTCCACTTAGCCGTCAGCCTTGAATCCCGAAAAATCTCCCCAAATTTCCTTCTTTTGTCGTAAAAACCTAGCCTATTGCTACCACGAGCCTTTTGTCGGAGCAACCCTATTGTTGCTACATTCCTATCATCATCGCACCCTATCATTGTCGCAAGCCATGTGCTACCGCAAACCTATAGCTGCCGCAAGTCTATTACCGCCGTAAAATCCCTTACTTCATCCATTACCGAAATTTTGCCTATTTTTCAAAAAAATCACCATGTCTCTCAAAAGAACTAAATCTTCCAAGACCTCTGCTAAAAATCCAATTGTGACTCCAGATGAGGAAGCAAAAGAAAGGTTTGATTTCATCTTCAAAAATCAACCTATGTTGCCAGAAAAAGGTTTCAACTTGGAAAGCAATGATAATATGGTTGAGCCCTTGTCGGTTTGAAAGACAATTGATGCCCTTAATTGGAACTATTTTTACAATGCACGTTCATTACCCGAAGAGGAGTTAGTTCGAGAGTTCTATGCCAATTTAACTATGCTAGATGCTATTGAAATTATTGTTCTCAAGAAGAAGGTATCCCTAACTTCTAAGTCCATTAATGATTTGTTTAACCTACCTGACGTTGAAGAAGATGAGTACTTTGCCATGATGAAAAATATAAATTGGGATTTTCTTCAACAAGTGCTTAATGTTGTGACAAATGTAGAATCCCCATAGATTATAAGAAAGTATGGTAGTCATTCTTGCTGAAGCGAATATCTAAAGCCGTTGGCTAAGGTATGGTTCTACTTTGTTAGATATAGTTTCATGCCTATCTCACATACTTCCACAATCTCAATGGAGCGAATACTTTTGTTGTATACAATTATGACAGAAAGGTCTATCAATGCTAGGAAGATCATTCTCAAGGAAATCCATGATTGTGCTAGAAAGAAGATCGGAAGTGTTTACTTTCCATAATTGATAACTTCACTTTTCTTAACGGCCCAAGTTAAAACAAAAGAAAACCTGAAAGGCCTGTATATTCAAGGTTGCATCACAACCCATGATCTTGAAAGGTTAGTGGAAAATGTCTAAGAATTAAACCCAACTAAACCGAGTGAACCAACAGAACCAGAAACTGATAAGTCATTGAATAAATCTGAAACTAATGTTAACTCAGTTAGTGAGATAGAAGAAGCAGAATCTAAAGAAGAACGAAACAATCTAGAACCGATAAAAGAACCAAAAATTTCTGAACCAAGAGAAGATACGAATGCTAATGAGCCCGTTGAACCAAGTATTGATCCTGAGTTGACCATTCCTAGGCCAATTTCTTCAAACATTGTAGACAAATTAGAATTGTAAATTATGATGGATATTGTAATACCACTAACCCGTATCAGTCACCAGAATAGGGTTATGGAGCATTACTAGAGCTTTCATTCTAAAACGAACAACAATTATAAACATTTCAATTTGTATCATTAATCATATTAAAACCAATCCATAACATGCATATCGTCTCTTATACAAGCCCTCGAGGCTCTAAAAACACATTAGAAACAAGTCGGGACTAAATCGAAAACATATAGAATTTTTCAGAAAATAATGAAAATTTTCAAAACTGCAGGGGTCATATGGCCATGTGGGCATTCGAAGTAAGGACACACAGTCATGTCCCAGCCCATGTTTGTGCCTGTGTAACTCTTTGACTTGGTTCACACGGCCAAGCCACATGCCCGTGTGCCAGGCCATGTACCCTTCAAAATGACCTCACACACCCGTGTGCCAGGTCGTGTAACAGCCTGACTTGAATCCCTTTGAAAGCTACAGGAGACACACGGCCTTGTCCCCTGGCTGTGTTTCACAAACGGCTGAGACACACGCCCGTGTCTCTGCCCATGTGGATGAAAAATAGACCACTTCCAATCCATTTTTCTCACCCAAACATGCATCCACCTACAACCAATTTTCCACATATAAACAAGCACTCAAAGTGCACCAAACCATGCCATAATAAGCTATACACATATGGTAAATTTATGTACAACCAATATGCCCGAAGGGCACCTCCATCTCAACAACTACATTTATATAATCAAATACTCAATTTTTTCCAAAATGTTCACTAACTTCAAACTAAGTTTACATAAAAAAAACATACCATTTGATTTACCTATCAATAACACACCAAATGGTACTGACCGTCTGTTTAACGTCACAGCAATGATGTGCAAGCATACACTGTCAATACAAGTATAGTAGATAGGTATGAGTCCGTCAGATATCGATCCCACGAGGACGGTTGTCCTTTGTCTATCAATGTCAATGCAATAAATAGATAGAAACGAGATAAATTATGAGAGTAGTTGTCAAAGCAATAATTTGAAAATAATAAGATAAAATATGATAATAATAAACTGGGGTCCCCAACGTGAATATTCAACAGAATACTAAATGCTTACAAGGTATAAAAGGATAGGTGATTGTCGATACATTAAATTGCAATAAATATCTTACCAAGCTTAACTTCTATATTTAATCTAAAACTTAAACATGCACATTAACTACACCTTCCGATGATGCCAATGGAACACTATTAAGAACAAGTGGATTAAATTCCTCTAATCCTCAAGCAATTTCTGCTCTCATGCTTGTCAACTTGAACTGTCGTTGCACTTTCTAGGGTAAGTGACCGCAATAACATTTCCTTGCTAAAAACACTCAAACCCAAAGATTAAACAGTAGAAAAAAGATTGAATAAAATAACATTTAACCCAGTCATGTGTTGTGACAGCCCTAAAATGACCCTAGTCAGAAAGCGGTTTCGAGACCGCTAAACCGAGTCACCAAATTATTTGAATATGATATTTATTGTCTAAAATATGTGAATATGAATGTGTGAAAGTTTTGAGCTTTGATTTAGTCGATTGCATGTGAAGTTAATTAATAGGACTTATGTGTGGCACTTTTAAAAGGTGATAGGTTAATCTATAAGGACCTATTAGTGCATGTTATGAAAATAATGGGCTTGCATGTCAAATTTCCACCTATGACAAGTAGTGGCCGGCCATGCTATGGGTTAAAGCCTATTATAAACATTTTTGTGTTAGTGATTTATGTTAGAAATAATAAAATAAAAGGTTAGTAATAAAGTAATAAAAAGGGAGGGGTGATGAAAACAAAGTTGTCTCATCCTTGCTCCCCCTATTGCCGTGACTTGAGGAAGGAAGAAGAAGAGGATTTTCTTGCTTCATGATGGGTTGGTTGATGTTTAGGAAGAGGTATGTTAATGCTCTTTCATTGAAAGTCTTTGTATATTTGGAGTGGTCATCAAGTATAGAAGCTAACTCATGGCAAATGTTTTTGTAAATTTATGAAGATGACATTCGGTCATGGATGTTTGTATTTCTTTGATGTTGTTTTTGATGCTTAGGTGTATTGAGGGTTGATTATAGATGAGTTGAGCTTGGTAAAATTGAATATTTGTGGCTTAATTGCTTAATGACAATTGGCTATGTTGAAATGCCAAATTAGTGCTAAATTGTAAGTATTTAATTGAGTGTTCGAATATGAATTTAAGAAGAATGATACATTCGACTATACTTTGATGTGCTTGGATTATTGTTCATTGAGTAAGTGATTGAGGAATGATTAGAAGAATTTGAATGCTAAACTAGTTGATTTGTTTATAATGTCCGATTATGATCAATTATAGAGATGTGAATAAAAATTTGTTTGGTGATATATATATGTATTCGGCAATGGGATAAAATGTGTATCAAGGTAAGTTTCATGGTGATTATGCTTGTGATGTTGGGTTAATATTCGGCATTGAGTAATGTTGGGGTAAGGTGATTAATCGGCTATGAAATTAGCTAAATTAAATAAGCATGAAATCGAGTCATGGTATGTTTTATCGAATATGATACATATTGAAATCTATTGTTTTAGATATAGATTAAATGATATGTGATTGCCCAATGTGATAGTTAAGTGAATAATATTGGTTAAGTACTTAAGCAAATCTATTGTTTTACTTAAGCTTAAGAGCAAAGAGGATCAAAGTCGGATGGGGGAAAAGAGAAAGTAAACAAATAGCCGTGGATATCTAGTCGTCGACCACTTCCGAGGTAAGTTTTAAGTGATTAAACGTTGAGTAAATTCAATCATAATAGGACATAATGAGTTGATTTAATAAGATATGATGTGGCCATGATATGTCTTAAACTCAAATGGTAAGTTCATATGTGTTTGGACTTGGAAAGTTAAGAGCAAATTGTAATAATTTGCTTTGGACAGCAACAGTAACGTGATTTTAGAAAATCACTATAAATTGTTGGTGTGGAGTTATAGGCTGAATAAAATATTTAATCAAGGCTTAATTAGTCTAGTTTCTTATAAAAGAGACCTTGTGAGCAAACAAATTTCCTATAAAGAGATATTTAAAGTTGTGTGAGGCGGTGTCAGAATGACTCCGACATCCCCTGTTCTATTTTTAGAAAATCATTTTAAATTGTACAAAAATGGTTATAAGATAAAATTTATATGCTTAGACTCCTTAATGAGTCTAGTTTCAAATGAAATCAAATACAACACATTTTGAATTCTGTAAAATGAGAAATTTGATTCGTAGTGAAGAGTGGTCAGATTAGTCAAACAGTGAAACAGGGGAAACTTTAAGAAAAATATGGTATTGATTGGCCAAACCTAAAATTCTGAAAATTTTATGGATGGAAGATATACGAGTCTATTTTCAGGGAAAATTAACGGCAAGTGATTTGGAGTTTTTTAGCTCCAGTTATAAATAATTTAGTGACTACTGCTCAGGAAAACAGCTCGTAGTGAATATGTGATTTTGTTGTAAACATGGATAAAACTTGTTTTAGTTACTCATAAGCTATTGATTAAACCCATACGTGAATTCTAAATCGTGATATTGTAAAACGATACATGAGTGTTAGATGGATCTTTGATATTAAAATTTGTGAAATTGTAAGTTTATGAGTATTCGAATATGAAATGATAGTATGGCGTGAAATTGAATTATTCATTGGGAAATGATTAATGTAGATTCGGCCAAGACAAAGTGTATACATGATAGTATATGTGATAAGGCCTAATGGCCGATGTGATGAATGTGAAAGTGTATATATATGTGATAAGGCCTAATGGCCGATGTGATGAATGTGAAAGTGTATATATGTGATAAGGCTGAATGGCCGATGTGATGAATGTGAAAGTGTATATATATGTGATAAGGCCTAATGGCCGATGGCCGATGTGATGAATGTGAAAGTGTATATATATGTGATAAGGCCTAATGGCTGATGTGATGAATGTGAAAGTGTATATATGTGATAAGGCCGAATGGCCAATGTGATGAATGTGAAAGTGTATATATATGTGATAAGGCCTAATGGCCGATGTGATGAATGTGAAAGTGTATATATATGTGATAAGGCCTAATGGCCGATGTGATGAATGTGAAAGTGTATATATGTGATGAGGTCTAATGGCCGATGTGATGAATGTGAAAGTGTATATATGTGACAGGGCCGAGTGGCCAACGTGATGGATGTGAAAGTGTATAAATGTGATAAGTCCCGAAGGGCAATTGTGTCAGTACTATATCCGGGTTAAAACCCCGCAGGCTTTATGCGAGAGTATTATCCTGATTAATGTCCGTAGGCTTCGTGCTCGTACTATATCCGAGCTTTAAAGACCCGACGGCTAAATGCTAGGATTCAAGTAAGACTTTGATATTGAGTATCTGCATTAAGTTACCATCAGATAAGTATTATGTATTCAAGATGTTCAGGTACGTATTACTTACTCATCGGTGGAGTGATTTCGAGGTGAATTATCAGTATCAAAGAGGTAGGTAAATGTGATTAATATTATAACTCCAAATGTGAGAATGTGCTTTGGAAATATTTGACCATCTAGGTCATTATTATTCGAAAGTATATATGTGGCAGCCAAGTGTTGCGTTTAATGATATTATAGATCGAGATGAAGCTCTAGATTAACTTCATCGAACAGTTGAAATGAATGACCAATAATAGTGATTGAGAACACTTTGTCTTGCTTAAAACTTACTAAGCATTAAATGCTTACTCCGTTCTTTGAATCTCTGTTTTATAGATTGTGGTTCGTCAGCTATCGGACTCGGGATTATTGAAGTCGAAGTCGCCCACACTATCAAAGCCCTTTTGGTACACTTTTGGTTGAACTCTGAAAATGGCATATATAGGACTACCCTTTTGTAGTGGGTCATGGACCCTTTGGATTTGTATAATTTTGGATAGCCATGTGAAAATGGCTTATATATGTTTGAGCATAATGTTATAATCATTTAGTATGGATATGGTTATTGAGAGGTGTGGATATGCTTAACAAGGATTGGCCATGGGAATGGTCAATCACTATCATAATTTGTGCTATTTATGCTAAAAGGGCTAGTTGAATCATGGAAACTATTAATAGGTAAAGTCTACCTTAAAGGCAGATGCTGACAGCAGCAGTGATGTAGATTTGGAAAATCACTAAAAATAGTAGGAATAGAATTAAATAGTGAATAAATTATTTAAATGAACCTTGATGAATCCACTTTCATATGGAAGAAACGAAACGGTCATATGAGTGGTATGTTAAGAGATAATTAGGTTTTCGTGAGACAGGGCCAGAACGGTTTCTGGATTCCCTGTTCCGACTTTGGAAATTCATTATAAATTAACCAGAGATAATTAGGAGTCATGCCATATATGTATAGATTCCTCTCTGAGTCTAGTTTCTATAGAAACAAACGGCATTAGTATTGAAGCTCTGTACAGGGATATATCTGAATTGTAATGCATGAAGGTCAGTGTAGTCGCACCCTGTAACAGGGGAGACTTTAACTAATAAACTGTACTAATTGGCCTGACCAAAAATTCTAGAAAAAAATATGTAGATGGACATAGGAGTCTAGTTTCAGGAAAAAATCACGAAACTCATTTTCGAGTTGTGAAACGCAAGATATGATTTTTAAGGTGACAGCGACACAGTTAGCCAGCTGTCTAGAAAAATTTAAAATGGACTGCGATAGTAAGCGAATTTAGTCTGTGAACCCCTTGTGTCCGACTCCGGAAATGGTCTCGGGTACGGGGTGTTACAATTTTATTGGTATCAGAGCTACGGTTTAGTCGATTCTAGGACTACCGTAATACGTTTGGGTCTAGCTATACATGCCATTATGTGATTATTTGATAGTGTGGTGATTTTTGACAATTGAAAATGTGTTTATTTATTGTAATGAATTCCGATCCCGATCGAGCTGTAGTAGATGGTATTGAGAGGACTGAGACATGCTTATGACGTGTCAATATTGAGAAGGGTATAACAGAAGTAAGTTTTGAGTAATTGAATTTGGTATTTAACTTAAAATGCCATGATATACATGTATGATAGATGAATGATGTCCCATTGTCCTTATCATAATAAGGTTATTCGAGAAATGAACAAAGGAAGAGATTGGGGATATATGCTTTTGTGTGATTGCTTATTGAGCTGAAAGTTTAGTAAAAGAAGCATACATGTATTAGATTTGAATGATATTTACGACTTAAAGTCAAGAATCATGTTATATGTTTACATGTGAATGAATTGATTAAATTATAAATGTGATTTGTGCCATGTGAAACATGATAACATGTGAATAAATATGTATGAGACTCAGTGATGTGAATCCGAGTTTAAAGACCCGCTGACTATATGAAAAGATTATGTCCGGATTAAAATTTGCTGGCCTTGTGTGGAGATTTCATCCAAGCTAAAGGTCTCGACGATGATCCGGGCTAAGTCCCGAAGAGCATTCATGCTAGTGATGTACCCGGGCTAAGTCCCGAAGAGCATTCATGCTAGTTATGTATCCGGGCTAAGTCCCGAAGAGCATTCGTGCTAGTGATGTACCCGGGCTAAGTCCCGAAGAGCATTCATGCTAGTGATGTATCCGGGCTAAGTCCCGAAGAGCATTCGTGCTAGTGATGTATCCGGACTAAGTCCCGAAGAGCATTCATGCTAGTGATGTATCCGAACTAAGTCCCGAAGAGCATTCATGCTAGTGATGTATCCGGGCTAAGTTCCGAAGAGCATTCGTGCTAGTAATATATCCGTGCTAAACCTCGAAGAGCATTCGTGCTGGTGTTATATCCAGGCTAGGTCCCGAAGAGCAATCATGCTAGTGACGTGTATTCGGGCCTTCGTGCCTAGTAGGCTTCGTGCCGGTAATTTGAGCAAAGTTTAAGTATTCATTACTATACGAATTCAAATTTAAATAAGATGATATGTTTAAAAGTGTTCATACATGATGTTTATAGACTTGGTTAAGTCATTTCAATGTGTAATAACGAATGAATAAGAGCACTATGTGTGTGAATGATTAGAGGCACTGTGTGTGTGCGAATTCCTTTAATCGAGCACTATGAGTGCGAGATCGGTCAGTGAGCACTAAGTGTGTGAAGTGGAATTCATGTAAGACCTCGTCTGGGACGAAGGCATTGATTTGAGATAGTGTGTAAGACCATGTCTGGGACATGGCATCGGCTCGATGTGAGAGCATATGTAAGACCACATCTAGGATATGGCATTGTAAGAGCTATATGTGCTTAATGAGTATCCGTAATGATTTCGAATGATTCAACGGGTATCGTTAACAGTGATTAAATGTGCTAAATGAATTCAATGTTCAGGTATGTGGAAGTTGATTTTCTGTTGGAAATAGGTTAAGTTGAATAGTGAGATATGATGGAGTTATAAAGGATATTTATTAGGATGTTTGAGTATATGTGTACTTTCGGTCAGGTTACAGCTTATACATGAATGAAAATGTGGGTTACAAATATGTGGGTTGATTATGTGAATTATACATGTTAATATGTACTTAATATGTGTTTGAAATGCAATTGTGAATTAAGTTAAGTGATTATTGCTTACGAAATCAAGAAAATGAGATATATGCGCATACTTGTAGAAATGTTTATGTATTTGTTTTAAGATAAGAAAATGATTTTATAGATCGATGCGAAATCAATAATGAATTACAATTGCTATCGATGAGCTAATGTCTTTGTGGATATAATTCAATAAGAGGACGTTATCCTAAACTATGCATCGGTAGAAATTTTCGGGGACGAAAATTTCTTAAGTGGGGGAGAGTTGTGACAGCCTTAAAATGACCCTAGTCAGAAAGCGGTTTCGGGACCGCTAAACCGAGTCACCAAATTATTTGAATATGATATTTATTGTCTAAAATATGTGAATATGAATGTGTGAAAGTTTTGAGCTTCGATTTAGTCGATTGCATGTGAAGTTAATTAATAGGACTTATGTGTGGCACTTTTAAAAGGTGATAGGTTAATCTATAAGGACCTATTAGTGCATGTTATGAAAATAATGGGCTTGCATGTCAAATTTCCACCTATGACAAGTAGTGGCCGGCCATGCTATGGGTTAAAGCCTATTATAAACATTTTTGTGTTAGTGATTTATGTTAGAAATAATAAAATAAAAGGTTAGTAATAAAGTAATAAAAAGGGAGCGGTGATGAAAACAAAGTTGTCTCATCCTTGCTCCCCCTATTGCCGTGACTTGAGGAAGGAAGAAGAAGAGGATTTTCTTGCTTCATGATGGGTTGGCTGATGTTTAGGAAGAGGTATGTTAATGCTCTTTCATTGAAAGTCTTTGTATATTTGGAGTGGTCATCAAGTATAGAAGCTAACTCATGGCAAATGTTTTTGTAAATTTATGAAGATGACATTCGGTCATGGATGTTTGTATTTCTTTGATGTTGTTTCTGATGCTTAGGTGTATTGAGGGTTGATTATAGATGAGTTGAGCTTGGTAAAATTGAATATTTGTGGCTTAATTGCTTAATGACAATTGGCTATGTTGAAATGCCAAATTAGTGCTAAATTGTAAGTATTTAATTGAGTGTTCGAATATGAATTTAAGAAGAATGATACATTCGACTATACTTTGATGTGCTTGGATTATTGTTCATTGAGTAAGTGATTGAGGAATGATTAGAAGAATTTGAATGCTAAACTAGTTGATTTGTTTATAATGTCCGATTATGATCAATTATAGAGATGTGAATAAAAATTTGTTTGGTGATATATATATATGTATTCGGCAATGGGATAAAATGTGTATCAAGGTAAGTTTCATGGTGATTATGCTTGTGATGTTGGGTTAATATTCGGCATTGAGTAATGTTGGGGTAAGGTGATTAATCGGCTATGAAATTAGCTAAATTAAATAAGCATGAAATCGAGTCATGGTATGTTTTATCGAATATGATACATATTGAAATCTATTGTTTTAGATATAGATTAAATGATATGTGATTGCCCAATGTGATAGTTAAGTGAATAATATTGGTTAAGTACTTAAGCAAATCTATTGTTTTACTTAAGCTTAAGAGCAAAGAGGATCAAAGTCGGATGGGGGAAAAGAGAAAGTAAACAAATAGCCGTGGATATCTAGTCGTCGACCACTTCCGAGGTAAGTTTTAAGTGATTAAACGTTGAGTAAATTCAATCATAATAGGACATAATGAGTTGATTTAATAAGATATGATGTGGCCATGATATGTCTTAAACTCAAATGGTAAGTTCATATGTGTTTGGACTTGGAAAGTTAAGAGCAAATTGTAATAATTTGCTTTGGACAGCAGCAGTAACGTGATTTTAGAAAATCACTATAAATTGTTGGTGTGGAGTTATAGGCTGAATAAAATATGTCATCAAGGCTTAATTAGTCTAGTTTCTTATAAAAGAGACCTTGTGAGCAAACAAATTTCCTATAAAGAGATATTTAAAGTTGTGTGAGACGGTGTCAGAATGACTCCGAAATCCCCTGTTCTTTTTTTAGAAAATCATTTTAAATTGTACAAAAATGGTTATAAGATAAAATTTATATGCTTAGACTCCTTAATGAGTCTAGTTTCAAATGAAATCAAATACAACACATTTTGAATTCTGTAAACTGAGAAATTTGATTCGTAGTGAAGAATGGTCAGATTAGTCAAATAGTGAAACAGGGGAAACTTTAAGAAAAATATGGTATTGATTGGCCAAACCTAAAATTCTGAAAATTTTATGGATGGAAGATATACGAGTCTATATTCAAGGAAAATTAACGGCAAGTGATTTGGAGTTTTTTAGCTCCAGTTATAAATAATTTAGTGACTACTGCTCAGGAAAACAGCTCGTAGTGAATATGTGATTTTGTTGTAAACATGGATAAAACTTGTTTTAGTTACTCATAAGCTATTGATTAAACCCATACGTGAATTCTAAATCGTGATATTGTAAAACGATACATGAGTGTTAGATGGATCTTTGATATTAAAATTTGTGAAATTGTAAGTTTATGAGTATTCGAATATGAAATGATAGTATGGCGTGAAATTGAATTATTCATTGGGAAATGATTAATGTAGATTCGGCCAAGACAAAGTGTATACATGATAGTATATGTGATAAGGCCTAATGGCCGATGTGATGAATGTGAAAGTGTATATATATGTGATAAGGCCTAATGGCCGATGTGATGAATGTGAAAGTGTATATATGTGATAAGGCCGATTGGCCGATGTGATGAATGTGAAAGTGTATATATATGTGATAAGGCCTAATGGCCGATGTGATGAATGTGAAAGTGTATATATGTGATAAGGCCGAATGGCCAATGTGATGAATGTGAAAGTGTATATATATGTGATAAGGCCTAATGGCCGATGTGATGAATGTGAAAGTGTATATATATGTGATAAGGCCTAATGGCCGATGTGATGAATGTGAAAGTGTATATATGTGATAAGGCCTAATAGCCGATGTGATGAATGTGAAAGTGTATATATGTGATGAGGCCTAATGGCCGATGTGATGAATGTGAAAGTGTATATATGTGACAGGGCCGAGTGGCCAACGTGATGGATGTGAAAGTGTATAAATGTGATAAGTCCCGAAGGGCAATTGTGTCAGTACTATATCCGGGTTAAAACCCCGCAGGCTTTATGCGAGAGTATTATCCTGATTAATGTCCGTAGGCTTCGTGCTCGTACTATATCCGAGCTTTAAAGACCCGACGGCTAAATGCTAGGATTCAAGTAAGACTTTGATATTGAGTATCTGCATTAAGTTACCATCAGATAAGTATTATGTATTCAAGATGTTCAGGTACGTATTACTTACTCATCGGTGGAGTGATTTCGAGGTGAATTATCAGTATCAAAGAGGTAGGTAAATGTGATTAATATTATAACTCCAAATGTGAGAATGTGCTTTGGAAATATTTGACCATCTAGGTCATTATTATTCGAAAGTATATATGTGGCAGCCAAGTGTTGCGTTTAATGATATAATAGATCGAGATGAAGCTCTAGATTAACTTCATCGAACAGTTGAAATGATTGACCAATAATAGTGATTGAGAACACTTTGTCTTGCTTAAAACTTACTAAGCATTAAATGCTTACTCCGTTCTTTGAATCTCTGTTTTATAGATTGTGGTTCGTCAGCTATCGGACTCGGGATTATTGAAGTCGAAGTCGCCCACACTATCAAAGCCCTTTTGGTACACTTTTGGTTGAACTCTGAAAATGGCATGTATAGGACTACCCTTTTGTAGTGGGTCATGGACCCTTTGGATTTGTATAATTTTGGATAGCCATGTGAAAATGGCTTATATATGTTTGAGCATAATGTTATAATCATTTAGTATGGATATGGTTATTGAGAGGTGTGGATATGCTTAACAAGGATTGGCCATGGGAATGGTCAATCACTATCATAATTTGTGCTATTTATGCTAAAAGGGCTAGTTGAATCATGGAAACTATTAATAGGTAAAGTCTACCTTAAAGGCAGATGCTGACAGCAGCAGTGATGTAGATTTGGAAAATCACTAAAAATAGTAGGAATAGAATTAAATAGTGAATAAATTATTTAAATGAACCTTGATGAATCCACTTTCATATGGAAGAAACGAAACGGTCATATGAGTGGTATGTTAAGAGATAATTAGGTTTTCATGAGACAGGGCCAGAACGGTTTCTGGATTCCCTGTTCCGACTTTGGAAATTCATTATAAATTAACCAGAGATAATTAGGAGTCATGCCATATATGTATAGATTCCTCTCTGAGTCTAGTTTCTATAGAAACAAACGGCATTAGTATTGAAGCTCTGTACAGGGAGATATCTGAATTGTAATGCATGAAGGTCAGTGTAGTCGCACCCTGTAACAGGGGAGACTTTAACTAATAAACTGTACTAATTGGCCTGACCAAAAATTCTAGAAAAAAATATGTAGATGGACATAGGAGTCTAGTTTCAGTGAAAAATCACGAAACTCATTTTCGAGTTGTGAAACTCAAGATATGATTTTTAAGGTGACAGCGACACAGTTAGCCAGCTGTCTGGAAAAATTTAAAATGGACTGTGATAGTAAGCGAATTTAGTCTGTGAACCCCTTGTGTCCGACTCCGGAAACGGTCTCGGGTACGGGGTGTTACATGTGTACTTCTGTGCAAACATGAAATAGAAAGTAACCACCATCGTTTAGAAAAGAAATATAAAAGAAACAAGTGGAGAATACTATTCCTAGACAATCTCGACTTGAATCTCTCCATTCCCTCCTGTGTCACACTTACGGCTCATTGACAGGAGCTGATCTACATCCCTTTCATGCCGGTTCACCTGTAGGATACTTAAACCGCCATAGCCGAAAAGCTTCAAAAGATAGGTTGAAGAAGATAATACACCCCCAAAAAGCCTCCATTTTTCTTCCTTTTCACGTGAATATTTATATTATTCCCAATAGCATAGGTGTCCTTTCATCAGAATCATGTTGCCTCTGTACACACAAGTTGGTTATACTAGACTGGATAGCTCACACATTTTTGTTCTTATCTGGATAGCTGTCAGGTGCAGCGACAGTTCTGAGCGCAATCTGGAAATACTCATGCAGTGACATCGGTACCAAAACATGACAAAATTAAGGATAAATAGGCTAAGATCCACTGAGTTTTAAAATGCATTATACTGAACTGAAAATGCTAAAATATGTGCTAAAGATAACTAAATGGGGAAAATTTAACCAATAAGTAGTGAGAAAACATATGTTATTTCTAGTGTTATCACACACTCCTAAACTTGAATTTTAACTTGTCATCAAGTAAAACAGAAACTAGCAAGGTTACACAAGAATTCACTAAGGAAAATGATCATTCTAGCAACTTGAATCTCCTAAAACCCCAATGAATGAGTTACATTCAGATGACAAATTATAACATCGACAATACATAAGTATGAATGAATAAGATTGCAACTTCATCAAAACCAGCATCATGCTTCAAATCCTAAATTCTATCTACCAATACAGTATTTATTGTACAATACTAAGTATCTATGAAGACCATAAATATATGTCTTTTTTTGTGAATAAGGGATATCGTTTCATTACTGTACCCTTGTTCCTGAGAAGTAACGATGGAGTACAACAAACCCCAAATGAGTATGTAATTGAGCCGACACACACTCATGCAATGACAGCCTTTGGCCAGATTCATTTTTCTAACGCTTGCATTGGAGTGTTCCCTCTTTAACATTTCACAATACACCCACTTTAGAGTGTCTCTTATTCATAACTATATATATAAGTAGCTGTAAAAGGCAAATTCTTTCAAGATTAAAGGGATGCTACTAGTCATCCATTACTGATGAAACCTAAATATTTCATCAAAGAATTAAAGATACAACATTCAGTCAAATTTTTCCAACTCATTTATTAATAATTTACATGATTCATGATTAAGCATCGAATGTAAAAAAAAATTTCAAACACATTTGTATTAACCACAAATAAACCTTGCATGCTTCATTAAACTCAATTTTCTTTTTTGAAATGTTGCTGTATTTCCAAACTCCATATGTATTCCCCCAAACTTTAAGTTTGCATTTTCCTCAATGCACTAAAATTCAAATGCAATGGCAATAGAAATACAATGACAATGTGCCCTAAGAAATGAAAATTACAGCTACGTGCAATGCATGAACACTACAACTAAATAAAACTGAAAATAAACTAACTCAATTTTCCTCAGCCACAGATGTGGTTGCACGATGTTTGTTTTTCCTCCTCTATCTTATGCTTTTTGTCTATGGAGCACTTTCTCTTCTTTTCTTTGGGCATCGCACAGTCCTCGGATCGTTCCTTAGGTTCTAACTCTACCTCAACATCATTAGTTGCTTCCTCTCTAGCTTCTGCCGGTTACAATCGGCACAGTGGGGAAGGCGTTTATAGCGAGTGAAAAAAAGATGGAAAGGCGTGACTTTTGTGAAGGGACATAAAGCTGGCGGGAATAAATATGTCCAATGAGAATTGCGCCCGCTTAGGCAGATTCTAGGTCACTATTGATCAAACTGTGGGATCTGAATTTTTGATATGCCCTCATTCTTGATGAGTCATAAGTGACAGTACAATAGTATGAACTGCGTTGACAATAAATCCCAAGTGCGTCGACAATGGTACCTAATTATTCTGAAAATAAAAAGAAGTAAAACAAACTTGAACAAAAATAAAATAAAATAAAATCACTAGGTTGATGCTAGCTCCCAAGTCGCATAAAGCCTTGCCCAAATAATGGTTGCCAATTGAACATGGGATAGTAAAGCTCCCAAGATTTTTCATTTTTGGGGGCAACTTATTTGTCAAAAAAAACTACAGCATTCTGTAAGTGCAATAGTTTCAATATCACTGAGCTTCTTCTTCTTGGACAAGAGCTCCTTCATAAATTTCCCATAATTCAGAATTTGCACAAGAGCGTCTACTAAAGGAATGCTGACCTGAAGTTGCTTCAGTGTGTTCAGGAACTGTTGGTACTGCTTATCCTGCTCATTCTCCCTAAATCTTTGCGGAAAAGGTAAAGGTAGAGATACATCTAATTGCGCCAACACATTTGATTGTGTCGACAATTTCGAGGGTCGAACATTAGGCATATGAGTGACAATTTGTGGAACTTCTTTGTCTGGCACATCGGCAAGCTCTTCAAATTCAACCTTCTCACCAGAGATCACTTCACCAGTATCTTGAAGTGCTATAGTAGATTTTGTAGTCGGATCGCCAGTTTGTTTGCCATTTCTAGGCTTGATAGTCTTGCAGTGTTCTTTCCCCATCGAACTGGGATTTTCTGTGTCACTAGGTAGTGTGCCCCCTGGTCGAGTATTCAGATTTGAAGAAAGTTATCCTAATTGTGCCTCTAACGCCAGAATAGAAGATGAATTCCCTTGTACAATAGCTTCTATGCAGGTAATATGCTCCTACATTAAAGCCTCAAGAGCTGCTAACGGGTCAGAAAGAGAAGCTTGCACGTACTATTGTTGCCGATGTCCTTGAACATGTTGATTCGACATTGAAGAGTGTTGTGGCTACATCTAATTCTGGTGTGGATGCATCTGGCTTTGTTGTGGATGCATCTGAGTGTGCTGATTGTAGTTTTGTTGTTATTAATTGTAATTCCCTTGTCTTGGATTATAATTGCCTTGAGTAGATATATTCCCATATTAGAATGTCGCAACATTTTTTCCAGCAGTCTGAATTTCCAAAGATTGTTGATTGTCTGCAGAATTATTATAAGAGTTCCCATAAGAATTGTTGCAGATGTTACTAACATAAAAGGCATTCTCTACATGTTGTGGACAATCTTCATAGCTATGGTTATCACAGTAAATCTCACAACAAAAGGTAGGAACATCAACTTGTTGAGTGACTTGTATAAGTACAACGTCACTACAACGTCACTAGTCCATTGCATATTTTTATCATATTTGCAAGAGAAGAAACTTGAGCACTAAGTGCAGATATTGCATCCAATTCAATAACTCACGAAGCAGCTTTTGCTTGTATAGCTTTAGAGATAGGATATTGATAATCATTCTGAGTAATTCTCTGAAGAATTACAACAGCATACTTATAAGTACAATCCAGCAAAGGACCATTTATTGATGGGTCAACAAGATTCCTTGTGTGTGAATTCAGCCCATTATAGAAAATTTCAATTTGTGTTTCTTGTCGAATGTCGTGCATAGGGCAATGTCGAAGTAAAGATTTATAACGTTCCCATGTAGAGTGAAGGTTCTCATCATCCAGCTGATGATAAGCTGTAATATCATTTCGGAGATGAGCATTCATTGTCGGCGGGTTAAAGCGCAAAACAAACTGTGTTGCTAGTGCATTTCAAGAAGTAATTGATCCGGCAGGTAGCCCAAGGAACCAAGTATGAGCTCTTCCCTGAAAGGAATAAGGAAATAATTGAATCTTCAAAGCGTCATCAGGAATGCCTTGTTGACTAAAGGAAGCACAAATCAATAAAAATGATTTAAGATGTTCTTGTGCATCTTCATGTGGCAGTCCAACATATTTCCCATTAGAATTTAACATTTGAAACATTACTGGCTTGAGTTCAAAATTCCGGCTTGGATTGCTGGCCTAAAAATTTTCGGTTGCAAGTCATCCACGATAAGTACTACAAAGTCTCGTATAGTCCAATTTTGCATTTGAGCGTCTTGCGGCAATGGTGGGTCATTAGCATTTTGGTGCTGCACCTGGGATATAGCTTCATTGTTTCTTGGTAAAGCCATATTCCTTTGTTCTTGAAGTC
Organism: Gossypium hirsutum; assembly: GCF_007990345.1. Classification (NCBI taxonomy): domain Eukaryota; kingdom Viridiplantae; phylum Streptophyta; class Magnoliopsida; order Malvales; family Malvaceae; genus Gossypium; species Gossypium hirsutum. Next base: position 10,161,837 of record NC_053442.1, on the reverse strand, counting down.
TCCTCCAAACAGTTCTTTCAATTTCTGGATCAAAATTAACAATAAACTCCGAATTGCTTCGGGTCATCAAACACCTAAAATAAAATGTGAAAATAGCGACAAAAAGAAAACAAGTTAGTGACAACTAAATATTATACAATAAAAAATGCAAAAACAAAAATAAATATCAAACAAACGCCATCCCTAGTAAAGGCAGCAAAACTTGATCGGCTGTTTAACGTCACAGCAATAATGTGCAAGCACACACTATCGATGCAAGTATAGTAGACAGATATAAGTCTGTTGGATATTGATCCCATGAGGATGATTATCTTTTGTCTATCAATGTTAGTTCAATAAATTGATAGAAACAAGATAAATTGTGAGAGTAGTTTTCGAAGCAATAACTTGAAAACAATAAGATAAAATATGATAATGATAAACTGGGGTCCCCAATGTGAATATTCAACAGAATACTAAGTGTTCAAAAGGTATAAAAGATAGGTGATTGTCGATGCATTAAATTGTAATGAATATCTTACCAAGGTTAACTTTTATATTTAATCTAAGATTTAAACATGCACATTAAGCACACCTTCTGATGATGCCAATGGAACACTATTAAGAACAAGTGGATTAAATTCCTCTAATCCTCAAGCAACTTCCATCGTCATGCTTGTTAGCTTGAATTGTCGCTACACTTTCCTGTGTCAATGACCGCAATAACACTTCCATGCTAAAAACATTCAAACCCAAAGATTAAACAGTAGAAGCAGGATTGAATAAAAAAACATTTAACCCAGAATTCATGTGTACTTTTTTACAAACATGAAATTGAAAGTAATCACCATTGTTTAGAAAAGAAACATAAAAGAAATAAGTGGAGAATACTATTCCTAGACAATCTCGACTTGAACCTCTCCATTCCCTCTTGTGTCACACTCAGGGCTCATCGTCAAGAGCTAATCTGCATCTCTTTCATGTCGATTCACCCATAGGAGGCTTAAACCACCATAGCCAAAAAGCTTCAAAAGATAGGTTGAAGAAGATAATACCCCCCCAAAAAAAGCCTCCTTTTTTCTTCCTTTTCACATGAATATTTGTATTCTTCCCAATAGCATAGGTGTTCTTTCATCAGAATCATGCTACCTCTATACGTACAAGTTGGTTATACCAGACTGGACAGCTCACACATTTTTTTCTTAACCGGACAACTGTCAGGTGCAGCGACAATTCTGGGCGCAATCTAGAAATACTCATGCAGCGACATCGTTACCAAAACATGATAAAATTAAGGATAAATAGGATAATATCCATTGAGTTATAAAATGCAATTTACTGAATTGAAAAATGCTAAAATATGTGCTATAGATAACTAAATGGGGACAAATTAACCAATAAGTAGAGAGAAAATATATGTTCTTTCTAGTACTATTAGGTACCAAATGTGCTATTCAACTACTAACACTAATAGCCATATATGTCATTTATAACAAATGTACCAAATCACCACATTCAAATATATCACAAGACATTTATAACATGCATTTTAACTACCATTCCATCTTAAATCATTCAAGCATCATGAGCCAAGATATCAACCTCTTTAAGGCTAAATATTTACATACCAAAACTAGTTCATATCATCCCCCAAAACAAATGGCTACTTTAACAACCAAAATACCTATACATGTCATTATAACCAAACTTAGAAACATCCAAAAGTACCGATATAACCGATGGATAGTGTGATACAACTCCGACAAGCTTCCAACCCGAATAAGCTTTTGATTCACTATTAAACATGGAAAATAACACATAGTAAGCACAAATGCTTAGTAAGTTCGTGTACTGTAAAACACAACTTACCATTTCAACACATAATAAGTAAGTTATACATGACATAATCCAACCACAACTTGGTCAAAACCTAAGTATGTACAACAAACATGTTAGCCATTTAATCATATAACATAGGAAATATAATCATGGATGAGTACAACATTTAATCATGTATCTTATGCATATATCATCCATTTCAACTCTCAATATACCATGTATCACCATTTCAATTAAATTCACATGTGTCCATGTCTTAGTTCCTATCGAAATCTTACCACTTTCTTTTAGATCATGCCCGTTGAACCATTTAGAATACCGGTGGATAACCAGGATAGCTCACACATGGTGTGCTAACTCATATAACTGTAATCCGTCAATTTCTGTAAATGTTTGCTCACACGAGCTGAAATCAAAATGCTCAAACGAGCTATGAATCAGAATGCTCACACGAGCTGTGGGTCAGAACATAGCTACACGATTCTACTTACATGATTTATAGAGTATCCACAACACATGCCAGACCTTAGCCATTGGTAGGACGTTTTGGACCAGCACCTGAATCATGTAAACCCTAATGACATATCATTTGTATCCTACGAATTCCTAAGGTTCAAACAGGGCTCGATAGTCGACGTAACATCATTTGATATGTGATTGGTATATATATATATGGCAATTCACAATACATTTATAATAAAATTAAATACATATAAGTAAAATTTAATTACACAAACTTACCTTCACGATTAAAGATAGATACGGAGGGGACTAATCTGAAACTTTATCTTTCCCCCGATCTAAATCCTTATGAGGTTTGTTTTGATCTAAACAGATAAATTCAGCTCAATTCAATAATTATTCTATTCAATTTAATCCAAATTCATAAGTTAGAAAAATTGCAATTTCCCCCTATACTTTTTATTTCTTTTCAATTTAGTCCCTAGCTCATGAAAATGGAAATTAATGCAATTTTCCCAAAACCCATTATAGTTGGATTTCATATAAGTCCCTAGCAATCCTTATATTTCATTTATTTCACTATCTCACCATGTATAATTTCCTTTTTTCAATTTAATCCCTAAGACAATTTCATCAAAAATCATTTAACAAAAGTTGTTTATCTATCAGCAACTAACCATTTTCTTCCATAAACCATAAAAAATCATACACATCCATTCATGGAAAAAATTTGACAGTTTAAAATTTTCACAAATTAGTCCCCGGACTAGCTAGATTAAGCTACAACGATCCCGAAAACATAAAAATTAATAAAAACAGGACAAAAATAGATACCATGCACTCAAAATAGGGTGGGCCAAATGTTCAAGCTTCCATGGATGCTTTTTACTTTGCATTTTCAGTTGAAGAAAGTGTTAAAGATGATAACTTAGTTTTTTTTATTTAATTTATCCTTTATTTACCAAATTACTATTATAACATTTAAAAACATTCACAATTTCACATATACCAAGCCACCACATTCCAATAACATCATTTATGGTCTAATTACCACATAAGGACTCATACTTTAAGGTTCTATAGCTATTTAATACTTTTAGCTATTAGAACTCAACTTTTTCACTTTACGCGATTTAATCCTTTTTATTCAATTAAGCATGTAAAAGGTAAAATTTCTTAACGAAATTTTTATATGGTATTACTATCATGCTTTAGAAAATAAAATAATAATAAATAAATATTTTGATGTCAGATTTGTGGTCTCAAAACCACTATTCTAATTTTATTGAAAACGGGATGTTACAGATATATTGAAATTTATACATAACCAACAATAGGCTTTTTGGAAATATGCGAAGATTAGAGATGATTCTGTACGAAATAATTTCAAAAATATCTCTAACAATTTTTTTCCTGAGTTTCCAGATTATATCTTCGAGTCATGGAAGGAAGATGAGAATGAAAGCGAGGATGAAACATCAAAGGAGGAAGATGAGAAGGATAAGTCAAATAAATAAAAGGGGGAATTTCTTGTCTTTAGTTTTTCTTTTTTGTAGGTGTTTATTTTTATTTCCTAGTTAGAATTTTGCTTTCGCATAATAAATAGGAAGCATGAATAAAATAAGCTCTATGCCTCTTCATTAGGAAAAGCAAAATGATGTAGTAATGGGAATGAACATGTCTAGGATTGGATTGTTGAGAAAGACTTGGTACTTAAGCAGTCTTTATGACTCACCTCTCTTTTCTTACAACCCTACATGGTGTTCAGTTTTCATTCATTACTTTGTTTTTGCAATGAAGACATTGCTTCTTTTTAAAGGGGGTAAGGTATTTTACATGAATTTTAAAGTATGTTTCAATCTTTTTACATAAGTATGCTGAAATAAATGAATGTTCAGAGAGAATTTTTGTTCATTAATGTGTTCAAATGCAAGCATGATTCTGATTTTATCTAAGTTATTCTTGTTTTATCTTGAGTGATGGAATGCTTTTATGTTCTTTAGTCTTATATAGTATTTGCCATGAGAATTTGATTTCTTTAGAAATAGACATGTATAAAGGTTTAATTCTTTATAAATGGCTTAGTAACTTTCTTGAGGCGAAATCCTAAGAGGTATACGAATCTAATATGATATAGGCACACTTTCTTTGGATCGTTTGAGCCTTTCAAGCCAACCTTATTAAATTAACCCTTAAAACTTTATTTTTGAGCTTAACGACCTGTTTATTGCAAATTACCTACATTATAAACCACATTACCATCTTTTTAATTTTATCCTATTTTGTGCACTTGTCTTAACTAAATTTGCCTTGGTGATCAAAGTTTAAGGAAAAATACAAAAAGATGTACATGCTATTCTCATGTTTTAGAAAAAAAAAAGATGAAAGAACAAATGTAAGTTTGTTCAAAAGAATAAAAAGCAAAGTTTGCTCAAAATTTGAAAAGTAAAGGTTGAACATGAGTTCGAAATAAGTTTAGGGGTGTTCCAATGACCCATTTGTATGAAGGTTGTGACGCAAAAGGATTCAAGACAAAGTTAGGGTTAAGATGATTGAACCTAAAAATTCACTTCTCTTTATCCCTACCTTTAGCCTAGCCCCATTACAACCTAATAAAAGACCGATTGATTTGATGATTATACCGATTACATTAGTGGAGAGGAATTGCTAAGATCAACATATGAAGACCACTAATTAAACCTTGTGATTGCTATGTTTAGCTGATAAGAAAATCATATTGATTGATGAATATTATGTATGATTTGGAAATGCATGCATCCTATGACTCATGTTGACAGTATGTTGTACTTAATGTAAAGTTTGGAAATAATATTTGCATTCAAGTTGTTTATTAATAAAAAGCATTTTTTACCGTGATTTTGTTTATGCATAATTATTTGTGAAGATAGATGTTACTTTATCATTTTGTAAAATTGCCTTAGCAAAAGTTGTGTTGCGTATGAACATTACTCGGAATGAGTAATGATTTAAGTTTGGGGGTGTGTAAACTCAAAATTATATAGGATTTTTCTATATATTTTTACCACCTTTTGACTTAGTAAATATGTTAATCTTGAGCAATTTGTATTCAATTAAGTGAATTTTACTTAAATATTAATGTTGGACATGAATTTATAAAGTATGTGAAATTATGTTTTACTACATGATTTTTTGTGCATAATTTATATTGTTTCATGTTAATTATTAATATGTGAATTTTCACTATGTAGAAGGACTATAGAAGATCAGATTAATATAAATGTTGCATGGACATGCAGACATCCACTTCATCTAGACAACAAGACCATGCAAAACTAGGTCATAAGGATGTTAATTTGACCCAGTAAAAGTGTTACTATATTATGGACATGTCTGATTAATTATTTGACTAAGAAACCGTCCAACAAGGAGGAATTAAAGCCCAATTTCAGCACAAGAAAATGATTGTTCAAGAGTAAGCTTTGGGATATTTTGTTGAAGGTCTCTGTAGTTAGAAGATGTTAGAAATCAGCACACAAGTTTACCCTTTGAAACCGTCCACCTTATGGCTATTTATAGAAAATTTTGAATTCAAAATGAAGCTACCAAGTCATCCCCTTTTCCACAATTTGTGGCCGACCAAGCATGAGTGAAGAAGGAGGAATTTCAAATTCTATTTTTAGTAAACTCCACCCTTACCTTCACCTATAAATACCATACAAATCTCACTTCTCAAATCATCCCTCAATCCCTTAATTCATTCATTCACTAGGATTCTCTAATTTCCTCTCTTGTTCCCTTTTCCCCTTGCATAGTCGTTTGATCTCCCTTTCCATTCTTTCGCCAACAAAAACTTTGTCAAGATACTACCTTAGCCAGTCACATTAAGAAACCTTAGCAAAAGAGCAACGAGCAGAACAGAGGAACACATCAGTCAGAAAGATCTGAAAGGTTACTGAATTGAATTAGTGTTTACTCTTTCCTTCTTGTTATTTAATTTAATTATGTTTGTTAAGTATTTATTGTTCTTGACATCAACAATGTTAGTTTAATTCCATTTTTTGGGATGATTATGTTAATTCAATAATATTCATTGATTCATGTTTAACATGTTTGTGCCTCAATTGATCATGTTTTCAATTAAAAGCAAGATGTATTTCATTTATACGTGATTGGATACATTCAAATTAACCGAGTGATCTTAAATAGACGGTAGCTAGTAGACACATAATTGAAAAGTGCAATGCTCAATTTAGATCATTAAACCTGACTAAATTTGAGGTTTATAATATATTTAGTTAGCTCTATTATCTTACATAGTTTTTTTTGGTTTATGTGATTAAATTGTTTCAAACATAAATGTCTCTGTTACCTCGGATAAATACTAAGAAACCCTTAGTTTAATATGATCAGTAAAATGCATATTTCACTAAGTAAAAGATCCGAGAGGACTTAATTTGGTTTCCAAACTCATGAAAGATCGAGTTAGCATGGAATGTTTTCTGAAGATTGTTAATCATGATGGAAATGATTTGATTTGATTAATATAATTTTTGTTGCTAAAGCCATTCATTCATGCATTTAGATCATTTGCATTTAGATTTAATTGCATTAGAGATCAATATTTACATCTAGTTAAGTTCACTTAACTTAAACATCACCATTCAAATTATTAATTTTTTATATCAAATTGTGAACTTATAATTTTACAAATAATCGATTAACATACACAGTCCCTGTGGAGACAATAACTTATTTTACTTACTTATTACTTGAACGACTGTGTACACTTGCACAAACCACGTTACAAGTGCAATTCTTTAAAACGACTTTACCTTTTTAAGGTAACACACTTCTTTAAAAAGGATTTAGATTAAAGAGGATTTAGATAGCACACTTCTTTAAAGTGACTTTACCTCTTTAAGGTAACATGCTTCTTTGAAGCGGACATAGATAGCACACTTCTTAAAAGTGGCTTTACCTCTTGAAGGTAACACTGTTCATTAAAGCAAACTTAGATAGCACAGTTCTTTAAAATGGCTTTACCTCATTAAGGTAATAATAGAATATGTATATATATTGATGAGTCTATTTGAAAAGTATTTGTAAAATTAAACATAATATTTCTTTAAATGTCTCGCATTCCATGTGCGAGGTACAATTTTATCATTCATTTCAGCTAATCTATAAGCTTCAAAGCCTAGAACATCTATGACTTTGTATCGGCCCTCCCAATTTGGTGTCATCTTTCCTTTTTGAATAGCCAATTTGTTTGCTTCTAAATTACGCATCACCAATTCTATGGTATGTCGCAATACATTGTAGCATATTGAACTAGTTTTCATACTTAATGAGCTTGTAGGAAAGGAATTTAGTTATGTTTTCATCTTTAGGATGTAGATAATAATAATAAAAAATTTAGTAATTTATATGACCTTGGGGGCCAAAGTAGGCCTAAAGATAGACTAACATGTTCGGTGAGTCTGCAGGACACCATTCGGGGGTTGGAACGACGAAAATGTGCAAGTGTACACAATCGTAATAAATAATAAAGTGATAAGTATATCGAGTTATCATCTCCACAAGGACTTTAAACAATTCTTTGTGAAGAGTTAGAATTTATACAAAGCTTAAGTAAAATAATATGAGTTAAAAATATGGGTAAACAAATAAACATGAGTTAATTATTCTAAAATAATAAACTAAAGATTATCTAAGTATGAAATTAAATACAAAGTTAGGTAAGTCTTAAGAGTTTATCATAATAGCATATAAGTGTCAGAATAATCATCTTTCCTGGTTTAGAATTATTCAATTTATTAAAAGATGTTACGAAAATTTCATGACTAAATCGAACATTTATTAACTGTAATCACATTTAGTAAAATATTTAACTTTATTAATTATTAAACCTATCTCACATATTTCTATGTTTAATAGATTTAAAATTTCATAAGTAAAACAATTTACAGGGTTATGTAAGGTAATAATAGTTTTGGTATTGTTACAGATTTAATCCCTACATGATTAAACATTACACCATATAAGTATTGTGTCGATTAATTAAAATCTTGTTTAGATTAATTAATTAATTCTTACATTCCTGCACATAAATCATGCAAAAAAAATTATTCGTGATTTTACTTGTATGAATAAATAGATCAAAAAGCATAGAACATCACTTAACAGAATTAAACAAAACAAAATAAGGAAATCATATCATTCCAACACAAATAAATTTAAGTAATCATGATATTATTGAAAATCAAATACTTAATTGAAATCATGTATTCCTTCCCTCGTTCTTCTGAGTTGCCACCCCAACTAAGCAAATTGCTCCCAACAAAGACGACTAAGGCTGCTCCCAAGGCTATGCAAAGGCTCTTTTTCAATAGAGGAAATGGAAAGGAAAAAGAAAAGGCTACTGAGGAGAAGAGGGAATGAGAGTGAATTAGATGAATGCTTGATGAATGAATGAGTCATTATGAAAGGCACTTGAGGGATCTATTTATACTAGTGGGTAAGGGCTAAAAATAGAAATTAGGAGCCTTAAAAATCTCCATCAAGTGGTCAGCCATGCTAAGGGAAAAGGAGGTTAGGATGACTTTCTTATTTTTTTGCTTGTGGCTAGAAATAGAAGGCATTAAAAGGGGAGGGGTTGGAATGACATTGAGAGAAAGGTTTAGGGGCTATTTTGTAATTATTAAATTCAGCTTAAATAGCTAATTTGGGCAGAAAATTGGGTTGGCTTGGGCTGCTCTCTCACTTGTTGATCAGTCCCCTTTAAGTTAATTATTCTGGCCTATTTCTCTACATCAGACTAAGAATTAATCCAACCAATTTTTATTGGATCAAATCAAATTTTTATTGGGCGTCTGTGGCTTTTAAATAATCATCCATCCTCATGTGACAAATGCTTCAAAATATGTTTCAACAATTCGATCTTCTCAAGGTGCCTTTAAGACTAGGTTTTCTTCATTTGCGTAAAACTGCTGAAAATTGTCAATAGTTTGAAAGTTTAGCATAAGAATACTTAAAAATATAAAATTGTTTCTAATTTTTCCAATTTATATATTTTGTAATAAAATTACAAAAATATGTTAAAAGGAGCTCGAAATTGGGAAAATTATTAGTCGAAAAGTGCTGAAAAAGTTTATAAAAGTTTGAGTTTCCGCACCCCAAACTTAATTCATTACTCGTCCCGAGTAATGCTAACTTACAAGTAAACTTTAAGAAATCATTTTTGAGAAATTCCTTTCAGCGAATCAATTTATCTCATAGTTGTACATTTAGTGAAATTATGCTCAAAAATAGAAATTCGCTACTATGAAACTTAAGTATATATGTGTTGTCAAAACCACTTTTTGAAAACAAAAATGTCGACTTAAAAAATGAAAATTGGAGTCGCCACCAATCTTTTATTAATGTGTGATCGGGTCACCTTAAAAATGATTTTGGTCTACGAGTTTTAGAAAAACGGATTCGGGAGTCAGTTACGTACGAGGAAGAATTAGCACCCTCGTAACTCCCAAAATTGGTACCGAATTGATTAATTAATGTCTTAAAGTCGAATATCGAAAATGCGAAAAGATTAAAACGATTCCCTTTTTATTAATACTGTATTTCAAAACAAAGCTTAGATAAATTTGAACGGGTGTAAAAAGGCTTTCTCGTCTCGAGGCAACAGAACGTCGTATCCCGTAAGTTAGAATGCAACATTTGAACTCTCAAGAACAATCTAACCTTGAAAAACTTTATTGAAATTTAGCGATTTTTGCAAAATGAGAAATGTTTAGCCGTTTTAGATCAACGAGAAAATCGAAACCCCGTAAGTTAGGGTACGACCTTTTTGAATCAAATACGAAGTTTTATTTATTTTAAAGGAATTTTTTTTATGCATAGGATAAAGAACTGTGATATGAATTAAAAAATGGTAATGAAATAATGTAAGGTGATAATACAAGTAAAATATTAAAATGATAATTAATAATAAAATAAAAGGCTATAAAAAGCAAGGGATGACAATATTGATAATCACATTGTAACAATAGAACGTAAAATAGAATAAAATGAAAATAAGGATTCGCACAAAGGAATGTAACATGAGGATCTAATAATTAAAAGAAATAATAAACCAATAAGGAAAACGAGCAAACTAATAATAAAAAACCCACTATATGAATAAAAAATCTATTTAAAAAATTTATTTTCAATATAAATAAACAGTTAATGAAAATAAATAGGTAAAAAGTAAATAAATAAAATAATGAATAAAAAATAAAGTATATGAAAACTTAAAATGAATCATAATAAAATAGTTTAAAATAAATAAGTAATAAAGAAGACATATAACGGTTTTTTAAAGGGAAATAATATGAAGAAATTTAAATGATAATATGCATATAATAGTTTAAAATGGATAATATATGAAAAACTTAAAATAAATAATAATAGAAAATTTTAAAATAAATAATATAAATTTTAAAATAAATAAATAAATTACAAAAATAAATTGAAATCTAATAGATTTTGGGACTAAATCAGGACAAAAAATGAAATTAAAGGGTAAAAACCATAATAAAATAAACAAAGAGGACTAAAATCAGAAGGCGTGCAAAGGTCGAGGACTAGATGGGTAATAAAACCCAAATCCGGACACGTGTCCGTTGTTTCAGCGCGTCAATGAGTCAGGGACAGGACTGAAAAATAAGCAAAATTCTGGGGCTAAATTTAAAGAAAAAGAAAAGAAAGAAAAAGAACCAAATTGCAGATCATCACCAAAGCGTAGGGTCCACACGCGTAAATAATCCCTTTTTTAAAAAAACAAACGGATCCTAGCGGTTTGGGTCGGGTCGGTCTGGATAGGCCCTGAACGGCGCCGTTTTGGCACTCCAATGGCCAAAGTGAAACGGCGCCGTTTCACACTGTTATAAAACCCAAAATTTTCCCAAAAACTTTCATTTTTAACTTCTTTCTCCAAAAAATAACAAAAAAATCCTCTTCCTCTCTGGGTGTCGGCCTTGGTTCCGGTCGTAGGCCACCGTGTCGGCCACCTGCCACCAGCGACGGGGCCGCCATCCACGATGGCCAAAAAGTAAAAGAAAAAACCATTTTTTGGGTTTTTCAGCTCCCGAGCCTAAAAAAACACCTATTTTCATCGGAATCGACACCTCTCACACACAAAGGTACGTTTTGTCTTTTTATTTTATTTACTATTTTTTATTTTTTATTTTTAAAAAAACAAAGAACAAAGGAAAAAAATAAAAATAAAAATAAAAATATAAACTACCTTTGTAAATCACTGATTTGTATTGAATCTTTTTGCTATTCTCTTTGATTCATTCGTGTCCCCCTAAAAATACATAAAATCGGGGCCTTTTTATAGCCTGAAATTTCCCAGTTTCCCTACTTTTACACTGTTTTTGTTGCTATTGGACTCTCTTAGTCCGTTTTGCAGGTATAATGTGGCGGCACACGCGGAGAAGGCGGCACGCGTGGGGCTGTCGTTTGGCTACTATTGGGGGCGACGGCTGCTGGGGTTTCTTGTTACTATTTAGTGTTTAGGTTATTTTGGGTATTAGGCTGTTAGGGTTTATTGGGTTTGGGTCTTAATTATTTGGGCTGATTTTTGGACTGGTGTAATGAGTATTTGGGTTGAGTGGGTTTTGGGTTTTTAGACAAATGTAAATGAACTTTATAAATATTTGAATTTTTTATTTTTTATTTGGTTTAATTTTTTATGTGTATGCGGAACCGGGCAAATTAGGCCTATTACATGTGTCATTCGATTATTTTCAATTATCAATATGCTAACAAAAAGATGAACTAAATGCATTCTCTTAATTAATGTATACTTAAAATTTTTCAATCAATCCATTCCCCTTAATTTAGCTAAGTAGCAGTCCTTATGTCTAAATGATTCCTTTATATGTTGATTTCAACAATTTCTCTCCACTAATGTAGCATACATAGCAATTCAAATCATTAGGTCTTTTGAAAGGTTATAATGGAGCTAGGTTTCGAGAAAGGAAATAGAGATAGACATTTTAGGCTAAAATACCTTAAAACTTAACTTACCTTAGGCCTTCGAAACTACATAATCATCCCTTCGACTACCCCCTTCTTTGTTTCTAAATTTTGGAACCATATGCTCGTTTTGACCTTTTTCCATAATAACTAATGGTTTTTTTTATAGCATATAATAAGGGCATATATTTTTTCTGAGCATAACATTTGCTTTTTAGGTCCCCTAATACTCCTTTTAAACTCCCCCAAACTTAAAGACAGAAAATATCCTAAAATAAGCTGAGTATAAAATTTGATGAGAAAAGTCAAGATGAGTAATTTCATAATTAAGGGATGGTTTTTTTTAATGTAAGGATTAAAAAGAATAGGTCATCTGGCTCAAAAATAGGTTTCAAAGGATAAGTTTTTATAGGGTAGGCTTAAAAGGCTCAAACGAACCAAACAAAATAGGTTTCAAGGGATAAATAGGATTTCGCCTCAAGAAAGTTCTTAAATCAATTCTAAAAGTTTAAACCTTCATGCATACCTAATTTAACTAACGGAAGAAAATTTCGTCGTTAATTTATACACATTTATTAAGATAAGTATGTTTGTCAAAATTAAGCTATCATAAAAATAATTTAAATAATGAAATTTTATATAAACAAAAGCTTACATAATTCAGTCAAAAATCTAAAATTTTCGAGCAAAATTTACTTAATCACAACTTTGATGGAAAATTTAATTTTAGTCAAAATTCTCAAAAAATTTTACAATTTTAGCAATCTAAGAAAAATAATATATTTTAATTTTTGGTCCCCCCCCCCCCATTTAGGTGAAACAATGTTCGCATTGTAAAAAAAAACGAAAGGTAAAGGAACGAAAATAAAGAAGTTAATGGATACTGTACACCAGGTAGGATCCCAAGAAAGGGAGGTAAGTCAAATTTGACTGCTTAAATACCAAGCCTTTGCTAGACAAATCCAATCCTAGACATGTACCTATTCATTGCCACACTTCTTATTTTTCAAGAATTTTAACAAATAAAACGCAGTTTATTCAATTTAATTAATGATTCCAACTTAGTGTTTATTATGCGAGAAATAAAAATAAAAGTAAAAAATAACCTATAATAAACTTAAAACATCCTAAAAGAAAAGAAAAGTAAACACCCCCCTTTTTATTTATTTGCAGACCTTTCAGTACCCGACTCATTTTTTGCTTCATCATTCTTATTCTTGCTTGAGTCATCTTGTTCCTTCCTTGACATTGGAGTCCATGGTTCAAATATAAAGTCTGGAACTTCATACACAAAAGCAAATAGATTATGAAATATTTTCTTAAATTCATCTCTGAATGAATCATCTCGTATTTTTTAGTATCTTCAAAAAGCTTGTTGTTGCCATTGTAAGTGTTGCAGAATGTCCATTATATTCAACTGTTCACATCATGGAATGGTACTCGATGAAGGAACTCTAAGTGTTGGAGCTTCCCCCTCTATTTCAAGAATCATTTCAATAGGTTTGGCCACGTCAGGAATTTCAATCGGCTCTCTTGGTTCTGGTTCTACAGGAATTTCCACGTTTTTAGTTTTACCAACTAGGTCAGACTACTTTTGAAAGATAGCCTCTCCTGCTACTCTGGCAAGGTCCGAATCAGTAATTCTTCCTTAATTATACCCTACCATCTTTAGAGTTGGATGGACATGAGCTTTCATACATAGTTTCGTGATTATATAGGGGAAATATGTTGAGCCAGAACGTCTTACAACACAGTCTCAAACTTCATTTAGGATAATCTTTCTCACATTAATAGTTTTTGCTTTCATAATGGAATATAACAAAACCATTCATTCCACAGAAATTATGGTACCATGTGAGATAAGCACTAGACTAAAACGTACAAAATAAAATCACACTTTTGCTAACAGAGTCAAAATTTCACTATGACAAGTATGACTCCCATATCTCAACACAGTCCATTTAGCCCCAATAAATGTAAGTGTTTGTAGAATTTCTTGCAACATCACCTTTTCGACATTTCTCACTATAGAGGAGTAATCATTGTCTTCAAAGTTAGGTAAGTCAAAGAGATCATTAATAGTTTTCTAATTAAAATGTACCTTAACTCCTTAGAAAATTACTTCTGTTGCAATAGATAATGTTAGATTTGCATAGAATTCTCAAACTAATTCAAGATCTGGGGTCGGTTTCTTGTCACAAAACACTTTCTAATTTAATGCTTCAGCAATTTTTCGAATGCTCGCCATGAAGTTAGTGGGATTACTTTCTCTCAAAGTAAATCCTCTTTTCAGAAGCATTTTTTGTTTCTTGAATATGATTTCATATCTTGCTTTTGCTCCTTCAGAATGGAACTTGTTTTATGATTCTTCAATTTGGACAATGGTTCGAGTTCTTTTCCGAGACATGATACAATCTCAACTTGACATAAGATGGAAACAAGTGATAATTTCCCAAAATTTAATTAGAAATTAATATTAACAATTCGTATAATATTAAAAAGTTTAAAAAATAAAATTGAATTAAAAATTTGGGAAAAAAATTCTTACCACCTTTTTTATAACTGATGAGAACATGAAGAATAAATTGATGGTGAAACAAGGTAGCGTCAGGTTAGGGTTAGAGGGTGACTTACGGTGGCTTGAATGGTGGGGTTGGGAGATGCGACAACTGGTGGCGTTGGAAGGGTGGTAGATATGTGAGGGTTTATGGCTTACGGAAGGGTGTTTGGGGTAGCAGTTTTGGAGTGGTTAAAGGTAAGTGGCTAGTGGTTGAAAGAGAAGGTTTGAAGGGAGATGTGCAGCTACTATTCATTATGGTGGGAAACTGCTGCATCGTCTAGGTGGGAAGAGCTTCTTAGGTGAATGAAGGCTGCAATAGTGGAGCAATTTCCTAGGGTGGCTGACGATGGAGAAGATACATGGGTGAAGGTGTTGTGGAGAAGAAGAATAGTTTATGGTATTTAACAGGCTAGTAAGAGATGTGATGCATCATAAACTAACTAAAAATTTGACTAGGTCAAGTGCACCTATCAATTAATAATATAGCTACAATGAGCAAAGATATCATTCTCACAAAGACTAAAAGTACTAGTAATTATTGTCTTTCTATCATTTAATCGGATAATTAGAGTGATTGATTAAAAACTAAAACTAACTAAATTAATTAACTAACAAAAATGATTAAGAAAAAAAACATGAAAATAATCAAGTAGTAACCAAGAAGCAAAACAATACCCTGGAAAGAATTCACCTAGATTTCATTTGTCACTATCAATTTAAATTACGCAATTTCTTTACTTAGTATCCTGATCTGTAAAAATCCCTAAATTATGTAAATATCTATTTCAAGAGTAAGAGCAACTAACTCTAGGTTGATTATTTGAAATTTCTTTCTAATTAAAACCCCTCTTATCGCATTAACTCGATCTATGGATTCCCCTATTAGATTTGACTCTAATCCGGTAGATTTATGTTGTCCTATTTCTAGGATTACATGTAATAACACTCAATTACGCAAGATCTACTCTTAAATAGGGTCTATTCCTCCTCTGATTTAAGCACATCAAACATGAATCAATAGTCTATAAATATTAAACCAATAATTTAACACACATCATTGAGAACAAGAAACGAAGTGTTTATTGCGTAAAATAAAAATCAAATGGCAAAATCTATCATAGGGTTCATCTCCCTAGGTATTTAGAAAATTAGTTCATTGATGCGTCGTGAACTAACTCAAAATTTGACTAAGCCAAGTGCACCTATCAATTAATAGTTTAACAACAGTGAGCACAGGTATCATTCCCACGAATACTAATAGTACTAGTAATTGTTTTCTTTCTATTATTTAACCGATAAATTTGAGTGATTGATTAAAAATTAAAATTAACTAATTTAACTAACTAATGAACACGAAAAGTAACAAAACAAGAAAATAAACGATTAACAATTGAGAAGTGAAACAATACCCAGGAAAGAATCCACCTAGATTTCATCTGTCACTATCAATCTACATTACGCAAATCTTTTACTTAGCATCTTGATCCGTAGAAATCCCTAAATTATGCTAATATCTCTTTCGAGAGTAAGAGCTGACTCTAGGTTGATTAATTGAAAACTCTTTCTAATTAAAACCCCTATTATCGCATTAACTCGATCTATGGATTCCCCTCCTAGATCTGACCCTAATATGGTAGATTTATTTCGTTCTATTTCTAGGATTGCATGCAACTCCACTCAATTACGCAATATTTACTCTTAAACAGGGTCTATTCCTCCTCAGATTTAAGTACATCAAACATGGATCAATAGTCTAGAAATATTAAACCAAGAAATTAAGTGCACATAATTGAGAACAAGATCTAAGTATTTATTGCGTAAAATAAAAATCAAACGACAGAATCTATCATAGGATTCATCTGCCTAGGTATTTAGAAAATTAGTTCATGCTTGAAAATACAAATATCCAAGATAGAATATAACAGAAAGAAATAAAGAAACTCATGATAATCTCCTAAGAAATCAATTGGAGATCTTCAATATTGACGAAAATCCGTTTCAAAATAGGCTTCGATAGTGTTTTAAAAGTTGTTTTCTTGAGTATTCTATGATGGCTCCCTCTTATCTTCTTATTTTTGTCATATATATGTCTTAGAATGCCCAAAACACCTAAACAACGTGATTTCCCACAGTTTAGGGTGGAAATCTACAAAATCGACATGACCTGCCACATGGCCGCATGGTAGCCCATGTGGGTCACACGGTTGTGTAGAAGGGGTCAACCTGTGCAACTCTAATTTTTCTGTTTTCACTCATTTTTCACTCATTTTCTCTTAAATGCTCTATTAATTATAAAAACATGAATTTAAAATATTAGAAGCAAAAAATGCACAATTTATATTGAATAATAACCCAAAAATGCATTAAGAACGAGATTAAAATATGTTACTTTTAACATTTATCAATATCCCCACACTTAAGCGTTTGTTTGTCCTCAAGCAAAATCTTCAACCCACATTCAAGTTAACCTCCATTAATTTATTGTTCTCACCGATAATGTCTTAAGATAATTTACAGATAATCATGCATTGGAAACTCAAACTAAAATGACACTAAAGAATACAAGCAATCCAAGTAGGAATTTTTAAAGCACAAAAAAAAACATAACCATCTCCCCTATCTCAATAATTACCTGAAATCTAAACTCAACAAGATTTAACACCTCACTAAGATTCACTGAAAGCACTCAAAGTGTTTAAGGTTCAAGTAATATGCACTCAACAGTGAAATGAGAAATGCTATTACCATAGGCTTGCTTGAAAATCAAATGTCCAACACTATAAAAAATGAAATGACACCAATCAATAGGTCTTCGCAAGGTTGTAATGGAGCTTAGGTTAAGGGTGTGGAAAAGGTCAAAAAAGTTGGATACAATCGAGAATCGAATTAATAAGTTTTCAAACTAGAAAAAAAATCAGTTGTTTAATTAAAAGAATTTATATCCACAAGAAATAAAGAGTGTATAAAGCTTTTCAAAAAAATATGAAACTATAGATTCAAGCTAAATCAACTTTTTCATTCATTTTTTCTTCTTCTTCTTTTTTTAATTTTCATTTTTTAGAGAAAATAAAATTTAGCAATAAAATAATGAAATATAGTCAGACAACTAACCAAATCTGATCTCAACAAAAAAAGGGAGTCAATAAGAAAAACGATTTACAACATTAATGTGGGTTACGGGTTAACATTAACGGGTTATAAAATGTGTTAGGATCAATGAGGTTTACTAAGGGTTAATTTAATAGGTAAGTTGTATAAAGGTTAGGTGGGGTAAATCCTAAGTGCCTCTATCATCTCAATATATCAAATCAACAATGTGACCTCGATAAGTATAACCGAAGCAAGTTCTAGAATAACAAATCAAGTTGTCATACTCACGATCAAAAATAAAATGAGCACAAAAAATATATGTCCTATAGGCTCAAAAACTCACAAAAAATTATGGTTTTGAAGTCAAACTTGCAAATTTAAAGTTTCAATATAATATTTCAATTCAGGGAGACAACCTAAAATAATAATTTTTGAAAAGCAGTGTAACACCCCAAACTCGACCTAGACGTTACGATTGAATTCAGAAGTGTTACGAAGAAAAAGTTATAAATCTGACTTCCTTCGTTTGAAATCATCGTAAACCATTGTTACTTAGTAAGCCTGATATGTTTGGAAAGTGTGTTGTTGTACTTATTTAATTTAAAATTGTTGTTTGTTGTCTTTCAAATAAATCGAATATTTTGCAGCGAAGTTTCTTAAAACGTTATATTTTGGTAAATCAATTTGTTCCTTGAAAACAGTTATTTTCAGAAAAACTATCGTTTTCATAAAAAAAATTGTTTTATCAATCGTCATGCTAGAAAACCAAAATAAAAATCTGAAACCAAAAATAGTCCCAAAATTCCGGAGAGTCCAAATTATACAAAACTCTCAGAATAAAATTTTAAGTAAGCCAAATTTAAGTAAATATAGTTTTACAGCAATGTGGACACAACTGAGCTCTCGTCGCACCGGCCCGCCTAAGTCTTAGGGTTACCTGAAATTATTAAACAAATAGAGAATGAGTTTTATAACTCAGTTTGCAACTCATAGAAATAAAATCTCAAATTTAGTTACATGGCAAATTAGATACAGACTTATTTCATATCAGAATTAGAATTAAAGCAGATTAATACAGAAACAGATAAGTATATAAAATCCTACCCCCATCTTCTACACGCCAGCTCCAACCATCCCAACATACTACGTAGAGTATAAAACACCCACCCAGCCCTACACACCACTTAGTGTCCATAAGACACTTTTCATAATAATCGCAATTATGCTGCCAGTATAATTGCGAGATATCGCCTCACATAGAACACTTCCTCCACATAATACATATCTCACCCCCTAATTAGACATAAACAGTGCATAACAGATTTTTGGATATACATAACATACATACTCCTAAAACAAAAACAGAACATGCTTGGTACATAACAGATCATACATGTTAGACATTATTTGCGTCATGTTTCACACTATTAAACTATCAGATTTCATGCTCAATATCTTATTTAAACATATATCGACTCCACGGAAGGCTCACAGTCGATCAGGATGACGTGTACGACCCTAGGGAAAAGTTCTAAATTTTGGGCTCATACGGCCTAAAATGGTTTGCCTGTGTGGGCCCACACACCCAAAATGGCCTAGCCCGTATAGCCCACACGGCCGACACACGTCAGTGTAGCCCACACGGCCTACCACATGGCCAGCAACACGACAGTGTGGTGTCGATAGGCCCCAATTTTGACTTTCGACAATCGCTATTTTTTAGGTTTCTCCTTACACACCTAGCCTAGATTTGATCCAAATGTCCCCACGACAAAACAAGTACCTAAAAACATCACAAATTTAACCAATTATTCCCTACAAAAGCTCCAATTTACGAACTAAAGTTCTTCAACTTCTAAAAGAAACAAAACTTCAACAACCGCAACCAAACTAAATTGATAAAATCACTTACCCTTGAATGAACATCACTTCCTTACGAGGATTAATTCGTCGAAAGAGCATTAAACTCTCGATCCTCACCTAAAACATCAAATCCACAACCGTTAATCTCTCGATACAAAACCTCTACCACAAATTCGTCACTCCTAGAACTCTTTAAACTATGCAAACACACATTAACCCTACTTACCAAATTGAAAGGAGAACCAACAAAAGGAAGATTCAATCGAGCAATAGAAGGCCAGAATTTAAGAAAGAGGAAAAAGAAAAAAGACCCAAAAACGTCAACAAACACTTTGTAGGGAAACCAAAATGTGAGAAAACAAAAAAAAATTTGGAAACAACTCAAAAATAAATTAAAATTTTAAAAAAAAATTCTCTCACCTCCCCACTACCTTTATTACCAACCAAATCCCACAAAATTCGACCCATTAAACCTCATCCAACTACCATAGAATATCAATTTCATCCAACTTCTACTACACAAACGGCACACACACACCGAAGCAAAAATTATTGCCAAACGCGAACTCGAGGATTCAAACATAGGATCCTGGGCAAGCTAACACTAACCACTTGAACCAACAGACTCATTCTAATATAAGTTGATCGAAAATATAATATAAGTCCCACAATTAAGAATAAGGCTAGGAACAAAAAATAGTAGAATTTCCAAAAGTGAGACTTGAACCCAAGACCTTAGACACAAAATTAAGGCATTTAACCACTGATACAAATACTTAATTATGATAGAATTCATAAAAAATAATAATTTAATAAATCAAGGCATTACAAACAGCTTATCATGCTTGACTCTAAAATAATGCACAAAAATCCACAAATTATTCCAAAACAGGATAAATAAAAACTCTACATTAAAAAAATTAACTTTAATGATAGGTGTGAGAAAATTACTTAAACACAAACAATAATTCAGAAACTTCATCGCATAAGCATATAAACATCCTCCTCACACTTAAGAGATACATTTCCATTAATGTACAAACAAATATAAATAGAATAAGCAAAATATCGTAAGGGAGGGAGAGAACTGAAAATGCCTTGGATTTGGCTGAATTCGCCGAAAGTGAAACCCAAAATCATAAGCTATTCGAAATGAAGTACATGTTTCTGAGCAAACTAATAAGAAAATAAACAAAAATAAATACTATAAAGAGATTTAAAAAATAGAAAAGAAGCCGAAGAAAAAACAAAAAAAGTGCATAATAAAATAAAATAAAATAAAATAAATCTAAATAAATAAAATAAAAAATAAATAAAGCATAGAACTAAACGAAATCACTTTGGTTGGGGTAGGAAGGAAACAAAAGAATAAAAACTAGGTTTAAAGGGGAAAAAAAGGGTACATCGTCATGTGCTAGACCATGTCAGCCACACGGCCGTGTGGCTAGGCCATGTATCTCTCTGAAGCAATGTGGCCTATTAAAAACTTTTAAAAATTGCTCCAGTGTTCACACGGCCTGTAACATGCCCGTGTATGTAGGTTGTATGTCACACACTAGCATGTGACCAGGCCTTGTAGATCACCCCAGACCATGTGTTGTTGTAGTTCGCTTCTCCCACAACCGTGTACATGGACGTGTGGGTCACACAGTGCATGACACGCTTAAGGCCTTATGTCCCACATAGATATGTGGTCTACCCCAAACCATGTGGACCTTTTTTTTTAAAATTTCTTCAATATTTTTAAATTTATTTTTTTACTTTTTTTTCAATTTTTTAAATTTTTTTCTAGTAATAATGAAAAATAAGTGTACTAAGCATGCAACATAATTAAAATAAAATAAAAAACACACTCGGGTTGTCTCTCAAAGAGCGCTTATTTAAAGTCTAAACTCGACTTCCCTTTCCCAGCTACAAATAAAACAAGGAATAGTAAAACTCCCTCGATCTTTAAGCTTGGTAGGTAGTTTGTTTTAGAGAATGGCCAAGCAATCCTTATTGAGCTCCACAGTTGACAAATTGTCTAACTTCCTTTTATTTGTTAGCAACTTCTTTAAAATTTTTCTATACTTTTGCATCTCTGAAAGGGCTTCAACAAAAGGTAAGTTAATATGCAATTTTTTCAAAATTTCAAGAAATTTACCATATTGTTCGTTCATGCGGTTGACCGCCTCCGAAAGCACTAAGGTCCAGAGTAGAAATCCTGCACAAAATTTATGAAAGATCAGTATCCACAAGTATACGAGTCAGGTTGTAATATAGGTACAACAGAGTAGATGAGTACTCTGAGGATCGTACCCAAGGGAGGCGAGTACTAAATTAATTCTAACCTAAGCATAAATAGATTTGATTAGAACTTTAGATGAATTATATTACGATCAAATAAAAAGAAAGGTTTTTAATATTCTTAATAACAATAAAAAGAAAAAGAAAATAACTAAAGAAACAATAAGAAATCAAATAGTAAATTTATCAAATCTGAGTATAGGTGATTAGCTTACTTCGATACTCATAATCAACTGTTGTTTTGGGTTTTCTTATTCAATCAACTAGTTGCTATAGCAGGATCTTCCAATCTTCCACTAAAATAATGAGTCAACAAGAACTACTTATCTCTTGACCTCACAGTCCAGACCGATTCAGGGTTAAGGTGTTCACAGATAGGCTATACCAAATTTGGGTTAATTCCCACCTTGATGACTTCTTAGGGTTTTCAAGCCTAGGATTTAGGTTCTTCATTTCCTAAACAGTTGATCCGCTAAGAAAACCCTACAAAGAAGTTAATTAATCATACCTCCACTTGCTAATCCCCCCACAAGAGGATTAGTTCCTCATGGATCTCTTAAAAAATATAAACTTGATAAAAATAGTAGACATGAATAATAATTCAAGAGTATAGAGTTCAGAAGAAGGTTGATTTTATATTAGAATAAAATGTTGAATCCTCACAGAGTTTTACCACGTTTCACAAATTTGATTTCTTCCACAAAGCAAAGAACGAAAACTGAAATAAATCTAAAGCCTAATAAAAGAGAAAAAATAAAGACTAAAACTAGAAAGAAAATTATACAAAAGCCATCTAACATGTGTTAAATGAGTCTATTTATAGACTTTAGAGTGGTCATCGTCCTTAACCCTAGGTTAGCTGACGTCCTCGTGCTTAATGTTTGATTGTGTGGACCAAAATGCCTCTTGCTTGTAATTATTTCTCGTACAAAGGTGATGTCTCAACACACTAGGTCCTATGTCGCGACATCGAGGGTAGTATGTTTCATCTTCAGGGTGTCTTCAGGGGTGTGTCGCCACATCCTCAGGCTATGTCATAATACCGAAGGCAGTCTTGAAATTCTTCTATTCTACTCCCTATATTGCGACATCCAGCTTTCCATGTTGCAACACATCAACTAGCATCAAGTTAGCACGCCTTCTAATGGTCTTCTACAAGCTCATAAAGTATATTAGTTCACCCTCAGGCCTCATTCGGCCACTAAGGTCAATAAAAAAACTCAAATTACACACTTTGTTGGATTTAACTAAAATTGCGAAAACATAATTAAAACTTAACCAAAATGCTTTTGTTCAAGCTCCTAAAATACGAAAACTAGTTTAATTTGCTACACCGAATCACGGCATATCAGTGGTCTTGCTTCACTTTCGCCATGGAATTCGTGGTTTGTATTCTGACTGCCTCTAAATGTGCTAATGTCTAAAGTATGAATACTACAACAAAAAGATAAAGAATTGAGGCGGTGTCTGCAAGTATACGGGTCAGGTTATAATATATTTTTTACAACAAAATAGGTAAGTACACCGAGGACCGTACCTAAGGGAGGCGAGTACTAAATTAATGTTAACCTAAATGCAAATAAAATTAATTAGTAGTTTAAATAAATTATAGTAGAATGAAACATAAAGAATTTTTTTTTGGATTTTTATAAATGAAGAAATAAAATATGCATAAATAAAGTAGACTTCGGAAAACTTAATTTATAAATTTAATCAAATCTAGACATGAGTGATTAGCTCACTTTGGTGATTATAACTAATTCCTATTTCAAGTTTCTATTTAATCAACTAGTCATTACCCTAGCAAGATCTCTCAATCTTCCACTAAACTAACAAGTCGGCAAGAACTACTGATCTCTCGACCTCAGAGTCTAGACAGGTTAAGGGCTAAGGTGTTCACAGATAGGCCATACCAATTTTGGATTAATTCTCACTTAAATGACTTCTTAGGGTCGTCAAGCCTAGGGTTTAAGTTTTTCATTTCCCAAACAGTTGATCCACTAAGAAAACCCTACATAACGATTAGTTAATCACACCTCCACTCGTTAATCCCTCATAAAAGGATTAGTTCCTCATGGAATTTATAAACATCATAAAATTGACAATAAAGATAAGCATAAAGAATAAATCAATATTAGATTTTAGAGAATCTTGTTTGTATTCAATTGATGAAGTGCAATAATCCTCAAACGTTTGATTGCGTTTACAAAGCAAGTTATTTGAAGAACGCAAACCTGAACAAAACTAAAAACAAATCTAAACCCTAGAAGAAAGTAAAAAACTAAAAACTAAATTACAGGAAAAAATTGAGAATATGAAAACCAGTCCCCCAATGAGTGTTTTAAGAGCCTATTTATAGATTTAGGGTTGTCTTCGTCCTCAACCCTAGGTTAGCTAACGCTCTTGTGTTTAACTTTTGATTGTATAGACCAAAACGCCTTTAGCTCGTAAGTTCTTCCCGTACAAGACCAATGTCGCAACATCCTAGTGCATGTGTCGCAACACCAAAGGCAGTCCCAGAATTCTTACATTATGCTCCCTATGTTGCGACATCAAATTCCCTATGTTGCAACACAGCAACCATTATTAAGTTTTATGCCCTCGGATGGTCTCCTGCACACTCACTAAGTACATTAGCTCACCTTTAGACCTTATTCGGCCTCTAAGGTTAATAAAAGACTTAAATTACACTTTTTATTGAATTCAAACTAAACTACGAAAACATAACTATAACGTAATGAAAATGCTTGCATTCAAGCTCACAAAGTGCAAAAACTAGTTTAATTTGCTACACTGAATTATGGCAGATCAGTAGCTTAGGATTAAAAGTTAATAAAAATAAGTATTTTTAACACAATCTTGAGTGTTGATGACCTATTAGGCCGACACGGGCCTTAGGTAGATTTAATTTGGGTATTTAAATGTGCATGAGACTTAATTTTAGGCCCAATTGACGTAAGAACTTGGGGTAAGTGATGCACAAGCTTCCCAATTCATGAAAGCATGAGAAAATGCGCAAAGCCACAAAATGCATTGTGTAGGGGGCGAGGCCCCTAAAATGGAAAATTTTCCATTTAGGCCCCTTTAAATTTTATAAAAATTTAAATTAGTAAAGGTAAAATTACACTTTGGCCCCCCTAAAATGATAAAATTTTGATTTAATCCTTTAAAAAATAT
Source organism: Gossypium hirsutum (assembly GCF_007990345.1). Lineage (NCBI taxonomy): Eukaryota > Viridiplantae > Streptophyta > Magnoliopsida > Malvales > Malvaceae > Gossypium > Gossypium hirsutum. The sequence continues at coordinate 10,136,576 of NC_053442.1, read as the reverse complement.
AAAGATATAGATATTAAAATTGTGAAATTACATTTTCCTATTGTAAAAATATATAATTTAATTCTGACCCCCTAAAAAGTTTACTGGCTTCTCCCCTGCATGGTGCAACATGCAATGTGTGTGGCGCGACACACAATGTCTGTGTTGCAACAAGTAGCCTTATGCTGAGCCACAGCAACCCTATGTTGAGCCCCATCAACCTATGTTGAGCCATAAAGGCTGAATGTGGGTTACAAGCAAGGATAACGTCGGCAACCATATTTTGGTAGATTCTCGAAGATTTTATTTCTTACTTGCACCCAAAGTATCGAGGGCATATTAGGCATAAAGTGTACATATTTTAGCCTATAAATAAGAGGCTTCTATACAAAAATGAGGGCATCAATCAACCCCTTCATCAAACACAACTTTTCTAGTATTCTTTTCTTGTATGTTTTAGTCAGAAGTTTTCTATTCCGATGTAAAGACAATAATGACCAGAGATTGCTTCGGCATCAAGCTTTAATAGTATTCATGAGCATTCTCCTATCTTTTTCTTTATTCTTTTATTTATGCTTCGTTAACTAGATTAATTAATTGTTGTATGAATATTAGAATAATTTATTGTGCTTTATTTATATTTCGCATGATTCGATTATTAAACTAATTTATTTGTTAAGTAATTATTTATCTAAATTTGATTATTTATTCAAGGGTACTTAGTATATTAGGGAGTGATGCCCCTAATAAATTATCGAGACAAGTGAAACCAGAAAGATATCTGTATGCCTAGGAAGAGATCATAAGGGTGACTTATGTGGTAATCCTTAGTGAAGATGAACCGGGAGGGTAGTCTTAGCTAAGGGTGATAAATAACTCAATCTAAGATAATTAATTATTTAATTAGATAATTATAGATTTAATCGATCATAGACTAGAGGCTCACATTATTGGCTACTAGGAATAGAAAAGTCTATTAGGTTAATTTAGGGTAGTTAAGCTAATTAGTTTATTTAAAATATTAATTTGGATTCGCACTACTAAACCGTGACTTGATTAGATTAGTAATTATTTTTCGTAATTAATTTAATATTAATTTCTCCAATCTACAATCCCTTGGGTACGATCCTTGGAATACTTACCGGTGTTCCGTTGTAACATATACTATATTACAATTTGATCCGCATGCTTGTGGACACCGTCGTTCTTAATTCTTATATTTTTGGTGTTACATTTATTCTATAAATTATAAGACGTTTATAGCCAGACAAGGTCTCAAAATTTCGTAATGCTCTATTTGACTTAAAATTTGTGTTAGAATCATTGTCAAAACATGATAGAATTGAAATTGATTATAAAAAGCCATTTGTTTCCTCATTGAATTTGTTGATAACCTCTATTTGCCTTTGATCGTTTCGAGAATCATTGAAATGATACCCTTGTTTCCCCTTCCAATTATAAATGCTGAGAATGATTTCTCCCAACTTTGTCATGCAATGGGTGTCTGCCTCTAAGAGAATTATAAAAGTCTCCCAAGGTTCGTGCACTAGTTCATTGCATTGCAGCTTAGCTTTTTCTTACTCATCATTTTCAACAAAAACATGAGTTTTCTCAAATAATTCTGACAAGTTAGAGAGGGGTTTATCAATTAAATTATATTTCAAAAATTGGCGACTTGTTCCAGACATGAAAGCTTGACTAGCGAACTCTTCAGGTCATATTTTGTGATCATAGTTGTTACATCGAACTTTTACACAAAATCCCTTAAAGGCTCATCCTCACATTTTTTAATGAACATGAAGTAAGCAAGAGATTACCTTAATTTTTTGTTTACCAAGAAGCTGCTCATAAACAGGTCTGCCAACTACTCATAACTCGTAATGGAATGTTGTTGCAATTGCAAACACCATGCATGGGCTGAATCTTTTAGTGCCATTGAAAATGCATTGCACTTAACTTCATCTAAAGCCTCAAATAAATTCATATGATTTATATAATATGCTAAATATTGTTTAGGGTCTCCTCGACCATCATTTAACATTTTAGGAAAATTGAATGTGGGGGAAACATGATGTCGCAATATCTTTTTAGCTAGGGGATCATTTTTATACTTCTTCACTAATCTAGAAGATTCCATTTTTTGAAAATCCTGTAAATGTTTTTCTAACTTCTTTACTTTTTGTTCTAAAGTATTTTGACTAGCACCGCTATAACTATCATCATAATCCTTATCATAGCTATCATCTCTATCAAACATATCAACATCCTTATCTGATAAATTCTCATTACCTTTGCTTGCATCTTATCGATCCTGCCTAGAATGATTGGATTCTTTCTTTCTATGCCTGGGATTTTGATTCTGATTCATCATGTTTGCTCTAAGCTCCTGAATGAGCTTTTTATTTCTTTCATTTCTCTCATTCGCCTACCTTTGCCTTTCCATCTACTCCTAGATAAATTTGTGTTGTTCATCGTATTTCTTTTGTTGGGAAGACATTTGCTCCTCCATAATCCTTATTCTCTCTTGCATTTCCAAATATTGTTGACTACCGAACTGGTAATGTTGAGACCCTTGATTCGTCGGTGATGCTTTGGCATGGTGCTGGTTTTGGGATCATAATACCGTGGGGTATATTGATAAAACTATTGGTATAGATTTTGTTGGTAGGGATTTTGTTGATTTTGGCTTTATAGGTCATTTTAATTTTGTGGGATTTTGTTTTGGTTGCCATGCAATGAGGCTGAATGCTGAGTTGTTATAGTTTGGCTAACATATGCTTCTATGTTGTGACCGGTAGGATCAGTAACTTGGTTATTGGTGGGGTCAAACTCTGTAATAGGAGGAACATTGATACCTGAATTCGACATGTCTATCCACGCTCCCCACACCAATTGTTAACCAATGAGGTGAACAGAGGGAAGAAGATGTTAATCTAATGAAGAAGGAAGGAGTTTGAAGGTTGAAAGAAAACTTTGGTCTTGTGGAGATAGTTTTGAGGTTCAATTAGGGAAGTATGTGAAAATAAACCTACGTGAGTTGTTTGAATGATCCTTTTATAGTTGGGAATAAACTTAGCTACATGTCCTAAGATTGTTGATGTGGAAGTTTGATTTGATACCTTTTTTAGTGAAGGTGATGCGACGTCCTAGGACGAGACATGTTAGGACAAATAGCAATCAATTACTCTAGTCTCGACGTAGTTCTCATTTTCTGTTAGCAGAGATGCACAGTTCTAAAGTTCATCAAACTAGGGTTCACAAACTATCTATGGGTTCGCGATATCATTGGTTCCATTGAAAGACACATGTCAAGCTCTTTATAGGTGTTCTGGGAGGTTTACTACATAAGGTATAACAAAAAGCTACTTTATGTAACCGATATTTTAAAAGTTTTTTTAGATTAGGATTCGATTTTTAAAGTTTTAAACTTGCTTATTTAAGCAAGGACGACCCGTAGGATGTAAAGATTCAAAATTTTCCTTTATTAATAAAATTTACTCATAGCAAGGTTTTTTTAGATTTAGTTATTATTTCTTTTTTAAGATGGCAGCAACCTCATTCATCTTAGGGAATTAGTTAGTGTCCAAAAATTACTTTATTAAGTTACAACGAACTCAATAAGAGAATATGAACAACATCAAATTTATATTGAATCCTTTCAATTCTATATTTGATCTTATTTAATTCTAATTTGATTGAATTTTCTCTTAATTCTTGATTTTACCATTGTTTAATTCGAAACAACTTCAAGAATACAAAGCCCTGAGCTTGATTCTCTTATTCTTTTTTCCTTTGTTCCACCTCTAATATTTAATTATTATTTTCTTGGTTTATATTATGACTTTAAATTCTTCAATTTTCTAGATTTTGATCCTAAATCTTTGAAGAAGTCATTCAAGCTCTGATCTTTTTTAGCTAATTTTTCCATTCACTAAATATGGTACTAAGGTTCAAGATTTCGTATCATTCCTTCTCGTAAAAATGTCGCTACATCTTTTGATTTCATCATATCCTCAAAGTAATCAAATCATCACTGGCTATTCAATTAAGACCATGTAACACCCCCACACCCATCTTGATGATTGGTTTCGAAGGACAACTCAAAAGAACATCTTGAAAAATACTTGAATTTTAAACATTTTAAATAAATCAAATAAATTCATATGAATGGAATAAAATCATTTTAGAGGTTTCAAAATCAAGTTGAAATCATTTAGAAACAATTTGGTAGTTGGAGATGTCTGGGACCGAAACAGGCTTCAATAGGCCCAAAATACCCAAAACAATGTAGAGGCATTGCTTAAGGGTTAGGTATCGATACCCCAGCCCCATTTTTCGATACCCAAGGGCAAGGTATCGGTAACTGGGTGCCAAGTATCGACACATGGACTCAAGTACTGTAGCTTTTTAACTACTATCAATAAGGGGCAATATCAGTTCAATTCGGTCAGATTTTTTGGATTTTTTGAACTGTCCATCATAATTCAATCCAGCTCTTGATTTTCCATATTATTTTTTTGTTTTCTTTAGACTTATTTTGACAAAATGAGTGTTGCTTATGGATTTTGAATATTATTTGACAAATTTTGAAAGTATTTTTCATAAATATTTCTAAAAAATAATATTATTTTAAAGAAATTTTAAATTATTTTCACCATTATAAATATAAAATATTTATTTTTATATCATTAAAAATTAAAATTAATTATATATTAAATAAAAAAATTGGTACAATTACTTGCATTCCATAAATTGTCCAAACACCTTGGTTCAGGTTGGTTTTTAGTATTTTGGTTTTTCTTGCTCAACCTTATTGTCAACCCGAGGTCCAGTACTAAATAAGAGTGCCAGACCCTAGATCCGTAGGATCAACTTTTTGGCCATTGACTTACAAAGTGTCGATACAAATAATATGGCTACCAAACCTTTGATGTAGGGGAACCGAAATTGCACTTAAAAAACTCCTCAAACACACTCCAAAACACCCCTAAACAACACCTACGTAAAACCATCACAAAGATAAATTCAAGGTATAAAATATTAATCTCAAACACTTCTTAACATACACTAAGCAAAATCATCATGAAAACATTTAGCCATCTTTTAAAGGCTTCTAGAGTGAAAAACACACATCCAAAAATAGCCCAAATTAAAATAGTTGAATGAATGCATGCATGCTTGCGAAATATTTCATACATCTCAATCGTAAAGAATCATCAAAGGAATTCGCAACTCAACAATTCAAATCTCAAATGTCTTAACGATAATGTGGAGATCCAAGAATTGAGCTAAGCTTCAAGAATCCAAAAGTGAAATCTACATGCAAAGAAGACAATGTATAAGCATAAAATGCTTAGTAATTTCAAATGGAAATCATTATGCTTACCTTGCGTTGATGTGAGCATACCAACATATATTTGTTGCAATAATAAATTAAACTAAAACAAAAAGGATGCTAAGGTTAAAGTATTCAAAACAAGTATAAACATATCAAATTTCACATGGCTCTAATGCATACAATGGTTATCAACACATTCATTCTCATTCCACATTTCAAGATTAAAACATAACTTTCCATTTAGTAAATCAAAAGCATAATTTCAACATTCATTAGGCCCACACATACTATAGTCACATTCTAAATTTAATTAGTTGGTCATTATCAGAATTAAGGATATTCACCCATTGTAACCTTAGTAAAATTGAACTTGGGCACATAGGTAACTGCTAGAACACCCCAAAGAGCTTGTAAGAACTTAATTCTCTAGAACATACTAGAGTGCACATAAGTGCAATACCCGAAGGCAACAAAGAACACATCTAAGTGCAAAACCTCTAAAAATACCAATAAAGTCTATAAAGAGATAGTGTTCACCCAATGGTCCCATAAAGTGCCCAACCATAAGGTCACATAGCAAAACTCCAAACACCCTAAACCCATACAGAAATGCGCATATGATCTTAATTGGCATGCCAACCGTATCCTAGTCTTCTACCAAGTTTACATGGGCACAAATGACATAATGTTCTCTTTATCAAGATTACTTACTGAACAAAGTAGAGAATCATATTTTTTCTTATGAACAGTATTTTCAGAGCCAAACCAAAAATGAAATACAATTTCACATTTTCATAAAAAAGGATCATACAACCTCTTAAAACCAAAAGAAAATAATCATAGCCATAATTACACACTTTCATGCCAATATTATAAAATAACATGTTAAATTTTCCATAACACTATTCAAGCTTGATTGAATAAGATCACATAAGTGTTTTTTGCCACATATTACTCAAATTATCAAATAACAAATCATATAACTCCTTTAAGCATGGTAACCCAACCTATCTTAAGTAACACACATGTGAAACCAAATTCTAAATGAACCAAGTTCTTCTCACATTTATAAGCAAATATAACATATTTAGAATACATTAATTCATAAATTTAATAAGGAAACCATAGTAAGTTTCATGAGAACTTACATTTCAAAACAACATAAAGGAAACATCCTCCAAGGCCTTCACTCCACATTTTTCTCCTTTCTTTGCTAGAACTTTCTCTAACAACTTCTTTTTCTACAAAAATTACAACAAGCAAAATAAATATATATCAAAAGAACATGAGACTAACATGAAATAGCCATATGAATGGCTCAACAACCAAATAGAAGTATATAAACATGAAATGAGATGATAAAGTGTTGGGAAAAAATCAAGAACCCTTAACAAGACTACACTTTCTCACACTAGAGTTCAAATCCTAAATGAGTGGGTGATGAAGATGATGAGGAGAATGACTCAATAGAGGCTTTTATGGAGTCAATTTTGCAAGAAAATGGCGAAAAATTGAAGAGAAAATGAATAGAGAATGATAAGAAAATTAGATAAATGTTTTTCTACAGTATGGTCAACTGGTAAGGATATATAATGAAGGGCTTTACCCCTTTTCCTAACCTTTTAACAATTTAAATTACCCAAAAAAAAATTTAACTTAACAAGTCAAATTTCATAATATGTGGCCAAGATGTTTTTTTAGTGTGAAAATTGGTTCATAATGTTCTAAAAATTAATATTAAAATAAAAAAGAAGAAGATTCGGAATGAAAATAAAAGTGGCCCCAATCCATTAACCTAAATTCCAATCATTTTAATATAAGACGGTAATAATTTAGAGTTGAAAAATAACAATGAAATTGGGCTAAAATAAGCCGAATACAAATAAAAATAAAAGGATATAAAGGTATAAGCCAGTCTTTGTTGAACACTAATTACTGTGCCTGTATATAATTTTCACCTTGCTTTTCCTTATTTTTACGAGGGAGATTTAAAAGGTTAAAACACGAAAAGAAAAAAATAAACACATTTGAAAATGTTTGGCCGCCCGCTCAAAAATCATAATCCCCCAATATTTCATTTTTAAAGCTCAGAAAAGAAAAAAGGTCAAACCAGAAGAAGAAGCAAATGGCTCAAGAAGCAAGGCTAAAACTAAGAATGCAAAAGGAGCTGAAGCTCCTTCTTGTCGATCCTCCTCATGGCGCTTCCTTTCCTACCCTCTCTTCAAAATCTGATATTACTGATCTCTCTTCCATCCATGCCCGTATGTTCATTCTCCCTCTCGCTTTTGCTTCACCCAAAAAAATTATTTAAAATAATTAATATCCAAAATCTGGATGTTGTTTAACAGAAATAGAAGGTCCTGAAGAAACTGTTTACAGCAAAGGAATCTTCAAGATTAAGATTCAGATACCTGAAAGGTATATCTAAGTTGCACAGTGAATTTCAATTTTTCTTTCGCATTTTCTTCTATTAAAAGGAGGAGGGTTTTTTTTTCGCCTTAAAGGTATCCGCTTCAGCCTCCGATTGTGACTTTTGCGACGCCAATTTATCACCCGAACATCGATAATGGAGGTCGAATTTGCCTTGACATTCTCAATCTTCCTCCCAAGGTTAGTTTTGTTTTTGTCCCCAAGAAAATTGTAGTGATACTAAGTATTTATCTTGCATAATTTCCTTTGTATGCTTTTATTATATTTGAAGAGACAGTGAAACGATTATTTCAAAAACTTTTAAACTGATGGTTGGAAGGACTCAATTGTTCCGTTTAAGTTTCTAACTTTAAAACTTTAGATTTATATTCACTCAAAGAATGTTGTTGACCGTATGTGCAATATAATGGATCCTTGATCTTCATCCGAGTGGAATCAAGTTTAAGGTTATTGAACTTTCAATTGTTTACAGGGACCATTAAACATGAAGAATAGACTGTCTGATGTGTAAGTTTAGTAGAGGACACTGAAAATTTTATGCTAAAAAACCATGTTTGCCTCGTTGATTTCTCTTCTATTTCACTTCTAAAATGGAAGTTTTGTTTCTTTAAAGTACCTGATATATGATATGTGACATGGAGAGTATGGTCCTCATCTAAACAGGGGGCATGGCAACCATCATTGAACATTTCAACAGTGCTTACAAGTATAAGGCTATTGCTCAGCGAACCAAATCCTGATGATGGCCTAATGTGTGAAGCAGTAAGTAGAATTTCTCTCAAGATAAATTGATTTTCTTTTCTTTTCTATGTTTTCCCTTTGCTTTTGATATGTTGATGAATCTACAGAGTAGGGAATACAAATATAATAGACAAGCTTTTGACCAAAAAGCACGATCAATGACTGAAAAATATGCCAAGGCTGGAGCTGGAGAAAGCAGTTGTAGCTATCAATGCACGGAAACTAAAGTTGATTCAACGATGGTATTAGCAGTTGATTTATTTGATTTTTATGTTGTTTGTTTTGGATTCGTTATTCTTCATACTTCTTTTGATTGCAGGTGGAAGTTCAAGGATTGGACCTAGCATCAAACCATGGTGCTCTGGAGCTTAGTCCTAGCAATAAAAGAAAACATGGCATTAGCCAAAAGTTATCACTGGAATCTACAATCTTAAACAAGAAAAAAGATGCTGACCGGAAGGTGCCTAATCACAACTTATTTCTCTCGGCATCGGGAACTCAAATGGAATGTAAACGAAAAAGAGAGAAGGAAGATGATGTGTTGAGCGAATACAACCTTAACCATGAAAAAGTTAATGGAAAGGGGCGGAAATCATCTTCGAAAGTGTCTGGTCAGTGCAAGGACGATTTTGATAACAAGGAGAATGTGGACCCAAATTACCTATCATCACTCTACCAACATCAAGCTTCCTCTGAATCCTCATTTTCTCAGGCTAGCCACAATCAACAACTTGACCTGCATGAAGATGGTAATTTAGCAAACAGCAGCACAAAGAGCAGTTCAAAGCTATGCCAAAGCCAGAAAGATCCATTTGGGTCTATGGAACCAATGCAAACATTTGAAAAAGTGAAAATTCTTGGGACAGTTGAAGAGAGTCATGTTGACAGAGCCGAAAACATCTCTGCCAATAAAAAAACTGAGAAGCTTAGTTCAGTAGGTAAAAAGCTTTCACTGGGACTCAAAGGCTCATCACATAGACAACAGGTGAACAACAAAGAGAATGTGATGCCGGTTCAAAACTTGCCATATTCAAAGCCCCAAACTCTTGAAAAAAAGGGGCTTGGTCGTAAGCTATCTTTAATTCCTTCAACACAACAACTGCAACAGGGATGCAGGGGTGACCAGAAGCCGCAGTCTCATCAAGTTGTTCAAAGCATGCAAGCTGATGTGGAGGTAAAGGAGAAAGGAGCAGAAGAAATGGAACAAGAATCTTCAATATCTGAAAAGGTAGTAGTGCTAGATAGTGAAGACAGCGAGGGGGAAAATCAGACTGCCCCATTGAGGTGGAGAGTGCCACTAGCAGCTAGGAAGCGCCTTGGGAGGTGGAGAGTTTAAGGCTTGAATCAAATAGTTATAGCTTTCTCTAGTACTATTTGGGTTCTTTGGTGTATTTGCATGGATGCTTTATTGAATGAAACTTTTAAAAGTGTTAAAAGACTCTTTGGTATATAACATGGTCCATGGTTCTATGGACAATAGAATCTTAAAGTAGAGATTTTGCAATTTCATCAGAAAAACTGGTTTTGATTAAAATTAGTCTGTTGATGTAGAACGCCATTTGGTAATAACTCTCTAATGTAGAAATGAAAAAACTTATTACCTCCTATTGCATCCCGAAAACGAAAATACAGGAAAAATACAACCTGAAGATATTTAAATGAAGTAGAAAGAGTTCTGAAATTTTTTTAAAGTTAAATGACAAAAAAGTAAACTTATCAGTTAGTTTTTATTTAGGGGGTACACATAAAATCTGAAAGAGTGAGAGGGCTGAGCCACCAGAAATTAGAGTTATGGTCATTGTTTGAGAACCCACTCTTGAGTAGCGCACGACTTGGAGAAAAGGCGGTCGGATTTGTATAAGACCCTTTCTTAACTCTGTTTCGCCCCAGCTTGGGAAGCAGTACACCCCACCAAATACCATGGCATCTTCCATTTGCATCTCCTTATCCCCTCCGTCCATAACCCTAGCGCCGCCCTCAACCACCTCCACCTCTTCTTCTTACACTTCCTCAGGTGTCATTTGCAGATACCCCCTCGCCTTTAGAGTCTCTAATGGCCATCAACGGAGCAGGAGAAAGACACGTCATGTGGTTTGTATGGCTCCCGAGGAAGAGAAATTGACTCGCCGCAATCCCCTCGATTTCCCCATTGTAAGTCCTTTATACTCTGTAACTAGTTTTTTATTTCCTTGCTAATGGGTTTGGGAAATTTCAAGTTTTTCGCAGTCGGGGCAATCCCTAACTACATGATACGATACCTGTGGTCAGCTTTTGTGAACAAAAAAACGTTATGCAGTAATAGTTAAGATGATGGTTTTTTTTTTTTGTTGTTGCTGTAATACTCTGTTTTATTGTGTTTGATTAATGGGTAGTGGCAGTTTGGCTTAGATAAATCAATCATTTGAGAAACATGTTGTTTTCATTGTTATTTTTTTCCTTTGTTTAAATGGCAGGAGTGGGAGAGGCCTAAACCCGGGCGTAGACCTGATATATTTCCTCAATTTAGCCCTATGAAGACACCATTACCACCACCAATGCCATACGATCCTCCGGAAGAAGATGAAGAAGAGGAAGAAAAGAAAGAGGAAGAGGAGGAAGATCCTGAAAAGGAAGAAGAACCCGAGAATCCTGATAAACAATAGTTAGAATGTGCTTGGTTGTGAACCTGAAAATACTTGTCTGCCTCACTTTTTTTGTAGTACTGAGTTTCAATGGTGGTTCCAACTTGCTTATTTGCTTAGCATATTTGAGTGGATGCAAGAGTCATCCATTTTTGGAGTATCTTCCTCAGGCTAATATAGGCTAAGTTAGGTCGTCTAAGTTCCTATTTTCGGAGCATAATAAGTTACAAGTCTTTCCGAAATGGAATATACTAGTTTCTTTTGGCTACTCTGTTCTTAGCTGCTGTTTTCTTGTTCATTTGTTCTGAAAAATCCAGAGTGCAATATAAGGGTTAGGACTTCATGGTTTGATTGTTGGTTATCTTGATGAGAGGATGAGCGGATTTGGATTCTCATCGTGGAGCTACTTCTATTGCATCTATGACTTGAATCTTTGATATCCTCTTGTATTAGCTCTCCTTAACCCTCATCTTATGATTTAAGTCTTCTCTTGCAAGATCCACAAGAGGAATAAACAGAGATGATCTTTGCTCACAGCCCGATCCCCAGAACAGAATTGCTTCATAACTATTTATCAAACTTCCGGGTCCCCTTCTAAAGTTCATACATTTTGTTTTTTTAAAAGAACATTTTTTGTAGTTGGAATTTGATGAAAATGACAAGGATCATCACAGTGAGCAGCAGCATTTAGCTTCATCTTCTCTCAAAAGGCATCATGGATGGGGTGTCTGCGCTTCTGAACATATAATCACAATGAAGAAATACAATATGATTGGATTTTATGCTAAACATGCCCAAATTACATAACTATAGACATGATTAGCTAGAACTTTTAGAGGGAAAAAGGAACACATATCTCTAGTTAGCTTCTATCATGGATATATGGACGATATTTGCCGACAGATTGCCTGATTCAGTATCAGGAAATGTTACCCTTGTTTCAGTTTTAGTAGCATATGCAGGTTCTTTTGGTTCTTGTAGAAATTTAGGCCCAAAATATAGTAAATGTTATGTCAAACTTTTTTGTTTATATTACTATGTGCCAACTCACGCTGTTTGTATCATGGACTCGATTGTGACGAAATATTCTTGGCATTCCAAAATCTGATATTTAGGGTTCACATCATCATCATCAAGAAAAATATTACTAGTTTTCCAGTCTGTGTATTACTCATAATCTAGAATATATATATTGTAAACGTGAAATGTGGCAGTTAGTGGAAGAGAAAGAATCAATGAAATTAGATGGAAGGCTTGGAAAACAGGAAGAAAATCTACGTAGTAAAGGCATTTTCTCCTCTTCTTGCATTGTATGTAACAACCCAGAAATCTAACTTGGTTCATATTCAAATTTTCAATAATTGACTGTTAGAGTTGATTGAAAATGGTACCCCGATAGCATTGAACAAGAAAATAATGTATAGTACTGAACCAAACAGTTAAACCCATGATTCCCAAATGGCCAGGGAGGGAGGAAGTCGCTTGTACTAATAGGCAATCAAAAGAATATATATTTCACAAGTACAGTAGAACGGTTTGACCCCTCGTTTTTCTCTAGCTACCAGTTCCCAATTTTTTTCATAGTTCCTGGTAACTACAAGGAAGGTTAGGTCTGAATGTCAGCTGGTTCCTAAGATTGGCAGTTAAAGAACCCAAACCCAATGGCCCAAACTTTCTTTGACTACCTGTTTCAAGTTCCTATTTCCGGCATTCTTTCAGGCTCTCCAAACTCCACAGTAACCCATGGTATACGCTTCTTTTCCTTGGCCATCTCTTCTTTCATCGTTCTTTATCATCATAACATCAATATTCATTCATACACGTGTGTATAGATAGATAAGGCTCACCCTATACTTGTATTTCCTTCTTTATTGCAGTCTCTGACACCCCTTTTGTTTCGGTCTCTGTTGCGGCTATTGATGTCGTTACTCACCGAGCCTGCAGCTTCTGTCACAACCTTGCTATATTACAGTGATAATCTGCCTCAGAACATCATCTGGGAAAGACTGGTTCGACATGAAATGTTAGACCAAGAAAATTACTTGTTCCATTTCCTCATCAACTTCTTGAGATGTTTTTGCTAGACTATGATTACCACCACACCACTACTTCTCAAGCAGAAAGGCAAGATTTCAAGTGCCTCATCTCCGTTTCATGGATAGCTGTAATTGTTTGTTCATTTTGGTGATTGAGTAATTTTATTTTCTCTAAAAGAAAATATTGTATACTAATGAGTAATGACACCTTCGATTCAAGCATTTCGAAGCAATTTTGTATCAGGAAATGAAGTCTATAGAGATGTGTATGACTGAAACTTTTGATTAGGGACTGTGCAGGGCTTTGCTTTAGTAATTTTTGTTTTTGTTATTATATTCTTAAAAGTTTTACTTCCATCATGCATCCAACCAAAACATTAAATTTGTTTTCTGTAAATCTCTTATCACTTTTTAACATCTAGAAGATTAAAATCTAATGATTTAACTTTTGAATCCTACATTACTCGCCTGCAAAAATTTGGTGATGGACATTGAGATTCCAGCGTTGAACTCAGCCACCCTTGGAGCGATTAGGGCTGCTAAGAAAGTATGGTGGAGGGAAGAAGTGTAACGACCCCAATTTGGTTCCTAATTTATTCAATTTGAATCCTAATTTTTAACTTGAAGGGATTAGGGTTGCTAAAATTTATTTATTCAATTTACATTAGGTCTTTTTCAAACAAGCTAGTTTTGAATCCTACATAATTTCATGATTATCAAGTTAGTTTGGCTTATTTGTCAACTTTACTACATTAGGGATCAAATTTAATAAATATAAAAATTGTCATGAAATTATGTAAGAAATAGAAAGTATAAGGTCCCTAACGAGAACTTATTAAATTGAATTTTAATCCGAAGCTAGGAATCGAAAATTATGTTTTTCCCGAGTTCGGTGACTAAATTGAATAAAATGTCAAATATGAGGGAAATTGAAAAATATAATTATATGAGATCATGCATATCATAACATTGTATAAAAGTGATTGGTATTGATTTGTTATATAAGATAATTGTATAGATCAAGATTTGGATGAAAGTGGATCTAATAGGGGAAAAACTAAAATTACGGATTAATCCAAGAAGTATCCACTCTTTTCACATTTTGAACAGGTAAGTTAATATGAAACTTTCTACCTTATTTTATGTTATGTGTAATTTTATGTTTGATTTCATATATATATATATAGGTTTGAATATAATTAGAATACTAGTGAAATTGACATGCATGGCTAGTAATGGACTGAATTGAAATGTTATATGAGGGTTGGTTATTATATGGTCATGTACATGGTACAATATGAATTATGGTTGATTACACAGATTGGTAATGATATATATAAGGAAATGATGTTTGTGTGAACTTAGTAAAAGGTTAGGATACGATTGACATGCCAATAGGGTTATACGCGCGCTTGTTAAGAGATTTTACATGTTATAACAAGATCTAGCATCTATTGCAGATTCTCGGGTGGGTAACCTAATGTAATTTCAACTTGTGTGAGCAACTTAGTTCACCCGTGTATCCGAGTCCGTTTTACTCTAGTACCATCAAGCAATATTTATCTTAATTGAAATGGAAAAGCTCGAAAATGTATTGATAAGAAATGATATATGTTTATAACTTGTTATGTGACATGAAATTACTTTGATATTAAGTGATGTTATTCATTATATGCATGTGTGTCTAATCTATTTTAATGGTAATGTTGGCAAGTGACTAGTTAAGGCATTATGTGCCAAAGATAGTCAAATTGCATGGCAAAGTGATTGGTAGTTGTTATACTGATAAGTGATCAAGGTAAGCATAGTATTTCCATTTAAACTTACGAAGCATTGTTTACTCTAGTTGTTTCCTTTACTTGTAGATTATCGCCTTACGGAACTGGTCAAGTCCGATCAGTGTGAAGCACACACTATCGGTGAAACTGTAGATATATATTCATTTTAAGTCTAGATATTGTGGCATGTACATAAGGACCTTTGTTGTGCAAATGATCAATTTGGAGTTAATGGTTATGTGGTAATGTGATAATGGTTGAACTTGTGTATTAAGTATGGTATGAGACCTAATTGATGCATGGTTTGGCCTTGTGTGATGCTAGCATGTGTAGTGATCTTAATTGGTATGGTTTGGCATGTTAAAGATTACAAGTAAGATAGTTGGAATAGCCAAGTTGATAAATAGCTTGAGAAATGGTATAATTGAATGTTAAGTATGAGATGTGATTGAATATATGCTTTGTGTGATTTATGTTGGAGTCATTTAAGTGCCAAGCTTCTAATTTGTACAAACATGGTATGTTTGAATGGTAAATGCAATAATTTAGCATATCTACTTGCTAAATGAATGAAAAATGTTTGTTTGATGCTAACTTGAATGCTTGATTTCACATGTTTATGAACTTGAATTAGCATGGTTTGATGTGAATTGATTGATTTTTGAATTGTAGAAGGTTACATGAATGGATATAAGGGTTGGATTGAAAGCATGAATTGGTACCAAATGTGATTTTTACCAAAACAGGGGCAATGTCGCAACTACCTAACCCTAACGTCACAACATAGTTTGAAAGTGAGTGGCATCGAAATTGTTGAAGTCGTGACGTAACTCACTAACTGATGATGTCACGAGGTGGGAACCATGATATTGTGACGTCGATCCAAGATTCTTAAAACTTTACAAGTTGGTCCTAATTCAAGCTCAGGTTAGTAAAAGAGCTTTTGTAAGCTTGTGTAGGACCTTGAAATAGTTATGTAACATATTATGTATGTGAATTACTTAAATATATGTGTGACTGATTGAATAGTGTATAATTTTTTGTAGTTGCTCTAGCAACTAGTGTAACTTTTTGTAGCTTGAACCTGACGATCAGGTCGAGTAAAGGGTGTTACAATAGGAGCCATCGGATAAAGGAGGAATGACGATGGACAATGCTTTATCACCTAGTCAAAATTCACGTATCTCTTTCAAGGACATGCTCATGAGAAATGACTCATGAGGGAATAAAGTCAACCATGAAAATTTAGATGAAGGTGATTTGGTTACCGACGTCATTGATGGCATTCCTTTGATCTACTTTTTTTATAAGATCCATGCTTTGGTGGAGAAAAGAATGGAGAACAAGGTAGTGGTAAAACTATTGGGTAGAAAGATGGTATTTAATATGTTGGTGCGTAGGGATAAAAAATAAACTTATGAGAAATTAACCAAAGCGTTGACTCAAGTTTTTGAAGTGGTTGTTTATGTGCCAATGGAAGTGGTCACTTCCACTATCACTGTGTTAGATACATAACTTGCCTTGTTTGTTGACATGTTTGACCAAAATATTATGATGATTTGCTTGCATCTTTTGAGGATCTTATGAAGCCAATCTGGTGTTTATCAGTGGAGAAGAGATTAAATCAAACAAGATTAATTTTCTAGGATTCTTATATGGTCCATTTACCTTATATGTTGAGATATACAATCCATGAAGATATGAGATAACTTTATGATCTTTTGTATCCTTATATTAAGGACAATTGATTATATATTGAGATATGTAATCCATGAAGATATAAGTTGATTTTATGATCTTTTGTATTATTATATTAAGTATAATTGATTTGATGAGATTTGGGCAAATCAAGATGAATTAAAGTTTACCTTGTAAAGATAGATTCATGCTTCAAATATAAAAGGTTTGTTCAACCTTGATAGAGGTTTTATGTTAAGACAAGTGTCTTTTTAAGTGGTTATCGATGTGTCAAAGGAATTGACCACTTCAACTAGCACATCAACAAATAATATAATTTGTCTTATTTAGAGTTGGAAATCTTTTACACTAAATTAGTTGGGCAATGACTTAAATAATTTTGTAGACGGTGTGTTAGCCCATATTTGAGTATCTATTTTGTGGAGCAACAAATCTTTGAAGATTGGATCAAATTAGATCAAGTAATAATATTTTGTTAAACATAGAGATTGAATCAAGATTAATTTGAAGACTTACCTTAAAGATCTTTGATTTATTTTGGACCATATAAGGATATTTGTAAAGCCTTTTATGAGGTTATTTTAGTGGGATCTTGAGTGTAATTTATCTTTATCATGGTAAGCCTTAAACTCTTATTTGGGAGAGTGCATTTGTGTTAGTAAAACCTTTTGTTGTTGGTTCTACAAACTAAATTCTCAAAGGGAGAATTTGATGGTGAGATGTCTAGTCTTTGTGATACAATAGTGAGGATTCTTCACTAAAATGAGTTAGAACTAGGCTCATTGGTTGTATTTGTTTCAAAGATAGTGGATTCATCTCACTGAGCTAAACCCTGTAAATGTAGGGAAACTAAATTACATAATCAATTTATTGTCCCTTATTTTATTGTGGATGTTGCAGTTTGATCAAAAGTGCCCACTTCAGCTGTCACTTTTTCTCATATTCTATTTCTTGCAATTATCAACTGATCCATGTCAAGATGAAGGCTTTAAGGCGTGTAACAATGACACTATCTTTAAGGTTCTATTTTCATCACCTAAGCAAAAGAGTTACTGAAAAATGAACCTCGAGGATACAATGAAACCCAAAAAATACTTGTGTTTTGCACTAATGAAAACAGTCCACTAAGTGTTGAGCAGAGCATAACAAGAGTATCAAATTCTATAACGAATTTCTATAGCAATTCTTTATAGAATAATATTTGAACATTAGAAGAAAGAGGAGAGTAAAAAAAATAGTTTTTTTGTGTGGTTTTGTATTTTTTATTATGTTATGCAAATGAAAATCCTCTCTTATTTATAGGAGTTCTCATGTCTCTTTATAAAAATCATAACATTTTTGTTAATAATAAAGTAACATAAATTTTAGTAATAAGAGACATAATTCATCACTTTTGAATAGTGATAACTAGGGATGGCGATGAGGAAGGGCAAGGGTGGATATTACCAAATCCACTACCGCTTCACAATTGGCACATTCTACTCCACTACCCACCTCGCTCTGCTATAGATGTATAATCTTGAAATCACTGCCACCTCCATAGATGTTGGATGCATCCATCCCCGCCCTACCCCGCTCCACTTCAATTTAATTGTTGCTACTTATCTTTAATATTTTCAATATTTTTAAAGTCAAGTAAATATTTAAACATAATTCTTCAAAATATATGCAAACATGAAAATATGATTTTTTTTCTATGTTACATTATTACATTTTTTTTACCTTTTTAATAGTTTATATATACAAAGATAAAATGATAATTTTATATAGTGGAATAGGTCAGAGCAGGGCAAGAAATTACTATAAACGCTCCATACCCACTATCCAAAAGAAAAAATTCCATCCTATTCCACCCCGCATCCACTTTTCAAACAAAAAATCAGCTCTATTCAAAACAAATTGATTGAAAATCCATGGGACGGTTTGGGTTTTGTCATCCCTAATGATAACTCTACTTAACAACCAAGTGTTATAACTTTTAGTTACTTATCAATGAAGCTTATGGACATTGAGAATGATTACTTCTTGGTTAAAATTAGATCCAGAGATGATTATATGAAGGTGTTAGTCGAAGGTCCCTGTATTACTTTTGATAAATATTTGACGTGGAGCCATGGGCACTAGATTTTACAACTTCACGACCTTTTCCATTGAGAGTGATAGCCTATATTAGACTATTTGATCTTTCCGCAACACTTTATAAGAGAAGTATCCTTACAACCATAGGGGAAATGATTGGAGTTGCTATTAAGATTGATTTCAAGACAAATAGTGGTAGCCAAAGGCGTTTTACGAGGATGGGCTTAGTATTGATTTGAATAAGCCACAAATCATCATTAATTGGACAATTCAGATTGTTAAGTACGAATCCTTACATACTACTTACTTGTTCATGTAGAAAGTATGACCATGTTAGAAACAATTTTTCTATGGCTACGAAAATAGAGGAGCAAGAGAGTAGTTTATCGATGAACAAATTGTTCGTAAAAAAAAAGGCTCCTTGTCAATGAGTCATAGTTAACAGAAGATTGAAGTTCAATACTAAAATAGGATTATGGTTGCCTTCTAAAAATTAAGGAAATCATATCGTGAAGTCAAAGTTTGATTAATTATTAATTTATCAAAGGAAAATTAAGAGGTTCTGAGAAGGAGAATTAGGAGGCTTTGTGCTAAAGAAATCATTTAATTTGATGCAACAAATTATTGAAAAGAATCAACCTTTTAGTAATGGATAGACTGAGCCCAATCGAGAGGATGCTAAATGTAACAGCCCGTTTTTCAATGGTATCGGAAATAGTAGTTTTGGGGCCACCAAATTTGACGAGTAAGTTCGTAAATATTATTATCTAATATTTACAAGTCAAATATGGTTTTAAAAAGGTTTTTTACTTGATAAATTATGTTATATAAGTTATTTATTAAGTTCAAGTGGTATGACCCTAAGGTCAAGTGATTTTAGAAAATGAGGTACCGGGACCTCGTTTCTATAAACCGAGTCGTATATATTTTTATAAATATTTAAGAAGTGCCATTAAAGTGGCATTAGAGTTTCGTTGAAAAATTTTAATATTTTGATGGTTAATTAATTAAAAAGGACTAAATTGTAAAAGATGAAAATTTTGATCACTATTTGATTTGAGTGATTAAATGGTTAATTTAATAAATGAGAAGGGACTTAAATGGTAATTAGACCATTCAAGAGGTTAGTGGACAAATATGGACATGACTTTGGTGTTTTATTTATTTATTAACCAAGGGTAAAATGGTTGTCATCTTCCTTTCTCTTTTTTTTTCAACCAAAAGCCATGGTAATGGAAGCTAGGTTCGGCCATTCTTCATTTTGTGCATGTAAGTCCCTAAGCTATCTATTTCTAATAATTTTTATGTTTTTGAGATCGTTGCAACTAGGTCCAGCTAGCCCGTACCTTCGATTTTGAATCTGTTAAAGATTTTGAATGTTTCTATTGATGAACCTTGTGATTTTAGATGTTAAATGATGAATTTGAGATATTAGTTGTTATTTAAAAGGATTTTATTAAGTGATTTTTGATGAATTTTCTAATGAGAAACTAAATTGTTAAAATAGTAAAAGTATAAAGATTTGATGTGAAATTAATAAAAATATGGGCTGATATGGGTGCCATGAATATTCATCTGTTATATTTTGGCATTAAAAATGGTTAATTTACAAGTTTTGGGATCATGGACTAAATTGAATAAATGTAAAACTTTAGGGGTATTTTTGTAAAAATATCAAAAATAACCAAATTACATTAAATACATTTTGTATCGTCTAAATTGATAAATTGAATGAAATTATTAATTTAGATCAAGATCGGGTGGATAATCGAGGGAAATAAAAAATACCAGAATGCCCCTAAACTTTGGTATTTCTGCAATTTAGTCAAGTAAGTATGTATGAACTGTATTCTTTATAATTTTGATTAAATTGAATTTTAATATTTGATCATATTGTGATTAAATCAATATATATGTTAGTATGCAATTTACCGAGTTATGAAACGACATAAATCCAATGACGTATGACGACTACCGAGCCCTATTTGAACCTTAGGAATTTGTAGAATACAAATGACATGTCATTAGGGTTTACATGATCCGGGTGCTGGTCTTGAACATCCTATCGATGGTTGAGGTCCGGCATGTGTTGCGGATACTCCACAGCTCGTGTAAGCAGACCTATTGTCACAGCTCATGTGAGCATTCTGATTCACAGCTCGTGCGAGCGTACATGTACAGGAATTGACGGATTATAGTTATATGAGTTAGCACATTATGTGTGAGCTATCCGGGTATCCAACGGTATTCTAAATGGTTCAACGGACATTATTTAGATAAGAAACGGTAAGAGAATTATATATATTATTACATGTACATATATGAACATCTTTGATATGATGATACATGGAAATTATGTAAGTTGAAATGATTAAATAACTCAAGTGTTACATGTTGAGAATAAATGGTTATCAATTTTGAATTTATATGAAATATGTTCATGTATGCTAACATGTGTCGTTGTTTGATGCTTTGGCATGTGCCAAGCTATTGGTTGAATGGTATTATGTTTACTTATAAGTTGCATTGAAATGGTAAGTGCTCAAATGGAAATATGCTTGTGTTCATGAAAGAGTGGTAAGGTTTAAATTATGCAATTTCTTATGAAATGGATTATCTTGTGATTAATTTGAAAAGAGTTATGTTTAAATGCACTAGCTTGTGGTTATGGTTGAATGATATGCTTATGTCTTGTGTGTTATGCATATGAAATGCGAAAAGGTAATGAAATAGTAACTTCATACTTGAAGTGTAAAATGATGAAAAAGTGAATGATGTGTTGAATTGATGTTGTTATTTAAGTTAAAGAAAGTAGATACAATGGAAAGTAATGAAATGCAAATGAAAATAAGAAAATTTGAAAGGGTTTAAAGTTATTTTGTAACACCCCAAAAATTTAAGAGTTTAATTGTAAGAATCTACAGTAATTAAATTTTGGTATCTCTGGTCTTGTTGTAACACCCCAAACCCGGCCCAAACATTAGGGCCGAATCTGGTGATGTCACATTGTAACACCTCTTACCCGTATCAACCCTGGAATAGGGTACGAGGCATTACCAGAATAAATACACTTATAGACTTATTAATCCAAGTTATAAAATTTTATCCAAATTAAAACTTTCCAATTCTTACTCTTGGGTCGTTAATTAGGGTTTACTTGGCTAAATATACTCACAATCTTTCATTTCCTCGTCGTATGAATTTATAAATTTTCACTTACTTTTTGAATTCGTCTTGAGTACCTGAATTGATCCGTATCATTACATATTCTCATATCGTCAAATTTTCCTTTTTAACTATTGTAGTATATCAATAGTTCACTATCTGGTAAGCTAATTGTCACATACAAACATTAACCATTCATCTCCCATACAGCTAACAAAATTAGCCACAAAGATAGTACAAATTTTCTCTATTCGATATAAACCAAAACCTGTTATATCTTTTCCAACAAACCTTACTAAATATACACTTTATACTAACCCAAGTGTTTAACCATTCACCCATAACATAAATGTATTTTATCCATTATTGCCGAATATAAATATGCTTCACAAATCATAATTCACCTCACATAGTAACCAAATTAATTTTTTTTATCATTTGTCAAATAGATTACAAAATAAGTTATATAACAAAATATAGATACATTTTAAACCACACAATTAAACAAATTTTCATGGCATTACCTGATCATCACATATCAAAGAAAAATGTTCTTGACATTTCCATCACCTAAACCGAATTAATCAATGCAACTCAATAATATAATCATCCATACATCATTATTATCACACATATATATATCATGACTAAATTTCTTAAACATTTGATCATTTTCTTTTCAATACCGCAATAGCTCCTTCAGTACCAATACGTATTTACCATTCAATTTAACATTTTTCGATTATAATCGAGCATATGACCATTTATACGCAATTCATTCATACATTTTATTGTCCTCCTCCTCCTCTCCATCCCACGTCATTTATGTATATAACATGCTTAAATAGCATTATACATAATTTCACTATCCACTTATATTTAAATTTAAAGCTATCTAGTCAAGTTACAATCACTAAATTATTTTTATCTAGAGCTACAAAGCTCCAAATTAAGTTATGTTAATTTTCCCTGAAACTACACTCACATATCTTCTTACCATAAAATTTTCATAATTTTTAGTGTAGCCAATTAGTACAGTTTATTCTTTAAATTTTCCCTTGTTTCACTGCTCGACAGCTCTGACCCCTCTTCACTAAAGTTTACTTAACTCTTTTTACAGAATTAAAAAGATGTTCTTGTTTGTTTCTCTTGAAAATAAACTCATTTAGAAGTTCAAGCATGTATAATACAAGCCATAATTATTTTTGTACAATTTTTTTGTGATTTTCCAAAGTTAGAACAGGGGATTTCGAAATCAATTCAACCCTATCTCACTAAAATTAAAATATTTCTGGAAAATATGAAAATTTTCAAAACTGCAGGAGTCACGCGGCCGTGTGACTCATAAGGCTGAGAGACACTTCCGTGTCTCAAGCTGTGTGGACATTTGAAGTAAGGACACACGGTCGTGTCCCAGCCCGTGTAACTCTATGACTTGGGTCACACAGCCAAGCTACACTCCCGTGTGCCCGGCCGTGTAACTCTCAAAATGAAACCTTTTAAAAAAACCTACAGGGGACACACGGCTGTTTCGACTGCCCGTGTGTCACACACGACTAAAACACACGCCCGTGTCTCTGACCGTGTGGACGAAAAATAGGCAATTTCCAAGCCATTTTTCTCACCCATTCATGCACACACCTATAACCAATTTACCACATGTAATCAAGCATCCCAAAGTACACCAAACCATACAACAACAAGTTATCCAAATTGGTACATATTCATACAACCAATATGTCCAAAAGAAACCTCAATCACAACAATTAAACATGTATAACTAAATGATTATTTTAGCCAAAACTTACCATTTTGTACACATCAAATCCACACTCACATGTACCTAATTTACCATTTAACATTTAGCATCATAAGCCATAAATACCAACTATATTTTTAATACCAAAATGATCATGTTCAACTTCTATCATCTAAGCATTATAAATACTGTAAAGTCTTCCATCAAAAGGCCACATACATATATCCACATATCAACCATTCCAATCATTCAAAATACCAAATTTACAAGCCAAAACATAATAGTTAAAACATCAACCAAAAACACCTATACATATGGATATTTATCCAATTATCAATTAACTTGGTTTCATGCCAAAACATAACATAATTGATACATAATAACCATACCACTTTGGCCATTTAAAGATAGAAATCTAACCATATCCAGATGGTTCCAACAATTAACATGTATAAAACCATATTTCAATCATGCAAATCCATTCAAAACCTTTCTAAAGCATACCATATCTTGACCATGTTGAGGTCAATTCATCATATATCACTTTGGCCATTCAAACATGCTTTAACACATTATCAAATTAACACATATCAACAACGTACCAAATTACCAAGGCTATATCACCCCAAATGATATATACATGCCAAACTCATCAACTAACATTTAACCAATCATCAACCATAAGTCCACCTATACATGTCATTATAACCTTAACAAAGACATCAAAATCTACTGATATAATCGCTGGATAGTGTGATAGATCTCTGACAAGTTGCCAACCCGATTGAACTTCCAATAATCTAAAAAGTAAGGAAAACAACTATGTAAGCAATGAATGTTTAGTAAGCTCGTTAGTCATATCAATCTATTTCAAATATTAAATTTATACATATCAAGAATAATCCTATACCGATACTGTAAGATTCATAAAACCATATTCAGTAACTCATAAAGTTAATAAATCCACAACATCACATATACATATCATCCTTAGCATGGTATGATTTTAAATATGTAACACCCTAAACCCGACCTAGACGTCCAGACCAAGTTTGGAGAGTAGCGTCATCCATACTAAAATTCATACTATCATAACGTAGTCGAATTGAACCATTCATTATGTAACGTTCACCACAACAATAATTTAAAACATAAAACCTTCATAAATTCCATAACATCATAGAACATAAATCCCAAATAGTAATGCTTAAAAGGGAACATAAAAGTTGCACCGAGCTTCCGCGAGACTGGCCCGATCAAGACTAGGTACGACCTAAAATCCTATCAATAAAAGGGTGAGTTATGAACTCAGTGTGTAAAAGGAATGTAATTCAACAATGGTGGCTTATAAAGAAATTCTGGTTTAGAGATTTGATTTGACATAGAAGCATGTTCAATCTAGATTCAGAGCAGAGATGTGACATATATGTACATATATACAATTCTAGTTCAAACATGGTTCAGATCCGATTCAGATGCAATATTCCTATTTTCGACCTCTACACACCATCTTCAACCATTCCAACACACTATTATGGACTTTTAATGCCCCTCCATCCCTGCACCTTTAGAGTGTTCATTGCCACTTTCATAGAAACGCAGCTTAGCTGCTAGATTAATATGCGACAAGTGCCAAAATTAGAGTAATACTCACTATGGCATAGCCACGATTTCAGTACAGACTCCTTCCCTTTTCACAACCTCCCAACACATGCCAATGCAGAACACAAATACCCGTAACATATGTTCAATCATTCTAACTCATTATACAATTAATAAAGATAGTTCCAAAACAGAGCAGATATCACAGTGCACATATAATATTGTTACTCATGGATTAGTCCCAATGTATTAG
The DNA here is from genome assembly GCF_007990345.1 of Gossypium hirsutum. Classification (NCBI taxonomy): domain Eukaryota; kingdom Viridiplantae; phylum Streptophyta; class Magnoliopsida; order Malvales; family Malvaceae; genus Gossypium; species Gossypium hirsutum. Next base: position 10,111,097 of record NC_053442.1, on the reverse strand, counting down.
ACAGTTCTCATATAATTAAATTGATTATTCGTATGTTGAGGAAACCAATATCAAGGTTAAGTAACATTCTCGGCCTCAAAAGATAGTTTTCAGGCTCGATAACCTACCACACGGCTTGGGCACATGCCCATGTACCTTGGTTGTGTGGTTTTTAAGCATAAACAGTGAGTTACACGGCTTGGACACTCGCCCGTGTCCTTTCCTGTGCGACTCACATGGCTTGGGTACACGCCCGTGTCCCTGCCCGTGTGGCTCTTGTGCCATAAATAGTGGGTTACACGGCCCAGACACACACCCGTGTCCATTGCTCGTGTGAACCCTTCACTAGCAATTTTAATATTTAGCAAAATCAACTCACCGCTAAGATTATGTCGAAAGATTTGATGCAATTCCAATTTAATTCGTACACTCACATCGCACGAAAAAGGAGAAATCAGACTAACATGGTGGATTAACGTCTCTTGCAATATCCTTTCCTAAACAAAGTAACTTATCGAGTGTTTAACAAACGTCAAGTAAACGAGCAAAATCCCATTTCGACAGAAAAATGGCTAACACAACGGAAATCGTAAACGAAAGAGAATCACAATGGAACTTACACAATATTAACCTTATAGGCAACAAGACGTCCCAATTCAGAAAAAAATCAGTCGCAGAAAAGAAGAAAAAACAAAAAGAAGAAAGAACAACAAAAACAAAGAACTTAAAAGTTTAGAAAAGAAAAAGAACGATAACATTTCCTCGGAATATTTTAAATTAACCACCACCCCTTCCGACATTTGCAAAAATATTTTTGCTAATGCCTACGATGGGATCCAAACTCGGAACCAGACAGAATACAGACAGATGCTTAACCAGTGAACCAGTAGGCTTATTCTTTACACTGATTACCTAGAATTGCACTTAACCACCTAACACGTGGATAAAGGTTGTTTTAAAAATAATAAAACTTTTAGCAACGCGACTCGAACTCCAGAACTTAAACATAGAAGCAGGGCACAAGACCAGAGATACCAAAATTTAATTACTGCATATTCTCACAATTAAACTCTTAAATTTTTGAGGCGTTACAACTCTTTCCCCTTAAAAAAATTTCGGCCTTGAAATTTTACCTGAGTCAAACAGATACGAATACAGTCGTCAGATTGATTCTTTCGATTCCTACGTGGCTTCCTCAGTACCGTGGTTCTGTCATAGGACTTTCACTAGAGGAATCATTTTCTTCCTTAACATCTTAATGCCATGTTCCAAGATTTGGACAGGTTCCTCTTCGAATGTTAAATCTGGTCGCAATCCAATCTCGTCGACAGTAATAATGTGTGACGGATCTGACCGATACCATCTCAGCATCGAGACATGAAATACATCATGAATTCATTCTAATTCTGATGGTAACTCCAACCGATACACAACAGGTTCGACACGCTTCAGAATACGGTAAAGTTTCATGAACCTCGGGCTCATCTTACCTTTGCGCCCAAATTGGAGAACCTTCTTCCAAGGTAATACTTTTAGAAACACTTTGTCACCTATCGAAAACTCAATATCCTTTCTTTTTAAATACGCATAAGACTTCTATCGATGAGAGGCTGCTTTCAGACGATCACAAATCACTTTCACAGTGCTCTCTATTTTAGAAACCAGTTCAGGACCCAATATTCGGTGTTCACTTATTTTATTCTAACATAACAGAGTACGGCATTTACGACCATATAAGGCCTCGTAAGGTGCCATTTGAATACTAGACTAAAAGTTATTATTGTATGCAAATTCTGGCAATGATAGATACTCCTCCCAACTGCCCCTGATCTCTATCATACAACCCCGGAGCATATCCTCTAGGATCTGAATAACCCACTCTAATTGTCCATCAGTCTAGGGGTGATACACAGTGCTGAAATTAAGTTGGGTGCCTAAGGCCTCATGGAGTTTCTTCTAGAACTGAGATGTAAATCATGGATCTCTATTAGAGATAATCGAGACCAGAATTTTGTATAGCCTCACAATTTCGGCGACGTACAGTTTAGCTAACTTCTGCAAAGAGTAATCTGTCCAGATAGGAATGAAATGAGCCAATTTGTTCAATCGATCAACTATGACCCAAACTAAATCCTTTTTAGTAGGAGTTAAAGGAAACCCTGTAACAAAATCTATTGTTACCCTCTTTCACTTCCACTGTAGAATCTTGAAGGGCTGAAGCAGTCAGGAGGGCAACTGATGTTCGGCCTTAACTCTTTGACATGTCAAACAATGGGATACAAAAGTGACTACCTCTTGTTTCAATCTGGGAGATCCCGATACATCTTGTTCCTACCAGGATGCAGAGCATAGGGGCTATTATGTACCTCTTGCAGGATCGAATGCCTTAATTACTTGTCATTGAGTACACAAATCTAACCTTTGAAGCACAACACATAATCACTGATCAAGCTAAAATCATAATTCTCGTTCGAGTCAACATGCTACATACGCTAAACTAAGGACTCGTTGCTTAATTGCTTAGCTCGAATCTGCACTACCCAAATCAGTTCTACCTGTAATCCAGCCAACAACTTTCCATCCTTAACCAAACTCAGATGAGCTAACATTGCTCTCAAATCTGCCACCGCTCTACGACTAAGGGCATCAACTACCACATTAGCCTTCCCTGGATGGTATTATATGGTGCAATCATAATCTTTAAGTAACTCAAACCATCAGCACTGACGAAGATTTAACTCTTTCTGGGTTAACAAATATTTGAGATTCTTGTGATCGGTGTAAATAATAAACCTTTCACCATACAGATAGTGTCTCCAGATTTTTAAAACAAACACAACCCCAGCTAGCTCAAGATCGTGTGTGAGGTAGTTACCCTTATGTATCTGAAGCTGTCGGGACACGTAAGCGACCACCTTATCGTCTTGCATAAGCACATATCCTAACCTAACATGTGAAACATTACTGTATACGACAAACTCTCGACCCAATTCTGGTTGAACTAAGACGGGAACTTGTGTAAAAAAGAACTTGATTTTATTGATACTAGACTGTTGTGCCTCAGACCACACAAATGGAGAATTCTTACGTAACAGCTTCGTCAAAGGTGACGTAATCAGGGAAAACCCTTCAACGAACCTTTAGTAGTACCCGACTAAACCTAGGAAGCTATTAAGCTCAGATACATTTTTCGCCAGTTTCCACTCAACAACAGCTTCGATTTTTTTGGGATCAACATGGATCCCCTCTGCCGTCACCACATGACCCAGAAAGGTAACTTCCTGCAAGCAAAACTCATACTTACTGAACTTGGCAAACAACTATTTTTCTTGGAGTATTTGAAGTACAATATGAAAATGATCATCATGTTTAGTTTCAGTTTTAGAGTAGATCAAGATGTCATCGATGAAAACCACTACAAATTGATCCAAGTACGATTGAAATACCCGATTCATTAAATCCATAAATGTCATTGGGGCATTCATTAATTCGAAAGGCATTACCAAAAACTTGTAATGTTCATAACGAGTTTTGAAAGTAGTTTTGTACACACCAGTCTCTTTGACCTTGAGCTGATGGTAACCAGAGCGTAGGTCAATTTTAGTTAGATGGACACTCCTCGAAATTGGTTGAACAAGTCCTTAATCTTCGGTAACAGATACTTATTCTTGATTGTCAACTTGTTCAACTGCCTATAATCAATGCACATTCTCATCGACCTATCCTTATTCTTAAAAAACAATACTGGTAACCCCAACGGAGACACACTCGGTCGAATAAATCCTCTGTCAAGGAGTTCCTGAAGTTGCGCTTTTAATTCAGTCAGCTTTTTTGGTGCCATGCGATAGGGCGCAATGGACACTGGAGTCGTACCTGGTAACAGATCAATTCCAAACTCCACCTTCCTATCCGAAGGTACTTTGTGCAATTCCTCTAGAAAGACGTCTAGAAATTCCCTCATGGTACGGGAGCAGTGTCGGATACGTAAGCAAGGTATGCCTTGCACCCCTTTTAGACTAACTTATCTCCTACAAGAGTAGAGATTACATTAGAAAGGTAATCCCGATGCTCACCAATCATAAGCACCTCGTCATTCTCCATCGATCTCAGAGTAACCCTCTTGGTTGCACAGTTTAGACTGACCCGATACTCCATGAGCCAATCCATTCCCAGAATTAAATCAAACTCATTAAAGGTAATTCCATTAGATCAGCTGGAAATTCTAAACCCTGGAGCTCTAGTAGTACTGGCCTGTATACTCTATCAACCCGAATTGATTGGCCTAAAGGACTAATTATGGAAAACTCTCTAGCAGCATCCTCAGTAGTTAAACCCAGATTTGCAGAAACAACACTAGCTATGTACGAGTGTGTGGATTCACTATCAATAAGAGCATAATACAGAACAAAACGAATAAAGAAATTACCTACAATGACATCAGCATCATTGCTCTACTCACGACATCTAGCCGCATAAACTAGTGCCGGCTAACGAGCCTCAATCTGACCTGCACCTTTACCTGGTGCTCTCTGTCCTCTACCTAATCCATTGCCACCCCTACTAGTACCAAGACCTCTAATTGGTTGCTAAACCTCTCTCAGAGGCCGAATAAAATTCAGAGCCGGAGTCTGTGCCGCAGCTGGTACTGAATTAGGTTGATGGAGGCAATCCCTAACTCGATGCTCCATTGAACTGCAACAGAGGCACACTCCTAATTTCCTCCAGCACTCGCCCGGGTGGCGCTTCCTGCAATCACTGCATAGCTAAATCTCAGTCACTACAACTGATACCTCGTCCCTTAAGGGCCTATCGAATCCATGTTAACCTTATTATGATCCTTCTAAAGGTCACACCGCTCGTGTTCAGTGCGCTTCACATCTTCTGCTAGTTTTTCCTTGTCCACTAGAACAGCAAAAACTCGATCCCTTTGAGAAGCTATCAGAACCTGCAGATCATATCTCAGTCTTTCCTTGAACCTCACGCACTTGTTGTAATCAATTGCTACTAGTGTCCGTGCATACCTACTCATTCGTAGAAACTCGGCTTCATACTCAGCCACGGACCGATCGTCCTGAACTAGGCTCATAAAATCGCATCGGCGAGCCTCAACATAACTCGCCCCCATATATTTACCCTGGAAGGTGTTCTTGAAATAGTCTCAGTTTACTTATTTAGGTTGAGCACGTTGCTCAACGGTTAACAACCATTGATAAGCTTCGTGTCGGAGTAGGGACATAACACCCCTCAATTTCTGAGTAGGAGTACAATTAAGGTCTGTCACAATACGCTTGGTAGCCTCGAGCCAATATTCAGCAATAGTAAGAGCGACTCCTATAACGCCCTTGAACAGTTTAGCACCATTCGACCGGAGTCATTCAAGAATCAACCCTTGGCCTGCTGACCCCGAATGGGTCACAGCGACCCTCTCCAGTACCCGAATCATAGCTTGAGAAAATGCGTCATCCCCAACCATCAGAGTTTAGGACTCTGTCTTAGCAGTGGGAGTACCAAGTTGGTCTCTAGATTGGGCATACTACCTATAGAGGATGACTCAGCTCAAGCTCCTCCTTGGTGTCCTCGACGCCCCCACATACCACGTCTACGACTACCGCGTGAACTGTAATGACCCAAAATTCACGGGCATTGAAAAAATACATTATCGAGCCTCCGTATTAATAAACTGAGTCATAAATAATTATTAGAAGTAATTACAAGTTTAGCTAAGTGCTTAATTAGGTATTAATTAGGTGAATTTAGTCTAATTAAGAATAATTAGGAAAAATGATTAAATAGAGTAAAGGGTAAAAGAGTAAAGGGTAAAAGTTTACTTACAGATTAAAAGAAAGTATAAAGGATCAAAATGGCAATTAAGCCATACTTGGAATATGAGGTGGCAAACATTAGAACAAAAATCTATAAATATATTATTTTAGTTATAAATTATATTAAATTAATTCAAAATAACTATATTATAAGATTTTTATATGATAAATAAGTTATGATTTTGACAAATGGATGGTGATAAAATAATACATGTGTAATTAAAATATGTATATATTTGTAGTTTATAGATTTAATTTACTTATTAATTAAGCATAAGATCTTTATTATTTATTATTAGTTATTATTAAATTAAAAGATATTTAATAATTAAATAATTAGTATAATATTTTTGGTTAATAATAAATTATGATTTTGCCAAGTGTATGGTAAAAATAAAATACAAGTGTATTACATTTATTTATTTACTTGAAAATTAAGTAAAAGATAATTAGTAATTAAATAATTATATCATGAGATTTTTATTTGATAAACAAATTAAGTAACAGACGCATTGAGTAGAAAAGTAGCGATTGAATTACAGACAATGTTTGCTCGGCTTAGTATCAATGATGATGGAAGTTTGTTAGCTGAAATAAAAGTTAAGCTAGTGATGTTTGATCAAATTAGAGTAGCTCAGATGGTAGATGAGAAGATAATGAAGAAAAGGGAAATGGTACAGCATGGTACAGCATGGTACGGTGGAAAATTTTTGTATTGATGAGCATGATTGTTTATGGTTTCGGAATCAGATTTGTATCCCAGCTACTTCTGAGTTTAAAGAGCTGATTCTCCGAGGAGCACATGATAGTACTTTTGCTTTGCACCCTGGTGGAACAAAGATGTATCGTGATCTACGAGAACTGTATTGGTGGCCAGGAATGAAGAAAAATATAGTTGAATATGTCAGTAAATGTCTGACTTGTCAGCGAGTAAAAGTAGAACATCAGGTGCAACAAGTTTGTTACAGCTTATTACTATTCCCGAGTGGAAATGGGATTGCATTACCATGGACTTTGTTACGGGATTGCCATTGTCAATGAGTAAAAAGAATGTCATCTGGGTGATTGTCGATCGACTCACAAAGTCAGCTCATTTTATAGCAATTAGAATCGACTGGTCACTATAGAAGCTTGCCGAGGTTTATATCCGAAAAATCGTTATATTACATGGTATTCCAGTATCGATAATTTCAGATTGGGATCCTCGATTCACATCAAGATTTTGGAAGCAATTACATGATTTGTTAGGAACTTGGCTCAATTTTAGTACTGCATTTCATCCACAAACTGACGGACAATCCGAACGGGTAATTTAGATTCTAGAAGATACGCTTCGGGCTTGTATCATCGATTTTGAATCAGGTTGGGAACGATATTTGCCACTAGCAAAATTTGTTTATAACAATAGTTTCCAATATAGTATTCAGATGGCTCCGTATGAAGCATTATATGGTCGAAGGTGTCGATCACCAGTATGTTGGACAGAATGGAATAAAAGAAAAGTGATTGGGCCAGAACTGATTCAAGAAATAGAAGAAACAGTTAAGAAGATTAAAGACAAATTAAAAGCAGCCTTTGATAGGCAGAAATCATATGCAGAATTGAAACGACGAGACATTGAATATTCCGTTGGTGATAAAGTATTCCTCAAAGTATCGCCGTGGAAGAAAATTTTGAGATTTGCTCAGAAGGGAAAACTGGGTCCACATTTTATTGGGCTGTATGATATTGTGGAAAGAATCAGACCGGTTGCTTATTGTTTGGCTTTACCTCTAGAATTACAAAAGATTCATAATGTTTTTCATGTTTCGATACTTCGGAGATATAGATCGGATCCTTCTCATGTTATTCCCACTGAAGATATTGAAATTCAATCTGATTTGACTTATGAAGAAGAGCCGGTTCAAATACTAGCTCGAGAAGTGAAAGAATTAAGAAATAAACGGGTTCCCTTAGTAAAGCATTTATGGAGAACTCATAGTGTGGAAGAAGCAACTTGGGAACCGGAAGAGACGATGAGAACACTATATCCGCATCTCTTCTCAGGTAAATTTCGAGGACGAAATTTATTAAAGGGGGAAGAAATGTAATGACCCAAAATTCACGGGCATCGGAAAAGTACATTATCTAGCCTCCGTCTTAATAAACTGAGTCATAAATAATTATTAGAAGCAATTATGAGTTTAGCTGAGTGCTTAATTAGGTATTAATTAGGTGAATTTAGTCTAATTAAGAATAATTAGGAAAAGGATTAAATAGAGTAAAGGGTAAAAGTTTACTTACAGATTAAAAGAAAGTATAAAAGATCAAAATTGCAATTAAGCCATACTTGGAATATGAGGTGGCAAACATTAAAACAAAAATCTAAGATTTTTGTTAAGTTATAAATTATAAATATATTATTTTAGTTATAAATTATATTAAATTAATTCAAAATAACTATATTATAAGATTTTTATATGATAAATAAGTTATAATTTTGACAAATGGATGGTGATAAAATAATACATGTGTAATTAAAATATGTATATATTTGTAGTTTATAGACTTAATTTACTTATTAATTAAGCATAAGATATTTATTATTAATTATTATTAAATTAAAAGGTATTTAATAATTAAATAATTAGTATAAGATTTTTGGTTAATAATAAATTATGATTTTTCCAAGTGTATGGTAAAAATAAAATACAAGTGTATTGCATTTATTTATTTACTTGAAAATTAAGTAAAAGATAATTAGTAATTAAATAATTATATTATGAGATTTATATTTGATAAACAAATTAAGTAGTGACAATTGTATGGTATTCATGGTGTATGAATATATGATTAAATATTTAATAGATATTTAGAATAAAATATATTATATTATTATAACATAAAGTAAATAAAATGAAATGAAATAAAAGAAAGCAAATGAAATAAAAGAAAGAAAGAAACAGAATAGGAAAGGGATGAAACAGAGAAGAAATAGGGGAGAAAGAAAGAAAAAGAGAAAGAAAAAGAGAAAGAAAGGAAAAACTAGGGTTTAAGGTTTTAAAGCTTTAAAGGTATGTCAATCAAGTTCTTTTCTTTTAATTTTGATGTTTTAGAAGTCCTAGAACAAAGTTTTGTTGAATTAGATTTTTTAACATGATTCATGTTGAACAAATTCTTAAATTAGGGGTTTGGTTGATAGAATTTCTAGTTAGAATTGATAAAAAGGATTAAATTGTAAACTAGTTTATAAGTTTTACATATTTTGGATTAAGTTGTAAGAAGTTTTAAATTAGAGTTTTATTATGAATATTGAATAGTTGAGTTAAATATGGCAAAGAATTAAGTAGAAAAGAAGTATGAATTAAGTTAGAAAAGTAAGTAAACTTAGTAGAATTAAATTGGGAATAAGTAGGAATTGAATAAAATTTAATTGTTATTATTATTATTTTTATAATTTAATGTTGTAATTAATAGTGAAAATAATTATTATTTTCGTAGCTAACAAAGAACTCGAGGCATCAACATTGAAAGGAAAGGAGAAAGCTATCGAGGACTAAAACGGGAGATTTACGGTTTGTATTACTATATTTCAAATTATTTATTATTAAATGCTATATTTAAATTTATATGTATGGTAAGTGAAATATATGGTAAGTATTATTATTAAGTTGAAAGAAATTCAATTGAATGATGAATATATGTATGGAATTTAATTGAATATTGACTTGAAAAATGGAAAAGAGAATTTTGAATTGAATTGTGATTGAAAGTGAAAATGTGAAATTGAATTGAAATGTGAATTTGGAGACCCTATTAACTAGTCGGGCTGAGTCGGATATAGTTGGCATGCCATAGGATTGGAAGAGTTCAGGGATACTTCGACCTCGAGTCGATGAGACACTGGGTGTCACTATATTTCTTTGGATAGATTCGATGAGGTACTGGGTACCAACTTTCTTCGGCTTTGCCGATGAGACACTGGGTGTCAACTATTGCTTTGAACTATCCGATGAGGCACTGGGTGCGATACTGGAGTGTTTGGTTGGATCCGTGTATTCGCCAAAGTCTGAGTTTTGTTAATAGGGTAAATAACGAAATGATAAACTGAATGAGTTGATCAATTGAGCTACTGAAATGAGATGAAAAAGTTGAATTGTGAATTGAAATGTGAAATGAGATTGAGGAATGAACCTAAGGTTCGTAATGTGTCTAAATTCAAATTGTGGATATATGATATTAATTGATGAATTGTTATTGTAGAAATATAAAATTTGAGTTTAAATTTGTATGTATGATTTTAAGCATTGCATGTTTATTAATATTATAATTTGAATTATGGTAATACCACTGAGTATGAAATACTCAGCGTACGGTTGTTTCTGTGCGCAGTTCATTAGAGTTCAAGGTCCAGTTCAGCATCCAGAAATATCCCGACTCCATCAAGAAAATTTTGGTGATGTATTTCTTCATTTTGTTTAAGTGGCATGTACTAGGTGATTGTACACGAGTCGTATATATATATATGTAAATATATATGCTAAATGATCTTGGTTGTAAATAAATGGTTATAATCTTTTGGATGATAAATAAAGTTTAAAGTTATAAATTAGTAAACTTAGTATTAAATCTTGAGATGAAATGAAAGATATGAATTAGTTTTTTTTTTTACATGTTAACTTTAACCTTTTATAATTAAAGTAGTAAATCAATTTATTAAGCAAGATTTAGTAGCGTTTTAAAGTATAAAACCATTGATTGAAATATTGGTATTGGTTTGTTTTTGGTTTTAAGTTTTCAGGGGGTTTTATGTAAAAATAAGTACAAATACTGTCAATTTTTAAAAAAAAATGAATGAAGCCAATTAGCATAAATTTATATGAATTTATAATCGTTTTATAATATCTTTGTTATTTATTTAAGAATTTGAGATATCCGGTAATGCCTCGTAACCTTATTCCGGCGACGGTTTGGCATTAAGGGGTGTTACATGAACTTATTTTGGCAATCTAGCTACAATATCAGAATACACAGATCAGTTTAGACATCCAGCAAGATGATTCCAACCGTTCACATCAGAACATTTTATCCAAAACAATTTAAGGGTTATAGTCTTTATAACTATAAAAATACTTACAGGGTTATCGTCGGAGGCTCGGTCGTTCACTAGAGTTTCAGTGTTTCTATATTAGTTCAGATACTAATTATAACTAAGTTACTTTTCTCACACATTATGGGCCCAAACACAGTCCGAGTGTTGACAAACTTGACTTTGATACCACTAAATGTAACACCCTAAACCCGACCTAGACGTCCGGACCAGATTTGGAGAGTTACATCATCCGTACTAAAATTCATACTATTATAACACAGTCAAATTGAACCATTCATTACGTAACATTCATCACAACAATAATTTAAAACATATAACCTTCATAAATTCCATAACATCATAGAACATAAATCCCTAATAGTAATGCTTAAAAGGGAAGATAAAAGCTTGACCAAGCTTCCGCGACACTGACCTAATCGAGATTGGGTACCACGTGAAATCCAATGAATAAAAGGGTGAGTTATGAACTCAGTGCGTAAAAGGAATGTAATTAAACAATGGTTGCTTATAAAGAAATTCCAGTTCAGAGATTCAGTTTGACATAGAAGCATGTTCAATCTAGATTCAGAGCAAAAATGTTACATATATGTACATATATATAATTTTAGTTCAAACATGGTTCAGATCCGATTCAGATGCAATATTCCTATTTCTGTCCTCTACACACCATTCGGCCATCTCAACACACCACTATGGACTTTTAATGCTCATCCATCCCTGCACACCTTTAGAGTGTTCACTGCCACTTTCATAGAAACGCAACTTAGCTGCTAGATTAATATGCGACAAGTGCCAAAATTAGAGTAATACTCACTATGGCATAGCCACGATTTCAGTACAGATTCCTTCCCTCTTCACAACCTCCTAACACATGCCAATGCAGAACACAAATACCCGTAACATATGTTCAATCATTCTAACTTATTATACAATTAACAAAGATAGTTCCAAAACAGAGCAGATATCACAGTGCACATATAATATTGTTACTCATGGATTAGTCCCAATGTATTAGACAGTTCTCATATAATTAAATTCGATTATTCATATGTTGAGGAAACCAGTATCAAGGTTAAGTAACATTTTTGGCCTTAAAACACAATTTTCAGGCCCGATAACCTGACACACAGTTTGGGTACACGCTTATGTTCCTTGGTCGTGTGGTTTTTAAGCATAAACAGTGAGTTACACAGCCTAGACACATGCCTGTGTCCTTACCTGTGTGACTCACATGGCATGGGTACACGCCCGTGTCCCTGCCCGCATGGCTCTTGTGCCACAAACAGTGGGTTACACGGTCCAGCCACACACCCATGTCTGTTTCCCGTGTGAACCCTACTCTAGCATGGCCATACACGGCCTAGACACATGCCCATGTGGCCCCAATTCAGTAAACTGTAAGTTACAGGGCCATTCACACGACCTGCCACACACCCGTGTGGCCCACACGGCCTAGTCACATGCCTGTGTGCCTGGCCGTGTGGTGTCGACAGCCACCATTTTCGTCTATCCGAAAATTGCAAAATTAAAGTTTTCAATACGCACCTGATTTTGTTTTGACGTGGAAGCAACACGGAGACTACCTGGAACCTAATTAATTATTCTTCAACCAATCACACCATTAATTTCAATATTTAGCAAAATCAACCCACCGCTAAGATTATGTCGAAAGATTTGATGCAATTCCAACTCAGTTCGTACACTCACCTCACAAGAAACAAGAGAAATCGGACTAACACGGTGGATTAACGTCTCTTGCAATATCCTTGCCTAAACAACGTAACCAATCGAGTGTTTAACAAAACGTCAAGTAAACGAGTAAAATCCAGTTTCGATAGAAAAGTGCTAACACAACAAAAATCGCAAATGAAAGAGAATCACAATGGAACTTACACAATATTGACCTTACAGTCAACAATACTTCCCAATTCACAAAAATATAATCTCAGAAAGGAAGAAAAAATAAAAAGAAGAACAGCAAAAACAAAAAACTTAAAAGTTTAGAAAGGAAAAAGAACGATAACATTTCCTCAGAATGTTTTAAATTAACCACCACCCCTTCCGGAATTTGCAAAAATATATTTCCTAATGTCTATGATGGGATTCAAACTCGGAACCAGGCATAATACAGACAGATGTTTAACCAGTGAACCAACAGGCTCATTCTTGACACTGATTTACCCAGAATTGCACTTAACCACCTAACACATGGATAAGGGTTGTTCTAAAAATAACAAAACTTTTAGCAACATAACTCGAACTCCAAACCTTAAACACAGAAGCAGAGCATAAGTGTAACAACCCAATTTTAGATCTAGTCGAAACAGTGGTTTTGGGACCACAAATTCGACGACGAAAAATTTATTTTTATTATATTTTTATGGTCTAAAATTTCATGGAATGATTTTGTAAAATTTTCGTTCAAAAATTTCGACGTTTGGGCACTCAATTTAGCCAAAAGAACTAAATTGTAAAAAGTGCAAAAGTTGAGTTCTAGAAGCTAGAGGTGTTAAATTGCTATTAAATTTTAAATTGGAGGTCATTAAATGGTAATTAGACCATTGGTTAACTTGTTGGACAAAAATTGACATGAGATAAGTGAAATAGGATTTTTTTAAGTTGGGGGCATTTTCGTCATTTAGTAATTAAAAGAATTAAAATGGCCAAAATAGACAAAAATTTGTCCATCTTCAAGCTAAGGCCAAATTTAGTAAGGGGAGAAGCCATAGTTAGGGTTTTCAAGCTTCCAAGCTCCATGGTAAGTGATTCTAAGCCCCGTTTTTAATGTTCTTTATGTTTTTAGAGTCCCGATAACTTGTTTTAGCTATTTCTAGCAATAATTTTGAAATGTAATCTCCAGTAATGTTTCGTAACTCTATTCTAACGACGGATACGAGTTAGGGGTGTTACACAAAAAAGGCTAAATGGAAGGCTACGATGGGGCTTAGTAATGCTAAGGCAAGGAACTAGGTGAATGTCTAAAAATCTATCTTGTTAGGCTAGATTAGTAAGCCAATACTATTCAGCAAAAGTAGCACCCAGTCTAGTAGACCAGAGTAAAAGATCTTTTTTTCTTGACAAGTCTAAGGATCCCACCATGGAAACAGAGGAAAATTTTAACCTAAATATTCCAGATGGAGATTTGAGGTTTTTGGTGAAAAAGAAGATGTCCAGTCATAATATTTTAGAGATTGGTGTTGTCGGAAAGGTGACGTCAAACAGACAAGGGGTCAACTATGAAACTATATCCAGAGAGATAAAGGTTATTAAAAGTCTAATACTCATTTTCAGCTAATTATTTTCACTATTGAATACCCATAATTATCTAAGATAACAAAACTTAAGATTCCATGAGTACTTACCTCTTATGAAGAAAAAAGTGGTCCAAAATTCTCGTTTTCCTTTTTTAATCTAAAAATCTCTTCCTTCACTTAGCTTGAAATCCTTTTCTTCATTTCTTTCCTTTTTTATTTACATACACATACATACATGAACATAATGCTCATTAATATCATGTTTTCATACTTTTAGGAATAAAACCTTAAATAAACAAGAAGGGATTATGAGAACTTGTTTCCTTACCTTCCTTTTTCACTTTCTATCTCAAGCTTCAACTTCTCTCTCTATCCACTCAAAACCTTAAGCTTTATGATGAAATTGATGGAGGGAATGAGATTTAGAGAGTAGGGATGGCAAAACCTAAATTGTCTAATGGATTTCTAATTGATTCGCTCCAAATGGAGTGAATCTTTTTTTTTTGAAATGCGGATGCAAGGCAAGGTGAGGTGGATTTTTTTTTCTTTTCAATAATGGGTATGAAGCAGTTATGGTAATTGCTTGCCCTTCTGAAAAAGATTGAGTGGAATAAATGGAAGTAGGACCAAATTCATATTGTTAGACTCAAGAAGGAAAGATTCAAATCTGACCTGTAAAGAAAAAATAAACAAATTAGAAATTAAAGAAAACGAAAACACTAAAAGAAGAAAATTAAAAACTAAGAATAAATATCAAAACAATAAATAAATAAACAAAATTTAAAAGTGAAAGATGGATCAAATAAACAAATAGATATGATGGACAGAAGGATAAGTTTCCAATTAAACCATTTGAGATATAGATCCCAACAAACTCAATTAACAACTCTAATCAACCCTCCAAGAAATAATCTTTGGAAAATTAAAGGATGAATAATGAATTTCCACGACTCATTAAAGAAAATTAAGAAGAAAACTACTTCTAAAAAATCACAAGAAAAATATCTTACACAAATAAACTAACCCCTAAAATTGAAAACTTTATTAATTACAACAATTGTGTCCCTAATGAACAATGAAGAATCCTTTATATAGGCTAGCTAAGTACACGATTATTAACGGCCTTTCACCTAAGTTCGCTCACCTTGCGTCTATTATCTTCACCAGTCAGGTGCCTTTAAATTTAAAAGGAATTACAACAGCCTTATTGGATGCCGAGGCTCGACACCAGGCTCCTTTCTCTCAAGTTCCTATTTTTGTAAATCTTGTTGTAATTAAGGAAGACACTCCGTCACTTCCTACCTATAACAGTCAACCTCCATCACAATATTTTCATTCCAATCAAGTTTCTAGGTTTGCTCGTGGTCGCGGTCGAGGTCGTTCAGGTTGTACGTCTCAACTACAGTGCCAAATCTGTGGCAATGTAACAACTTGTTTCCAGTGAAATCGGAATAGTGGTGTCGGGACCACAAATTTGAAGTCTAAAAAAATTATTTTTATTATTATATGGTTTATAGTATAATAGAATTACTGTATAAAAATTTCGTTAAGAAATTCTACTGTTTGCATGCTTAATTTGATAAAAATGACTAAATTGCGTTAAGTACAAAAGTTTAGTTCTAATAGCTAAAAGTATTAAATAGCTATAGAATTTTAAATTGGAGGTTCTTATATAGTAAATAGACCATTAAAGTGGTTAGTGCATAAGTACGAATAGTCATCATTGGAAATTTAATGAAATATTCTGGTTAATTTTGGAAATTTGTGATTAAAATTTTAATAAATTAATAAAATAAACAAATATCATCTATTATCATCATCTACCACAAAAATAAAATAAAAAGAGAGAAAACCTAGCCATGGAAGCTTGAAATATTAGCAAGTTTATTTTGCTTATTTTGGTATGTATTTTTGTCCCGTTTTTAATAATTTCCATGTTTCTGAGATCATAGTAGCTTAATCTAGTTGGTTCGGGGATTAATTTGTAAAATCGTTAAAAGTATTAGGGTTTTTCCATTGATGAGTATGCTTGAATTTTGAAGTTTTATGATAGAAAATGAAAGGTTGTCGTTAGATAAACAACTTTTATAAAGAGAAATTTGATGAAATTATCAATTATGGATTAAATTGAAAAGATGATAAATTTATGGTAAAATTTGTGAATTTTATGAAATATATGGGCTGCTATTAATAGGGATAAAAATCGGCTAGGCTTGAGTAAGGATTAAATTGTGTGAATTTCATTTTTTGAGCATAGGGACTAAATTGCAATGAATTAAAAGTATATGGGTAAAATTGTAATTTTTCCAAAAATATGTGTTGGACTAAATTGAATATGAATTATATTGAATTGAGTTAAATTCATTCGTATAGATCCGGTTAAACCTAGTACGGAGTTAGATCGAGGCAAAGGAAAAATATCAGATTAGTCGCCTTCATATTTACGTAAACTTGTTAAGGTAAGTTCATGTAATTAAATTGTACATTTATATGTGTTAAATTGAATTATTGTTTGTGAATTGTACAATTGCCATGAATAAATACCAGTTGTATATTTGGCAATTACCAAGCCCCGTTTGAACCTTAAGAATCCGTAGGAAAGAGATGACATGTCATTAGGGTCACTGATTTCAGCTCTTATGAGCTTCACGTTATTCAGCTCGCATGAGGTTCCCGTTATTCAGCTCGAAAGAGCTTACTGGTTATAGCTCATATGAGCATACATGAATATGAATTGACGGATTACAGTTCAGTACACCTCGTGTGTACTACCAGTGTATCCAACGATATTCTAAATGGTTCAACGGGCACAGTTCTGTTACGAGATTATATCAGTTCGATATGAACTATTATTGGTATTTATATGAAAAACATGAAATGTAATTACTTGATGAATTCAACCATGTGTGCTCGATCTTATATGTGATTTTCAAGGCTAATATGTTAGTTATCATGTGTTTAGGCTTTTGGCCAAATTGGTTGAGATATGTTATGTTTACTTACCTATTATATGGATATATGGTAAGTTAAATTTCAAGTTATACGAACTTACTAAGCTTAAATGCTTACTCTGTGTTATTTTTCTATGTTTTATAGTAATTCAAAAGCTCGTTCGGGTTAGAAGCTGGTCGTAGTTATTTCACACTATCCATTAGTCCTTTTGGTACTTTCAGTAAATTAATCTCGGATATAATGGCATGTATAGGTTATTTTAGCCAATGATGGCATATAAATGTTTTGTTGAGATTAACCATGCATATGGCTTGTTTTTGGTATATTTGGATCTGTATATAAGTGACCTTATCATGTTTGATGTGTGATTGATATGATAGAATGAAAGAAAGTAAAATGTGGCTTGAAAATGCATATATGAATTTGGTCATTTAGGTAAGTTAATGTACTTAGTTGATATTCCTTTAAGTTGTCATTTGAGGTGCCTAAGGGCATATTGGTTGTATGTGATGATATTTCATGTTTAAAACTTGATTTTGGCTTGTTTTCAATGCCTTGTTATGGCTTGTTAATGTGCAAAAATGTAGGGTTAGGTTGATGTCAAATTGGGTGAGAAATGTGGCTTGGAATTTGAGCTATTTTCATCCACATGGGTAGAGACACGGACGTGTGTCTCAGCCGTGTGCCCCCTATATCTTCTAAATTCGTAAGTCAGTATACTTACACGGCCTAGCACACGGGCTTGTGGTTCGGCCATGTGGCCCAATTCAAAGAGTTACATAGGCTCGAACACAGGCCAGGACATGGCCGTGTGTCCCTATTTCGAATACCCACACGGCTTGAGACACGGCCATGTCTCTTGGCCTTATAAATCACACGTTGTGTAACCCCTGCAGCTTGAAAAATTTTAGTGTTTTTCAAAAAATTATTTTTGCATCCGATTTAGTCTCGACTTGTTTCTTATGCGTATTTTGGGCCTCGATGGCTCATATAAGGGACAATATGTTTGATTTCAATTAGTTTATGATATGAATATTATATGATGTGAAATGTTTGAAATTTCTATCTATTTGTTCTATAAACTCCAATAATGCTCCATAACCTTATTCTGTTGATGGATACGAGTTAGGGGTGTTACATTTATTGGTATCAAAACTACGTTTTAGTAGATTCTCGGACTAACGTAGCATACACTAGTCTAGCTATATGTGCCATTATATAACCTGTGATAATGTCATATCTCCTGACCGTTTTAAAACATGTTTTTAAATAGCAATAACATCCAACCAAGCTGATTTTGATGATGTAGAAAGTAACGCTCAAGCCTCCGTTCAAGGAGTAGCTTCGAGTGGTAGGAGGCTCGTATCTGAGGATTAGGGAGAAGAGGCTAAAGAACCCTTCTTCCAAATGATGAATGAATGGTTCACAGAGTTTGTACCAACGAACCCAGTTGTTCAACAACCTCTACCCACTCCTGTTTCTCAACCAGTTCCCGTTATTCCTCAAAGTACAGAACCTATCAGAGTTGGTAAGCCTCCCGTTGATCGTAAGTACGGTGCTGAAGAATTCTGAGCTACGGCTGAAGATGATCCCGAGAGAGCTGAGTTCTGGTTAGAAAATACCATCAGTGTTCTTGATGAATTATCTTGTTCACAGGCTGAATGTCTTAACTGTGCGATATATCTATTAAAAGATTCAACTCATCAGTGGTGGAATACTTTGATTTCTGTTGTTCCAAGAGAACGGGTTACTTAGGAATTCTTTCAAACCGAGTTTCAAAAGAAATACATCAGTCAAAGGTTTCTCGACCAAAAACGTAAAGAATTTTTGAAGCCTAAACAGGGTTGTATGACAGTATCTTAATATGAACGGGAATTTGTTCAATTGAGCAAATATGCTCGAGAATGTATTTCGACTGAAACTGCAATGTGTAAACAGTTTGAAGATGGCTTCAACGAAGATATAAAACTATTACTCGGGATCCTCGAGTTGAAAGAATTTTTTGTATTGGTTGATCGAACATATAAAGCTAAAGAGCTGATTAAAGAGAAAAGAAAAATTAAAATTGAAGCTAGGGATTCAAGTAAGAGATTGACGGGAAAGTCATACCAGTCAGCATCGAAGAAATCAAAAAAAATATCACGATCATTCTACTCCTTTTACAGGATACTCCGGTAGAGGCAGAGGTATCCGACACTCAAGCCCTAAATCTCAGGCTACATATGTAGCGAGTATAGGTAATGTTAGAAACACCAGACCTAAGTGCAAGCACTGTAACAAGCTACATTTTGGTGAGTGTCGAATGAAGAGTGGAGATTGTTTTAAATGTGTTTCCTTTGACCACTATCTTCGAGATTGCCCGAATAAATCTGAAAAAGATAATATCCAAACTTCGAGGCCGAGCAACACAGCTACGAGAGGTAGACCACCTCGTAATCCTGGAAATGTGAGTGGTAGCCATGGTGTGACGAAAGACTCTACTGTAAGGTCTGAGGCACAAACACCAGCTAGGGCTTATGCTATTCGTGTGCGCGAAGATGCTTCTGCGCCAAATGTTATTGCCGATACTTTCTCTCTTATTGATACTAATGTAATTGCTTTAATTGATCCCAGATCGACTCATTCATATGTTTGCATAAAATTAGTGTCTAGCAAAAATTTACCTATTGAGTCCACTGAATTCGTGGTTAAAGTATCGAACCCTCTAGGCCAGTATGTGTTAGTTGATAAAATTTGCAAGAACTATCCGTTAATGATTCAGAGTTACTGTTTTTTAGCTAATTTGATGTTATTATCGTTCGATGCATTTGATGTGATATTGGGCATGGATTGCCTAACTTTGCATGATACTGTAGTAAATTGTAGACGAAAGTATATCATATTGAAATGTCAGAATGGTGAGATGCTTAATATTGAATCAGATAAATTGAATGGGTTGTCTAATGTGATATCAACTATGTCAGTACAGAAATATGTGAGAAAATGTTGTAATGCTTACCTTGCTTATGTATTGGATACTAAACTGTCTGAATCGAAGATTGAGTCAGTGCCAGTGGTTTACGAGTATCCTAATACATTTATAGAGGAATTGCCTAGATTACTGTTGGTCAAAAGAGTTGAATTTTCTATAGAACTTGTACTAGGAACAACACCGATATCGATAGCACCATACAGAATGGCTTCTACTGAGTTAAAAAAGTTGAAAGCACAGTTGCCAAAGTTGACTGATAGGGGCTTTACTCGACCTAGTTTTTCACCTTGGGGTGCACCGGTTCTCTTTGTTAAGAAAAAGGACGGATCGATGAGATTATGCATTGACTACCGTCAACTCAACAAAGTTACAATCAAGAATAAATATCCACTACCTTACATTGATGATTCGTTTGATCAGTTGAAAGGTGCCACAGTGTTCTCAAAAATTGATCTTCGTTCTAGTTATTATCAGTTAGAAGTGAAAGATTCGGATGTATCGAAAACGGCATTCAGAACTAGGTACGGGCATAATGAATTTCTTGTGATGCTATTTGGTTTAACTAGCGCAGCTGCAATGTTTATGGATTTGATGAATAGAATTTTTATACCATAATTAGATAGATTTTTCATGGTATTTATTGATGATATTTTGATATATTCCCGAGATGAGACTGAACATACCGAGCATTTGAGAATTGTTCTACAAACCTTGCGAGATAAACAACTGCTTACTAAATTTAGCAAATGTGATTTTTGCCTTCGAAAAGTTAGTTTTCTGGGACACATAGTATCGACTGAAGGTATCAGGGTTGATCTGAATAAAATTTCAGCAATTCTTAACTAGAAACCACTAAGAAATGTATCTAAAGTCAAAAGTTTTCTGGGATTAGCTGGTTATTACGGAGATTTGTAAAAGGGTTTTCAATGATAGCTACGCCGATGACACGGCTGTTACAAAAAGATGTGAAGTTTGAATGGTCTGATAAATGTCAGCAAAGTTTTGACCACTTGAAAGCATTGTTGACTGAAGCACCAGTTCTGGTTCAACCTGAATCAGGTAAGGAATTTGTGATTTTCAGTGATGTGACACTGAACTGTTTAGGCTGTGTTTTGATGCAAGAAGGAAAAGTAATAGGTTATGCTTCCAGACAGTTAAAGCCACATGAAAGGAACTATCCGACACATGACTTAGTGTTGGCAGCTATTGTTTTTGCGTTGTAAATTTGGTGACACCATTTGTTCGGTGAAAAATGTCACGTATTTACCGATTAGAAGAGCTTAAAGTATCTAATGTCGTTGAAAGATTTGAATCTGAGACAGCGTAGATGGCTCAAACTATTGAAATATTATGAGTTAGTTATTGATTATCATCCGGGAAAAATAAACGTAGTGGTTGATGCTTTGAGTAGAAAATCCTTGTTTGTTCTACGACCAATGAATACCCGATTGTCGTTATCTGATGATGGCTCGATCTTAGCTGAGTTAAAAGCGAGACCGATATTTTTACAGCAGATTTGCGAAGCTCAGAAATGTGGTAATGAGTTGCGAGCTAAATGAGTACAGTGTGAGTCGACTTCTGATTCAGAATTTTAGATAGGACTCGATGATTGTTTGTTATTCAGAGGTAGAGTTTGTGTACCGAAGAATCCAGAGCTTATACATAAAATTTTGCACGAAGCTCACAATGGTAGCTTGTTTGTTCATCCAAAGAGTAATAAAATGTACAATGAGTTGAGACAGACGTACAGGTGGCCAGGAATAAAACATGATATTTTTTAGTTTGTATCTAGATGTTTGATATGTCAGCAAGTTAAAGCTAGACATCAGGTACCTTCAGGACTGTTACAGGCGGTGATGGTACCAGAGTGGAAATAGAATAGAGATACTATGGATTTTGTATCGAGATTACCCCTATCTCCGAAACAGAAAGATGTCATTTGGGTTCTCGTCAATCGTTTGACGAAGTCTGCACATTTTATTTCGGTACGTACAAATTTCTCACTTGACAAGTTAGCAGAGTTATATGTTTCGGAGATTGTCAGGTTGCACAGAGTGCCAATCTCCATTATTTCAAATAGAGATCCACGGTTCACATCACGATTCTGGAAAAAGTTACAGGAAGCACTAGGTACGCGATTACATTTTAGCATTGCATTTCACCCTCAAATTGAGGGTTAGCCCGAGCGTGTAATTCAGATTCTTGAAGATATGCTTCGGTGTTGTGTTTTAGAGTTTAAAGACAATTGGGAGAAATATTTGTCGTTATTCGAATTCGCGTATAATAATAGTTTTCAGTCAAGCATAAAAACGGCACCGTATGAGGCTTTGTATGGTCGTAAATGCCAAACTCCATTGTATTGGACTGAGCTCAGTGAGAAAAATATATATGGGGTTGATTTGATTCGCGAGACAGAGGAAAAAGTAAAAGTGGTTCGAGATATTAAAAGCAGCTTCAGATCGTTAGAAGTCTTATGCGGATCTTAAACGTAAAGATATAGAGTTTCAAGTTGGTGACAAAGTATTTTTGAAAGTTTCGCCCTGGAAGAAAGTTATTCGGTTCGGTCGTAAAGGAAAGCTGAATCCACAATTTACCGGGCCGTATAAGATTATTGAGAGAATCGGACTTGTTGCTTATCGATTAGCTTTACCGTTAGAACTAGAAAAGATTCACAATGTCTTTCATGTGTATACGTTACGACGATACCGATCTGACCCTTCACATGTTATCTCCCCGACGGATGTTGAGATCCAACCTGACATGACATACGGTGAATAACCGATTAGAATTCTGACACGAGAGGTGAAAGAATTGTGAAATAAAAATGTAGCTTTAGTAAAAGTTCTTTCACAACGACATGGAATAGAATAAGCTACCTGGGAACCCGAGGAAATTATAAGAAAGCAATATCCGAACCTCTTTATTGGTAAGATTTTTTAGGACGAAAATTCATTTAGGGGGAGAGTTGTAACAGCCTGTTTTCAGTGAAATCGGAACAGTGATTTTGGGACCACAAATTCAAAGTCAGAAAAATTTATTTTTATTATTATATGGTTGACAGAAATACCGTATAAAAATTTCATTAAAAAATTTTATCGTTTACATGTTTAATTTGATAAAAAGGACTAAATTGCATTAAGTGCAAAAGTTGAGTTCTAATATCTAAAAGTATTAAAAAGCTATAGAATTTTAAATTAGAGGTCCTTATTTAGTAAAGAGACCATTAAAGTCGTTAGTGGATAAGTACGAATAGTCATCATTGGAAATTTAATGAAATATTATGGTTAATTTTGGAAATTTGTGATTAAAATTTTAATAAATTAATAAAATAAACAAATATCATCTATTATCATCATCTACCACCAAAATAAAATAAAAAAAAAAAGAGAAAACCTAGCCATAGAAGCTTGAAATATTAGCAAGTATATTTTGCTCATTTTGGTATGTATTTTTGTCCCGTTTTTAATCATTTTTATGTTTCCGAGATCGTAGTAGCTTAATCTAGCTAGTTCGGGGATTAATTTACAAAAAAGTTAAAGTATTAGGCTTTTTCATTCATGAGTATGCTTGAATTTTGAAGTTTTATGATAAAAATGAAAGGTAGCTGTTAGATAAACAACTTTTATAAAGAGAAATTTGATGAAATTATCAATTAGGGATTAAATTGAAAAGATGATAAGTTTATGGTGAAATTTGTGGATTTTATGAAATATATGGGCTGCTACTAATAGGTATAAAAATCGACTAGGCTTAAGTAAAGATTAAATTGTGTGAATTACATTGTCGAGCTTAGGGACTAAATTGTAATGATTAAAAGTACAAGGGAAAAATAGTAACTTTGCCAAAAATGTGTGTTGGACTAAATTGAATATGAATTATATTGAATTGAGTTAAATCCATTTGTATAGATCCGGTTAAACCTAGTACGGAGTTAGATCGAGGCATAGGAAAAATATCGGATTAGACACCTTCATATCTATGTAAACTCGTTAAGGTAAGTTCGTGTAATTAAATTGTACATTTATATGTGTTAAATTGAATTATTGTTTGTGAATTGTACAATTTCCATGAATAAATACCAGTTGCATATTCGGCAATTACCGAGCCCCGTTTGAACCTTAGGAATCCGTAGGAAACAAATGACATGTCATTAGGGTCACCGATTTCAGCTCTTATGAGCTTTCCGTTATTCAGCTCGCATGAGGTTCCCATTATTCAGCTAGAAAGAGCTTACTGTTTATAGCTCGTATGAGCATACATGTATATGAATTGACAGATTACAGTTCAGTACACCTTGTGTGTACTACCCGTGTATCCAACGATATTCTAAATGGTTCAACGGGCACAGTTCTGTTACGAGATTATATCAGTTCGATATGAACTATTATTGGTATTTATAGGAAAAACATGAAATGTAATTATTTGATGAATTCAACCATGTGTGTTCGATCTTATATGTGATTTTCAAGGCTAATATGTTAGCGATCATGTGTTTAGGCTTTTGGCCAAATTGGTTGAGATATGTTATGTTTACTTACCTATGGTATGGATATATGGTAAGTTAAATTTCGTGTTATACGAACTTACTAAGCTTAAATGCTTACTCTGTGTTATTTTTCCATGTTTTATAGTAATTCGGAAGCTCGTTCGGGTTGGAAGTTGGTCGTAGTTATTTCACACTATCCATTAATCCTTTTGGTACTTTCAGTAAATTAATCTCGGATATAATGGCATGTATAGGTTATTTTGGCCAACGATGGCATATAAATGTTTTGTTGAGGCTAACCATGTATATAGCTTGTTTTTGGTATATTTTGATATGTATAATAAGTGACCTTATCATGTTTGATGTGTGATTGATATGGTAGAATGAAAGAAAATAAAATGTGGCTTGAATATGCATATATGAATTTGGTCATTTAGGTAAGTTAAGGTACTTGGTTGATATGCCTTTAAGTTGTCATTTGAGGTGCCTAAGGGCATATTGGTTGTATGTGATGATATTTCATGTTTAAAACTTGATTTTGGCTTGTTTTGAATGCCTTGTTATGGATTGTTGATGTGCAAAAATGTAGGGTTAGGTTGATGTCAAATTGGGTGAGAAATGTGGCTAGGAAATTGACCTATTTTCGTCCACACGGGCAGAGTCACGGGTGTGTGTCTTAGTCGTTTGCCAGGTGACATGACCGTGTGTCCCCTGTATCTTTTAAATTGTTCAAGTCTGTATGCTTACACGACCTAGCACACGGGCGTGTGGTTTGGCCGTGTGGCCCAAGTCAGAGAGTTACAAGGGCACGAACATGGGCTAGGACACGGCCATGTGTCCCTATTTCAAATGCCCACACGGCCTAAGACATGGGCATGTCTCTTGGCCGTGTAACCCTTGTAGCTTGAAAAATTTTAGTGTTTTTGAAAAAATTATTTTTGCATCCGATTTAGTCCCGACTTGTTTCTAATGCGTATTTTGGGCCTCGATGGCTCATATAAGGGATAATATGTTTGATTTCGATTAGTTTATGATATGATTATTATATG
Source organism: Gossypium hirsutum (assembly GCF_007990345.1). Classification (NCBI taxonomy): domain Eukaryota; kingdom Viridiplantae; phylum Streptophyta; class Magnoliopsida; order Malvales; family Malvaceae; genus Gossypium; species Gossypium hirsutum. The sequence continues at coordinate 10,085,492 of NC_053442.1, read as the reverse complement.
ATGTGAAATGTTTGAAATTTTTGTATATTTATTCTGTAAACTCCGGTAATGCTCCATAACCTTGTTCCGTAGATGGATACATGTTAGGGGTGTTATAGGCAAAATTTTCCATATGGCTCGCTGGTGCTTTTATCGCTATGATGATTCTTATAAAGATTCTATTGGTACTGCTTCTCACTCTGGGATCTGTCTCTATGGACCAATTTCTTCTGGTTCTATCACTCGCACAAGTTTTGGCCCTTGTTTAGCCCACGTGTGCTACATAGACAATGGTTTTGTTGGGCATTGTCATCCTGAAGCCGACTTTGTTCATACTAAATCTTACAAGCCCTCTTTCCACTCTACTGTTCAATCATGTGTAGGTGATTCTTCATCCACTGCTTCCAAGCCTACTACCATAGGCGTTGTCTCCAGTGCAACTTGGTATCCTGATAGTGGTGCCACGACTCATATGACTAATGATCCGTTCAAGTTTTCCTGTTGCAACCCTTACATTGGCTCAGGTAAAGTGATTGTGGGGAATGGGAATTCTGCTTCTATTTTTCACATTGGTGAGTCGTATATTTCTTCTGGTTCCATTCACATACCTATCATTGATTTGCTATATGTTCCTGCAATACACAAAAATCTTTTGTTAGTTTCTAAGTTTACAACATATAATAATGTGTTCTTTGAATTTCATCCCTCATGTTGCTATGTGAAGGATCTAGTGACTCACAAGATCTTGCTTCAAGGCGTTGAGTCAAATGGGTTATATCAACTGCTACCCATACCTTCCACAAAATAATTCACTGCTTTCAATAACACTGTCTCTAGTTCCTCTGTCCATGACGCATCTACTAGCAAGTCAATGACTCTTGAAACCACAACTCAGCTCACTCGGTGGCATCAACATCATCCTTCCACTGAATTTTTAGCTAATGTGTCACAATAATGTAATATCATTGTTCCACGAATCAAATTTCCTTCACTTTGTAACATGTGTGCACTTGGCAAGAATCACAAATTGCCATTTAAGTCTTCCACACCTGTCTATACTGCACCATGTAAACTAGTTGTTATGGATCAATGAGGCCCTGCTCATTGTTATTCTAATGGTTATAAATATTATATTTCATTTGTGGACTGTTTCTCTCAACATACACGGATATACTTTCTCCGGAACAAGTCAAATACCTTATAAGCATTTTTACTCTTTAAACAAAATGTTAAGTTGTAGTTAGGAACTAAGATGAAAAAAATTCAAAGTGATGGAGGTGAGGAATTTTGTAGTTTTGACCTTCATCTCCAACTTTTTGGCATTCAACATCGTGTTTCCTGTCGAAGTACCTCTAAACAAATGGACTGGTTGAAAGGCACCACCAATAGATAGTTGAAACTAGCTTAGCCCTTCTTGCTCAAATATCGTTACCTCTATCATATCAGGTTGATGATTTCACTTCTACTGTCTATTTAATGAACTTACTGCCTACAAAAGCACTCCATGGTATATCCCCTACAGAGAAGTTGTTTAACCAACAACCTGATTACAAATTCCTCAAGTATTTGGCTGTCTTTGCTACCCTCATCTAATACCATATAACAAACACAAGCTCCAGTTTTGATCCACTCCGTGCACATTCTTGTGGTATGCTCCAAGTTACAAAGGGTACAAGTGTGTCGACAAACATGGTAGGAGCTTCATTTTACGACATGTATAGTTTGATGAGGGTGTGTTTCCTCATGTTGATCATTCTGATTTATCTACGCCTCTCCAGTTAATAGCTCTACCACTAATGATTCTACGTGTACACTACCACTTGTCCTTTCACCACCACATGTTGTGGTCTCTTCTACTTTGCCTGAGTCTCCATTGCTTCTCTCTACTACTACTTCTCACGAAAGCTTCCACACTTTTCTTCCATCAGTCTCATCTGATTTTGTTAACAACGCGTTATCTCCTGAATCTTCAACAAGTGCTACACAGCATGATCCTCATCCACCTCCTCCTCACAACACCCATTCTATGGTTACAACGAGTAAGGATGGCATTTTCAAACCTAAAGCCTATGTTGCGATTGCTAGTACAATGGAACCCTCCAACATTCATGAATCCATGTCTATCCCATTACGAAAAGATATTGTTGGAACATGGGGTTTGGTTGTCCCTCTTCCAAATCGCCCCCTTGTTGGGTGTAAGTGGTTGTTCAAAAATAAAAAGAATCGTGACAGCTCAGTTGTTCGAAACAAGGCACGCCTCGTAGCACAAGGCTTCTCTCAAGCTGCGGGTATGGATTATCATGAAACATTTATTCCTGTTATTAAAAGTTAACACAGTGCACACTATGCTTTCTTTAGTTGTTTCTAATATGTAGAAGTTAAGACATATGGATGTCAACAATGCATTCTTGAATGGGAGTTTGGCTGATGAGGTGTACATGAGACAACTACCAGGGTTCGAGGTTGCCGATGCTAATGGGAATCTGCTAGCTTGTAAACTTAACAAGGCTCTGTACGGGCTTAAACAGGCTCCTAGAGCTTGGTTTAAAAAACTTCATGATTTCTTAGTTTAGGACTTGCAATTTCAATCTTCCAAGACTGATTATTCATTGTTCTTCAAGAAGTACTTGGTAGTAATGTGTTTCTTCTTGTTTATGTCGATGATATCATAGTTACTGGTGACTTTAATTCTTCGATTGAATCGGTTATTCAATCTCTCTATAGTCAGTTTTCTTAGAAGAGCTTAGTTTTATTCTTGGACTTGATGTGGAATGCCAAGTTTGTTGCTACGCCAATGGTCAGGTCACCAATGTTGTCCTCTCTTGTTGGTTCACACTTCCAAGATAGGACCAAATATAGGCAGATTGTAGGGGGCCTTCAATACATCTGTTTAACTCAACCTAACATTACATTTGCAGTGAATAAAGTCTCACAATATATGAACTTGCCATATGATGTGCATTGGACTGTAGTAAAAAGAATCTTAAGGTACGTTAGATCATGGTCTAGTTTTTCAACCCTCGGCAATCCGTCTGACAGGGTTCCCTGATGCGGATTGGGCAAGCTCACTTGAAGACCACAAGTCAACATCTGGTTTTTGCATCTATCTTGGTGACAACTTGATTGGATGGTCGTCTACGAAATAAGGGGTTGTGTCTAGGTCCACATCTGAGGCTGAATACAAATGCCTTGCAAATACTACTATAGAGATAATTTAGTTTCAGTCTCTTCTCAGTGAGATAGGAATCTCTTTACAACAGGCTCCAGTGGTGTGGTGTGATAATTCCAGCTCTGTAGCCTTGGCTGCAAACCCGGTCTTACATGCACGTGTCAAACATGTTGAGCTCGTTTTGCATTTTATGTGTGACATGGTCTTAAATGGCAAGCTTCAAGTGAACTATGTTCCTGGGCATGATCAAGTAGCAGGCGTTTTAACAAAGCCACTAACAGCAAGCGCATTTTCCATATTTCGAGATCAATTGAATGTTACTACACTTGAAGAATTTCAGCAAGGAAATGCAGAGGGAATATCAGAAGAAATGAATAACAAATAGAATGGCCAACTCAGCTCAATTCACAACTGATTCACCATTCACCATTTGTTTGTTACAAAATATTTCCTTTATAGTAAAAATTATGGGACATTACTTGTATATATATTGAGGTCTTGACAATGAGAATATTTTTCCTTTTATCTATATTTTTTTTGTAGTAAATACTTCTGATCATAGGTGTAGAGATCGAAAATTAATTGTAAATAGCTGAGATGATACCGTTGTTTGTAGCTGTCTAGTAGGACATTAGTGTAATTTGTACCAACACTTTTGCCTTTCTTGGATGAATAAAATATGTACTTAACCTACAAGGAGATTATAATATGAAAATTAATATATGTGTTATAATATAATCTAATATCACACACGTATATAATATATATATAAAAACACTTTCGACCCACTATAATAATACCCTTTATTATTAATTATATTATTAAATTAACATTTATTTAGTATTATTATGTGATAAAAATAAATTTAATATTAATTAATATGATAATATATTAATGTGAAATTAATTAATTTAATCATATCTTTTAAAAGTTCTATTTAAAAAAACATAATATATTATTAATATTATAAATCTATATGATTGGGTAAATTAAAAATAATTAAAAACCAATTTGTGAGATTAACATTATATTAAAATCGATTTTATAAATAATGAAAATTAAATTTGTGAGATTAACATTATATATAAAAAGATAATGTTAATATATTGGTAATCTAATCTGTATAACTTTATTTATTTATTCTTAATTTATATATCAAAACTCAAAAGAAAATAAATATATTTTATAATTTATTTAAATATTAAATTTTAATTAATAAAAATTAAATGTATAAGATTAACCTTATATATATATATAAAGATAATATCAATTTATTGGTAATCTAGTCTAAAAATATAAATATGTTGATTCTTAATTAATATATCAAAACTCGAAAGAAAATAAATATATTCTATAATTTAATTAAATAATTTTTATAAATAAGAATTAGTATTTTGTGTTATCTATGTTTCTCATATTTTTTAAATCTATAAAATCAATAATAAAATATAATACAAAAAAATTATAATTATAATTATTATATTAATATTTTATTATGAATGTAATTTTATATTCAAGATTTAATAGAAACATTATTAATAAAATAGTTATAATTATAATTGTTTTATTAATATCACTTAAATAGGCTTTGGATTCATATTAAATTACATTTATTATTTTAGATTAATTATCATTTAATTAGTGTTGCAATTATATACCAATTAAGCCTAATATTTAGCACTATAAATATATGCATGAGCAATGTATTTTCATTCAAAATAACATCTAAAAAATTACTAGAAAAATCATATTTTAAAATTATTTAGTAGGTTTTGTTTCCATCACAAAGAAAAAAAGTACGATTTTAATTATTATTTGAGATGTTTAGTTATTTTTATTAGATATTTGATAATTTTACTATTATTTTATTTTAATAATGTTTACATAATTGTGAATGTTGTGAAATATTATGTTAAATTTAATAAAGTATTAAAGTAATAGTTCTTTGTAGATGAAAATTCGACTCCTATTCAAAAGACAAATTATTTTATCTAATTATTTAATATTTTGCTATTAATTGTTTCTCACTTTTTATTTTTCACTACTTTTAAAATAAATATAATTTTATTATAAATTAGATTAATTCTCTTCTAATTAGTAAATATATTTTCTTTTAAATCATAAAAATATATTATTTGATAAATTTAAAAAATAAACATATAAAAGCACATGGGGACTAGTATAAGAAAAACAAAAAAAAAAAGAAGCAATTGAACACGTTATCATTTAGTTGAAAAGATTTTATCATTTTTCTAGGCATATATACAAACCCAAGATTAATAAAATACAGAGGGTACGTTTGGTTCACTATAATGAAATAAAGTTGTAATTGAATAGAGCTGTAATAAGTAATTTAATTGTTTGGTTGAATGGAATGGAATAGAACTATAATAGTATTCTTATGTTGTAATAGTATAAGAAAAAAAACTAAAATGACTAGAATACCCTTAGCAGAATTTTTGTAGTGTTAATTATAATTTTTAATCAAATAATATAAGTAATATAAAACATTGTTTGAAGACCAAAATTAAATATAACATAAATTAAAGATATCGAAAATAATAATAGTTTAATAATATATGAAAAGATTAAAATAGTTTTAAATGAAACATATCAAAAATAAAAACATATCGAAAATTAAATATAACCAAAATGTTCTTGTTTAAAGTAAAAAAGATCCAATCCGAATTGTAAATGTAGTTTAACATGTATATATTGTCTTTCCCATATTACTAGAAAAGAGTAATGGTATCATCATTGCAGTGAAGATATTTGTTTATGTCTGTTACCTGATACTTGTCTGTCCACCGATGCAGTAAATAATAAAGATGTTATCAAGACAAGAAATTAACATCACTTGTGTTAAAATATTAAAGCTCCAAATGATAAAACATTAAATCATACATGGACAACATTAATATGACATTTTCGAGCACCTTAAAGACACATTTGGAAAATTTGGAGAACCATTCGAACAACCACATTCGAACATCTTAAAGACAACTAAATTTTGTCTTGTTTTGGACAACCTTACGGCTCAACAAGGCATATATTAAACTACGCCTAACATGTTTATTTCATCATGCTTTGAACAACAGTAAACAACCATTAGGCATTAAATTAAATCAACTCTTTAACACATTCGAACAACTTAAAATACATCATTATTAATATCATAAATCACAACTTTCAGACGCCATAAATTGCAGCATTTAACACCTAAATTTTTAGCTTACTAACATCATAAATCATATCCATTTGGACATCATTAGTTAATATTTAACAATTTAGTTTCACATTGTTCAGACCATTTTAATTCCCTCATCATTTGGTTGATCTTTAATTATTATTTGGACAACAATAAACAACCATCGATCAGACCACCTAAATTGGTAAGAAATTAGACAGCATGCATGCAAACTGCATGCTTCGGCAGCTCCCTTGACAGCTAGAAATTTCACTAAAAATTCTATCTTTTGGTCAGTTAAATTCCTCGACAGCATGCAAACTATCTTTTCTATCTTTGCCTAAAAAATTGATAAAATATTTGTTTTTATTTATTGCACTCAAATCTCAAGTTTACCCAAGAGTTTAATTTCCCTCGAAAAACTCTTACATTACTGCTAGCATTAGCATAAATGCACAAGGGACTAGGATAGGATGTTCCCACCAGCATAGATATATGTTCCATGTGCCATAATCTTAGTACATTTGTCTCATAATGTAATCTTCTTTTCTTTTTGTAATTTATACTAACATGTTATGAAAATCCAAATTATTATTTCTCTAAGAAAAAGCATACTATTATTATTTCCTTGTCCTTATAAACCAACAAAAACTACCAAGCTCATCTCCTGTTCCAAGTGTATTAGATATACACAAATTAGGGAGTGACTTGAGAAGAAATTGGCTGTTATGATCAGCCACGAAGATTAGTTATTGAGTTGCTAAATGAGTCTTTCTTATAAAACAAGTAAAAGTTAAATTGACCACAAGATGCAGGGGACAGTGCAATAATGTAAGGTTGTAATGTAAGGCTCCCTCGACAGTCTGTCTGAGCAGTGACAGTGCACTAAAACTGTTGTAATAACTTCCAATAAGTATAATGATAAGGGGAATAATATTACAAAAAAAAAGACCACAAGATGCAAGGGAAAAAGGAAAAGTTATCGCTAATGATATTAAAGGGTCTCCTAGAGTGTCTAATTTTTCCCCTCATTTCCCAAATATCTCAAGTATGACGTTTACATGGTGGGATTTCATATCCTCCAAGAAGAATCAATTTTCCCCCATTTAATTCTATTACTTGTTTATGCAAGAATGAAATCGAACATTCCTTCAAGAAAATAATAATAATAATAATAATAATACTAATAATAATAATAAGCTAGCCCTTGTGATTTAGTATCCATCCTCTAAACTCCATGCTTCATGGACAATTTGCAATGCTAACTTTAATAAACGTAAATTGGATAATTTTTTCTTCTTTTTTTAAAAAAAAAATCCAGAGCACAATATAAACAGATCATTCAAGAAAAATATAGAAACCATTTCCAATTGAAAACTTCAACAACAGATTTACATGCAATTGCAAAGCCAGATAAAAGGAAATATGGAAATTTAGGAGTTCCCGAACTCCAAGAACTAGAATCAACAGTTCAGAGAAACTAACAAAACTCCCATCTTTTAATATAAGAATCACTGAGATCCGCTTAATCCATCATTACTGGACAAGGGAAGAGTAATACGCGATGCTAACAAGGAGAGAATGCAGGTACATGAAATCAAAATTCCAATTACAGCAATATCTACTCATGCATGAAACTACATTTATGATAAAAATATATATTATGTTTTTTCTGTTTATGAACTAGTAGCCTGAACCATAATGATGACAATCAACAGCCAAAAACAAGAAATTTTAGCCACTTAACTTCACAAAGTCATCATGCCGGGTAAACAGCAAAGAGATTGGCTGAATTTTTTCCTCTTATATCTGGAATATGAAAAGAACTCTCTACTTCGGCAAGATGGAGAAAGAAAATGCAAGACCATAGACATGCATAAACTGTCTCAGCAAAGATCACATGCAAGAAAGGGTTTAAAACAAGAAGTAGAAGTAAAAGGGTACAAAGCATATTACCTTGAAAATTTCTTCTTTTTAGAAACCCTGAAAAAACAACGAAATCCAAGAAATGGGTTTTAAGCAAAGAGTTAAAAATTTCGAAACTAATAAACTAAAGAAAAGAAACACTGTCTAACATTTCCAGTAAATTTTTTTGTCATCTTTTTCTCTATTTTCTTCGCCTTTGCTTCAGTTTCTAAAGTACAAAAGAGAAACGTTAAAAAGAAGGAAAAAATAAATTACCTGAAATATGGGAACAGAAGGAGAGAAAGTTACAGATCTGTGGGAGAAGATGAAGGGGAAGATCTGAAAAATGGCAAGAAAGTGAAGGAGAAGATGAAGGAAGGCAGAAATTGGAAAATTGGGAAAAGAGAGCCGGATGGAATAGCCAATCGGATATGTAGGCAATGAATGGCTATTACAGCCTTTTCATGTAATAGGGGCTGAATGGATTCAGGCTGTAATGATATTACAGCCAACCAAACGTTGGTTTGGTGGTGGGCCCACCGAATTGGGGGAATGCATTCCTATTCCCCAACCAAACATCATGTTATGGTAATCATCTAGTGAACGAAATGCTTCTCATTAAACTTCTTTTTAAGGTTAATTTTTTCAAAAAAAATTAATTTTAAAATTAATGTGCTTTAACACACTTAAACTCACATCCTCTTGTATTGACAATAATATTCATACTAATTAAATTAAGACTCAATCCACATTTAAGTTTGAATTTTAGATTTATTGAATGTATTTTAAAAAAATAATCCTATGAATTATCTATTCTAACCTTGTAATAAAAATTAAAAATTCATGAAAGAGTGTAAAAAGAAAAAGCATCCGACAAACCCAAAATCATCTGCAAAAGCTTATGTATTCCCATGGAGTGAACTTCACTCTATTCTTGTTTCAATAATAATAATCTAGAAGATGGAGAATCATCCATCTTATTTAAGGAAAATGGGAAGCAGATCAATTGTCACAACCAACCCTTTTTAAGCGGTGGCCTTTTTAAGTGAAATTCCTCAAATTTATTTTCATGAAAAACTTTCACATAAATATTACTATCGAAAATTAATGTTTTTAATTAGGTAAAGTTTAATAAGAAGATCAATGATAGGTAAAATTTTACTAAGAGTATCGTTTATTAAAATTTTGTTTAGGTTGAAGTTTTGGTTTAATGATAAGGGAATGTTTTGGAAATTTTGAGATTTTAGTATTAGGTTTGAGAGTTTTTTTTTTCCAAATTTAATCGGATTTAAGTTTAGAGCACAAGTTTGTAAAAAAATTTAAACTAATTAGTCCCTCCTCAACCCATTAATAAGAGGATAATGCGCTTTAACGCACTTGAACTCACGTCCTCCTATATTAGCAACAATGTCCATGTCAATCAAGCTAAGACTCAATCGAAATTTTTCATCATATTACTAAATTGACATCTAAAATAATTATAATATTTAAATAATATTTATTAGTTAAAAAATTGATGTAAAATAGAAGTTGTGATAATTATACATTTAAAAAAATTATGATAATTACACATTTAAAAATAATTATAATTTAGTTTACAGATAAATTTGATGTAAAAATATTTTACTAATTTTAAAATAGAATTATTACTTGAATAAAACTTTTTTTTTGGTGAAACTTGAATAAAACTTTAAGCATAAAATGTAACAAAAAGTTGTGATAATTATAGTTATAATTTAATTTACAATTATTAGTTGAAAACAAATATACATTAATTTGAAATTATTATAAAAATATTTTTTAAAAATTTATGGTAATTTTATTTAGATAAAATAGAGTTAAATTGAATAGATTTGTAAGCGTCTTAATTATCACATAATTAGTATTAGAGTTATATACCACTTAAAATTTGATTCTTCAATGGGGTAACATCGAATCATATTTGTTTTTACAACAATAGCACCAGAGAGAGATAAAATATTATTTTAATTGATATTGAGATAATATGTGATTACGATATTTTTTTTTAATTTTTTTCTAAGTTAATTATACTATGCGAAGTAAATAATGTTAAATCTGTTATCTATTTGTTCATTATTTGTTTGGTATAGGTGAAAATATTTTACAAATTTGCTTTTAAAAAAATTCAATTCCAACAATTATTTTTAACCGTTATTATTAAATGTGATCATTAATTAAATGCTTCATATAATTTCAAAGTTGTATATTATTTTGATAGTTTTATGTATTAATTCAATTTTTTATTTCCATTATTTTTGAAGCATTATTTTATTTTTCAAAATTAATTGATCTTTAGTATAAATTAAATTAATCCTCACTTATTTAGGATAAATATATATTTGAAATTATAAAACATATTATTAATAAATTAAAATTGTATAAAATCATGCATGTGACGTTAGAAATTAGCTCTGATTATAAGTGTAACTTCTTCAGAAATGAAAAATAAAATGATCATTTTTGGCCTTAAAAATCAATTATTTATGGAATAGAAATTTTAAAATATAAATGAAGTTTGATATATGATTAGTAGAAAATTATGTTATAAATTTTAGTGCATTTCGCAACTAAATTGGCTTATTTTAGAGTAAAAAGTACTAACCTCCATAGTATTTTTTAGTATTCTTAGGATATTAGTCATTAGAATAAATTTATCAATTAATCACAAACTTTTGTGTGACGTTTAAAATAACATCACAAAATATATTATAAATGTGAAAAAAAATAAGTAATCGTCACCTTTAATTATTTGATAGCATCTCTTATATGGCAAAAAAATAAATTATTAATTTAGGTTGTTATATGTTTGACACCAACATTTACCTATCAAAAAGCTTGGTGGGAATTTATTTTTTTGATGTCTCGGAAAATTATGATACTTTTTTGTCATCAATGTAAATTCATTTTAATGGAATCACTATTAAAAAAATTTAAATTTCGGGTTGAATTTATTAAAACGAATCATTTTAAACAATTAAACTAATAAGTTTTTGGGGTGAGAACGAAAATAAAGAGTAGAATTGTTGAGGGACTTGTTAACAAAATTAGTAACATTATTAGAGAAATTAATATTTAGTGCATACAGATTCAATTGTAAATAACTAAACTAGGTGAGATTAAATGAGAGACTAAGCAAGTCATTACTAGAGGTGTTCATGGGCCGGGCGGCCCGGCCCGGCCCGACGGCCAGCCCAAAATATGGGAGGGTTTAGGTAAAAATATAGGCCCGAAATATGGGCTTCGGCAAAAAAATGAGGCCCGATTAAAAAACGGACCGGGCCTCGGGCACCACTTTTTTGGCCCGGGCCCGGCCTGGCCCGAATAATAAATATTTTTATTTTTTTTTATTTTTTAAATTTTAAAATACTTTTTTTAAATTTTTTTAATTTTAAAATTTTTTAAATTTTTTTAAAATACTTTTTTTAATTTTTTTAATTTTAAAATATTTTTAAAATACTTTTTTTAATTTTTATTTTAATTTTTGAAATAAATTTTTGGTATTTATTTAAAAAAAGGGCCGGGCCCGGGCTTATGAATTTTTTCCCGGGCTGGGCCTGGGCAAAATTCTAGGCCCATATTTTGGGCCAGGCCCGGGCTAGGACCCGGGCCGAAATTTTTTTCTGGGTCCGGCCCGAACCCGGCCTAGCCCGGCCCATGAACACCTCTAGTCATTACTATGTTATTGATATTAACAATTAGCTTAGGAGGAAACCTTAATCTACCCATTAATTCCCATCGGCCATTACAAAACCAAATCTCAACCATTAGGTATGCTATAATATTATTTTATAAATGAACATATGTTAAATAAAAGAAAAGATGATAGAGTTAGATTTTCTTCATCTTCATCAGATGGCACTAAAGAAAGAAGGAAAGAAAATTTGCATGCACATTTCTTCCATTTCCTCCATTAGGATATTAAAACCTTAGTGGCTTGAGTATAAGAAAAATGCATTTCATGTTTTGATTTTAATGATTTATATGTTGAATGTATGAATCTAATATTGTTTTTATGTTTGAATTATTGTATGTAACTAAAGATGAAGCCAAAACCTCGAAACCAAAAGAAAAGGAAAAAGCGATCGACCACTAACGACATTAATTTGTGCTAATATAATTTTTTTACATGATTTTTTTAAGTAGCTAAGCTAAGGAATTAATAGTGGTGATTGTTGAGATAAATGGATCACCATGTTTTTATGACATTGAAATTGATTGGTATAATATTATTTATATGTATATGTGATATTGACTGGGATATCATGACGAAAGTGATAATGATGAAACTTGGATATGCCCTATTAAATGATGTCGAATAGAGTTTTTGGTATAGTTGGTATGACATGGGATTCGTTTGTCTTGAAGGAAGCATTTTGACACTAATGTGCAATTTATTCCAGCACTTAAGTGCATATTGTGGAGTATTAGGGGATATCAATGCATTTATGCCCCCATTAGCACTTATGTGCATAATATGGAATGTTAGGGGATTAATATGCAAATTCATGCTTGAGTCTACATTTTGTTAATAAAGGCAAAAAAATGAAGATGGAATTTGGCAAAATGAAATGGTTCAATGGTGTAATGATTTGTGAATATGAATAGCATAATGACAAATGAGTTTTAATACATTAAAGACCATTCCTAATGCAAGTTTAAACACCCTTGAGGTGATATGATATAATGGTATGATTGTTTGAGTATGCTTAAAGACCAGTCGTATGATGATTATAATAACATATTTTTATCTAATTTATTAATAAAGGCATTGTCATTTTTGTTTTCAATCTTTATTCCTATGTTAAACAAGTTGTATAATGATAAATTCCTAAGAATAATCATACCATTCTTAAATGTTCTAGTAAAGTATTATTGCAGGCTTGGACATTGAGACTAATATGTGCTTGATTGATGACAAGTGTAACAACCCGATAGTTAGGGGTGACGAAAAGTGTAGTTTCGAGACTCTATTTCCATAAATCAGGCCCGTGAATACTTTCATAAAGTAGTTATGGAGTTATAATAGAGGCGAACTAAATTTTGGAAAAGTAATTTTCATGAAATTATGAGTTATTGAGGTACAGGGACTAAATCGCGTTAGAGTCAAAAGTTAGATTATAGATTAAAATAAATTAAAGGGACTAAAGTAGTAAATATACATTTATTTTATGTTGTAGTGGACGGTCATTAATGATGTATATTATATATATGTTAACTTAATATATATGTTATAATAATAAATAAAAGGAAAACAAAATGAAAGAAATATAAAGGAAAGTGGCATGAAAGAGAAAGTGAAACCGTAGGGAGAAGAAAGAAAGCTTGGATGGCCATAAGGGTTTTTAAGTATTCAAGCTTCAATTAGTTAGTCAATTTAGTCCCTTTTCTTGTAATTTTTACGTTTTTGGAATCTCGGTACTTAGAGCTAGCCGACCCATGTTATAATTTTTAGTATTGTTCAAGATTGATGATGTTTCCATTGTTGAGTAGTTAAACATTAAGGGTTTATTTGATAGATTTTAAAGTTAGAAGTGAAAAAGGACTAAATAGTAAAATTAATTGTTGATTTTGAGCAATAAGGACTAAATTGTGAAAATTCCAAATTTAGGGGTAGAATTGAAAATAAGGAGCTAAATTTGGCTTAGAGTGAAATTAGTATAAAAGTTCGAGGTTAAATGTGAAGATTTAATTAGTCTCTGTTTAGGGACTAAATTAAAGATTAAGCAAAATGTGGTATAAAATTTGAAATTTGATGAGAATTGAGTTGTGTATTATTAATCTATTTTAATTATTGTATTTTGTAGCGAACATCATTCTGGAATCCTTGAGTAAAAAGGGAAAAAAACAAGGTCGACGTCGAGTAGCTCGGAATATATGATTGTATTTCTATAATCCGAACTAAACTATAATTTATTGTATATTGATATAATTTTCATGGTAAGCATTAAGGTGAGATTTGTGATTTGATTGGGTTATTAAAATCCATTGTTGCTTATGAAAGCAAATGATACATAATTGAAAAGTATGTGTATTTTTATATATGTGTGAGTTGGAAATATATATATTGTGTATAATTATATATGGTATAAATGTGAATTTGATACATTGGCTGAAATTGAAGAGGAAATAAAAACCCTATTAACTTTTTCGGGCCAAGTCGGATATAGATGGCATGCCTTAGGATAAGAAGAGTTCAGGGATTACTTCGTCTGCCTATCCGTCCGAGTCCGAGTCGTGTTAATAGGGAAATAAATATGAATTATGAAATTTAAATATGTGAAATGGAAATGTAATATGTGAAATGGATTGGAATGGAATGAAATTTTGGATTGAGCCATGAACATAGATTGACTATGTTCAAATGGAATATGGATCAATAATGTGGTTTGGATGGTGTCGTTTCATGATTAAATATCAAATGATTTATGAGAGGCTATTGATATAACAAGAGTTGAGAACTCAACTGCATACTAGAAACTAAAATGGAAATTGTGTAATTGTATAATTGAAAATGCCATGTGTTAATGTTGCAAAATGTGTAAAGTAAAGTAGTATTGCCATGAAAATTGCATGATTTAAATTCATAATGAATTTTAGTTTGAGCATTTTATGTATTTATATCTTGTTTTAATATCCGGATTATAGAAATACCATTGAGTTATATTCAGCATACGATTTTATTTTCCGTGCGCAGGTTAGGTACTTTTCAACTTATCGCCAATTCAACATCCATCAACGATCTCAAACCCAAGTGTGATGATGTTTTTTTGTAATTGCATGTACCTAGGAGGTCTTTTGAATGATAGTTGTTATGTAATGTGATGATTTTAGGAGTCCTATGTGTAATGGTATTTATGTGTTCATAAAGTTGAGGCTTAATCTATGTTTTGGTATGTTAGTCAAGCTTAATGTTTTGCATGTGTTTTAGTTTTAAGCTTGGTAGCCTAAATAGCTAAAACATTAGTTCAATTATGGTCATTTGGTATAAATGAATGTTTGGATAGTTGATGTCTTATTGATATGTTTGGAAATATAAAAATGTGGTACCAATGAGGGTACATTGGTTAGACACTTAAGATGGATGTTTTGGCATGTTTTAAGCATGTTTAATTCTGTTTTGAATAGGTTAAATGGTTGGGAATTGGGTTGCTTAGTGTCTAAGTAAGCATGATTTGGTAAACTTGAGTTTTAAGGTGTAGTTAGGTACACACGGTCTGTCACACAGCCGTGTGTCTTGTGAATTTTAGTGCAGGTTTCACACGGTCTAGCACACGGCCTGCGACATAGCCGTGTGACCCAAGTTAATGAGTTACACGGGCAAAGACACGGGCTGGGACACGACCTTGTGTCTCAAGTCAGTGAGTTACATGAGTAGAGACACAGGCTGGGACACAACCGTGTGACCCCTGTTTTTAAAATTTTCCCCAAACCCTTTTAAATTGTTTCAAATTAGCCTCTATTTGTTTTCTAATTATTTTTAAGGTCCCATAAACTCATATTAAGGACTGTAAGAGTATTTTTACACAAATTTTAAATGAAGTAGCAAACCTTAATTGGGTGAAGTAGGTCATTCTACTAATATCATCGGATGTAGATAGTTAGAGTATAATCCAATATTATGATGCTAATAATTGGAATAGTTTTGTTAGGTATCCAACTTCTAGTTTTCAAGAGAGGATAAATAGTGATCAAAATGTAAATTGTGGAAGACTAAGTTTAGCATTGCATAGCATATCTCATTACTCTGTTGTAAAAGATAATAATAATATGAAAGTATTAGATTAGCATGTTCTACTCTCGGTATAATATGAATGTTAATAGTTAGCTTGCACCTTTGATTATGTTGAAATTAAATGTTCTGATCGGTTAGTAATGCCGGTGACCCTAATTCGTCGACGGAGGTGGGTTCGGGGTGTTACAACAAGTGTTGTTATGTATATGTCAAGTTAGCACATAAGTATATGTTAAAGAACAATATATTAGATTGACCCACCATGAGAATGTTTCTCGGATTATTATGTAATAGTTACGACATTTCCTTATGGTGATAATTGTAAGTATGATCCTTAGACTTGAGATCATCATTGTTCCAACATCATGAGTCATATACTTTGACACAGTCAAATGTCTTTCGTAAATGGTTGTACTATAAAGATTGATGTGGGGTGTGCCATAATTTGTGTAGTGGGATGTGAATGATCAAGATAAGATTTGTATCTTCTACATAATGGGAGTGATATCTCAAGCTTCTTGATTGCATGAGACTTGAAACACATGACCATGCTCTAATGAGTTTATATGAGATACCACACTAATTTGTTTATCTTAGTTTACTCTGGAAACCAAGAAACAATAGATTAAGCTATACAAATGTAATTGTTCCATGACTTGTATTCAATTTAGATATCAAGGACAAAGTGATATACTACATGATAACATTATCACAGAAAGGTAATGTCGAACCACGACTTCTTGTAACTTGGGTAGCAATGATGCATTACTAGATGTCTCTCATTATTTGTAACATTAGAAATATTCTAATATTATTGCCAACATTGCAAGATCACACAGGATCACACATTATGGTTAAAACAATTGAAATATGTAGAAAGACGTGGTTATATTTAAATTGATTCTCGAATAATATTAATTATAGAAATGTTCACATAATTAATTTAATTCGATAAAGTCAAATATCAAAACACAATGAATGTGCATGCTTGATATACACACATAGACACTCAATTTAATTAGTGTGAACTGGGCTTAACATATTTTTAAATTGGGTAAATCATATTAACGAAATTGCTAATTAGATAATTAGGGATTTTCAGTTAAGGATTATTTTAAGGAATTTTAAAATACTGATACTTTTTTAGAATGAATATAATTTTATGAAAATCTCTTAACAATTTTTATGTGTGATTATGTGCATTCAAAACACGTTTTTGGATAACAGGAAAGGATATCAATCATTTAATCCTACATTCAAAACATTTTGAACAAAAACAAAAAGGATGTCAATCCTTAAGTCCGCCTTATTAGTTACCCGAATAGATACACAACTAGTAGTGTGTGATTTCGGTTTTTGAGAAAAAAACTCTTCAAAAAGGTTTTTTAGAGAATTTTCGATCATTTTGTTAGGTGGATCATGTAGAGGCCGGGACGTTTTCATTGCAACTAGGATTTGTAACATTGACAAAAGAATCAACCGCGTCACAAGGGTTGTGATTGCTGGAATTATTTTTCTACTGCATCAAGTGTACTGGCATTCCAACAATGATACTATGTATCCTTTGTCGAATAGTATAAAATTTGGTTTAATTATGCTTCTAATACTTTATATTATATACTTCTCCACTTAATACTTTTATTATGCATTGAAATCAAATTATGTTAGCATCCCTAAGCTTTCCATGCTCAACATACAGATGAATTTGTTTTCATACATATGTATCAAGTAGATTTTGATTAGATTGTGAGACTCCAGCAGCATCCAAACCTTATACCTTTGCTCAACCCAATGTTTGTATTATTTCTTTTGTGTGGTTGATTTGTTAATAGCATGTACTTAGTGTAGGAAGCTTTATGAGTCTCGCATGATGATTTTAGTCGTTTGGTTGATTATAGTCGTGTAATTTAAATAATAATTTCTCATGTTGACTAACAACAACCCACACATCGCTTGTTTCAAAATAATACCTATAAATTTAATTACATGTCACTAATACTATTTTTTGTTTGACATTATTTTATTTTACACACAAATTTATATTTACTCAAAATGTTAGGATTTTAAATGCATTGCTAATAATTATATAATAACATTTTCTCGCATCTTTAGTTTCTAATTATATTTGTTTTTCTGGACACAATGTCTAAAATTATTTATAGTCTCTTTCTACCTTATAAATAGAAGAATAATACACTTCAATATACTCGAACCCACATATTCTTGTATTGACAATAGTGTCTATGTCAATCGAATTAAAACTCAATCCACTTTTTAAAATTTATGCTTTATTTATGTAAAAGAAAAAAGATTCAGGGTAAGTTTGAATGGATGGTGTGTTTATCTGCGGTTAGTTTAAAAATAACAGTAACAATAAAATTAAATATTATAACAATACTATAACGTGAGATAAAAATAAGCTAAACGCACCATAGCGCACCCTACCGCCCATCTAAACCCACCCTTAATCTATTGATTTTCTTTTAATTTAGAAAAGAAAAATCATTGAAAATGAGAATCTAAATTCACTTTTTAACTTTCTTAGTTCCTTTACAATTATGATAATATTTGGATGTCGTGTAAAGCTGTTGGTGATAGAATCTCTGGCTTATTAACTAATCCCAGCATGTTAAAGTCATTTTTAATAACATGGGCGCCTTTGACTAACCCCTCTTTTCACTCCCTCTGAAAATCACAATCTAAAACTCACTTTTTAATATTTTATTTTTAAAAATATACCATGCTTGAGTTAATATATTATTTAATATTTAAATTTGAATAATTATAACCGATAAATATTTAATTGAAAAAATAAACATTAAAATTAAATTCGGGTTTTAAATTAGAATAAAAAATTGAAATCCAACCACCAAATATTATATTAACCTTTTATTTTTATTTCATAAAAGAATTACATTTCTTTAAATAGTAATGGTATAAACCACTCGTTCAACTAATATCCATGAATTACAATTCTTAATCAATTCTCTATAAATAAATAAATAAATAAACAACATTTGGCAGGTTGATTGGTTGGGTAAGAAAATAATTAAATTAGTTGTAATAATATATCTACCCCATCACTATTGTCAATCACAGCGGATTTGAGCCGGCAACAAGCTAAAACTTCATTATATTTTTAAAATTTTATGATAATACAATAATAATCATGTTTACAAACATATTTTTATGAATCCAATTGATAAAGGTAGGTTAAAAACCATGCTTTTATACATGGTGATAAAATATTTAATTTTATAAATCAGCACATATATTAATTTAATAATTAAGATATTCACCACTCGAATTGCGCTAATTACGATACTATTAAAACTTTACTTTTTTTCTTTTTAATTCATAAAAAATTGTTAATAAGCAGGTATTGATATCTATTGAATTATAAAATACTTCCAGTTAAAACAGTTAATAACGTCCGTTTCATTCTCCTTGGACACAAACGAAGACCCCCGAAAATTTGTCCAAAAGTCACTCGTCATCATAAAACATTAATTAATGAGTTTTAAGCATTTTATTAATAACCTTAATTATGCGATCCAGCTCATCAGATTCCCTCTAATCACGATTCCCCTAACCTAAGAGAAAAAGATAACACCCCCATCACACTGTCCACTTTCGCCACCCACAGCCCTCATCCGACGCTCAAGATCAATCCTTACCCACCGCTTTATCCGTACCAAATCAATAGCTTTTCTACTTTACTAAATTACCCTTCTAACGTTTAAATGATCGACCGGTTGAGAGTTCCATTCATTCGACGGAAACAGTAAGGCTATGATCGTAAATCAACATGGTGCCCGTGTTTTTAGTTCACTGCTGGAAAATACCTGTAAATTAGTGCTTCTCAAGGAAAAAAAATAAAATTAAGGGTGTCCGAGAAACGGCAGTGAAGAAGCTTTAAGCAAAGAGCCTTTTCTCTTCTTCGTTAATGGCAGATCTTTCGTTTTCTTGATTTGCATTTTGAGTTTACGGCCTCCTTTGTGACTTAACTGAGTTTAATTGTTCTGCTGAGTTGAATTAGGAAATCATCGGAGATGCTGGACGGAATCTTAGGCCGTGGTTTTGCCTCCAAATGGTTTATATTTTCTATTACAACAGATGCATTATTCTTGTTCTCTTTTTTCCTTTCTTTTATAAAAATAAATAAATTGACGATAAATTTTTTCCTCTCGTTTTTCTTGCAGTAAGTCATTGATAAAACTGATAAAGAGTCGGATCGATGTAATAAGGAGGAAGAGGAGTGCGACGCTTAAGTTTTTGAAGAAAGACATAGCTGATCTGCTCGCTAATGGCCTTGATATTAATGCTTATGGCAGGGTAATTTCTTTTAAAAATTATTATTCCTATTTTTAGTCCTTTTATTCGGTGTTGAAATTATAGGAAAAGAGGTCAAATTCAAAAAACCGACTTAAATGTATTTTTTTTCCTTTAATTTTTAGAATGTTTAATAGCGGAAGACGAAGGTTTGAAATTTGTATATATATTGACTGGCTTGTTTGAATATCTCAAAATGTTAGTTTTTTTTTTAATAAAATGAATATTTATGGACATGAAATTAAAATGAATTTTGTGTTAAATTTTTGCGAGGTGGTGCAACAGGTGGAAGGATATATAGCTGAATTGGTCCTTTCCTCTTGCTACGATTTTGTTGAGAAATGCTGCGAGTTCGTGTCGAAGCATGTTTCACTTATGCAAAAACTGAGGTATATGTGGCTGTATTATTTATTTCACTTTGGTAGACTTTATGTTTACATTGTCTCTGTAATGAATGAGGGTGAAATTGAAAAGGAAGTCTGAATAAGATTAGCATTCAACTATGCTGCGAAATACAGAAGAGTAGCAAGGAACTAGGTTTTATCATCTAATGGCTAAATTATAAAATTTTAAGTTTATGCTGGGGAAGACATATGAGCAAATTAGCATATGCCAGATAGTATATTCTAACTATGCTTCAGCATTAAAGGTTTTTCAGCTTTCAGGGGACATAAGATGATGGGTTGTTGCAAGGAACTAGGTTTTTTAGGCAATGGTAAAATTATAGAATTTTAAGTTTATGCTGGGGAAGAGTAGAAGACATATGAGCATATTAGCACAGATAGCGGAGGGGCTGTGAACTTTTTTCCTTGAAATTATCATTAATAAGCAGATAAAAACAGTTGCTTATTCTTGTCAATCAATGCACAGTGACTGCCCCGAAGATTGCAGGGAAGCTGTTTCATCTCTGATGTTTGCAGCTGCAAGATTCTCTGATTTGCCAGAGTTACGTGATCTTAGGCAAATATTTCATGAAAGATATGGAAATTCCCTGGAATTATTTGTCAATAAGCAGGTAATTTCTGATAATCTGCTATAAAAGAGATTAATCTATGGTCCCATCACTGCTTTCTATGACCAACATTATAAAATTTGATGATAGCTTGTCGAGAATTCAGCTTCAAATTCTTTCACAATGGAGAAGAAAGTCAAGGTAATGCATGATATAGCATCAGAGTTTTCCATAAAATGGGACTCTGAAGCTTTTCAGCGAAGAATGTCTAAACCTACCGTGATTCCACAGGTATGCTTCATTTGTTTGATCTTTACTTTTTAAGTATTCTTCTTGAGGTTATCCATACCTTGTCCTCACAGTGGAACTCTTGTGATCTCTGTAATTGTTCCATAGGACCAACCTAAAAGTTATGGGTCTTCCCATGTCAATGGTCATAATCATAAATCAAAAGATGGAAGAAGTGCTGGTTCACAAGACGATAAAGTTAAAGTTTTGTCTAAAGAAAAACACGAAGTAGGTAAGGGTGAGCGTAGACGGGGCAACTGCAAGGAGGATAATGTCTCAAAAAGGGATGAGATCATATTTCCACCTAAACAGGAATTTGCTGTTGAGGGGTACCAGCCACATCATGTCAGGGAGCAAGCTTCTGCAAGGAAGAATGATCTCAACATTCCATCATGGCAAAAACAGGAAGTCTCTGCTGGTAAGGTTGAATTTTGGAATGGGAAGGATGATGTTGCCTTCAAAACAGCAAGATTGAGCAGTTCTTCTCATGGAAAAATAATGGAAAGAGCTGATGGTGGAGCCAAACTACAAGATGGTAGGCAGAATGGTACGCCTAGAATATATAACCAAGATGTTCTACTTCAGAGAAAGCATGATCTAAGTCCTAGTTATGCAGCTTCATGGTCCAAGGGTGAGGAATTCGCTGCTGATAACTCTGGTCACCAGTATGGTTTTCCAAATGCTACAAGAAAAACTGATGAAGAAGATGAACTGAAGTGGAAGTCCCACTTTAAGAGTGGTATCCCTCCTCCTTATGTTAAACCAAGTACCAAACCAAAGGATCACAGGCATGATGCCAATGTGGGATCTTCTCTTGCTGGTTTTGACAGCAATGGGGTGTCCGATGATCCTTCAACACATGACAGGGCATATGTGGTTAATAGGACAGATAAGTACAAGGAAGGGTTAGATCATCCTGGTAAAGAAGAGCAGATAATTCCGCCTGTTAGAGTGAATAGTCATGATCGTGATCGTGAGAAAGATTATTACTATAATCATGATGCAAGTGATGCCCCTGTACCAAGACGAAGATCATCGAGAAGGCGACATTCGAAATCAACTTCTGGTCTTACTGAAGTTGATAATGCTGAAGATACTGAATCTGCAAGGAGAAAACACAGAAGCAGGAAAAGAGATGACTCAAAACGAGGTCTGCAAATTTTATTCGATGATGAGCAGCATAAAGACAATGAGGAGGAAAGGATAATTGACAAGCTGTTGATACATTACAGTAAGAAACCGCCATCTGGTGAAGAGGGAAAGATAAGAAGAAAGTCTAAAAGTCGTCATGCACATCATATGGGAAGTGATGTGTGTGAAGCTCCTCAGAAATCAAGTAGGGATACATCCGATGATATGTCCGAGACCATTTCCCGTCCAGCCCGTTCAATATCTCTCCCTCCTGCACAAACAGCTGAATCAAAAGGAACCAAAGTTTATGCTCGTGCTAGCTCATTCGAGTCTGATAGGTCGAGTGCAGCCCAGCATGTGCATCCAAAGTTACCAGATTATGATGATTTGGCCGCTCACTTTGCAGCAATGAAAGGGAGATAAAGCTTTGGACCTTTCTGTGTCATTTTTTTCTCCAATCACTATTGCGTTGCTTCCATCTTAAAACTTCATTTATTTGCTTAGCTGAGTTGGCGCTGCTGCTGTCTTCTAGTACCCCTGCCTGCATATTGTTGGTCCATCGCTTGCCATTGCTATTGCTTGGTAGTTTGAGTATATTTTCTTATGTGCTTATAGCACTTTTATTACTACTTCTATGACCAACGGCTGTAACTAGCATTTATATACTTGCTGATTCTTTTTATTTTACATGATTAAGGTGGTAATTGTGGGCTCATGCTGCATGACTCGAGTTCCATTGAGGTTTACTTTTAAAGTGAGTACACGATTCTCGTTTTTAGGGATTTTTAGGTTCAATTACCTAAAAATCATGTCTTGCTTACCGAGTAAAAATTTAGCTCGATCGACACCTAAAGAATATACTTAAGAAAATGCAAAAAATAAATAAATAAAAATTCGCACTCAATTAAGTTATTACCATTAATTAAAATAATCAATTAAGTTATTCTCTTTTAACAGTTTTTATGAATAATCACATTGATTTTTAAAATAAATTGACGGATCATTCTAATGGTGATAACTGATAATTTTTTATTTAATCTAATATTTTCATTAAAATTATAAAAAAATCATAAAAATTATAAAAATATTAAATATTAAATATTAAAATTGATATAAGCTTATTAAAATTTTAAGAAATTATAAGTATTAAAAAAATCTAAAAAAATTTATTGATATATAATTAGTAAAACTTATTTAAATTTTTTTAAAAAAACTTATTAGAGTTCTTTAAAATAATTAAAAAATTGTAAAAAAGAATATTAAAATATTAATATTTATGTAAACTTATAAATTTTATTAAGAAATCTTAAAATTGTGAATAGGACCGATTGGCCCGAAATAGACAAAGGTATTGATATGGGGAAAGTCATCAGAACAGTTGACTTGGGAACTAGACAATTGAACCGATTTTTTTATTTTTTTAATATTTTTATCAAACCAAAATTTCATTATCTAATTATTAGCATATGTTAGTGTCACGGGCCAAAGTGCAAAGCCCGTGACCATGCCGCAAGAAGCGCCCCATGGAGGTCTATCGATTAGATGGGGGACATTCAGCCCACAAGAACTGGCCCGATTCAGAGAGCTACTAAAGAAGCCTATCAGATTGAAGCGTGGTTGGCCCAATGATGAAGACATGGCAACTTAGGCAATTTTGGTAACTAATCTTAGAAGATAAAATAGAATCATATCTTGTAAGATTAGATTAGATTTGATATGGTAAATCTTGTAAATCCCTAAAATCAAGGGATATAGTGAATCTCATCCGTCGATGTACATGTATCTTGACCGTCGGTTTTGGGGGAGCTCAACTATAAATAGAGAGCCTCCCCCTCATTTGTAAATCATCCATTGTAACTTGAATTCTTAAGAGTAATAGAATTCTTGAGCATTTACTCAAACACTTTGTGTGCTTTCTTTCTTTAGCTTTCTGTTGTTCTCTTGTGGCTTCTTTTGGCACAATCGCTTCCGCTATATAAATTGGTGCCTTGGAGGAGTTCTAAAAGAATCCTCTCTTTTGGGAGTTAAGGCTGACTTGGGCGAGTTTGGACGAACGGATCGCCTAAGGCCGCACGGATTGCGAGACGAAAGGTCTAGCCCCGTGACATTAGAATGAAATATTCTAATCAATGTTTTCAGCACTGGACCGATAGGCAAATCGATCAGGCCATCGATTTGCATGTTTGACTAATTCATCCCGTTCAATTAAATAATACATAAAAAATCGCTTGAACCCTCTGGTTCTTAGGTCAACCGATCTAATGTTTTTCTTTAGACCTATACCCTTATTGATTTCAATCTAATTAATCCAATTGATTAATCTGATCCAATTCAAGTCTTTATGTTTTTTTAATAATTTTTATAAATTTATATCAATTTTCATACTTTTAATATTTTTATAATTTTTATGATTTGTATAGTTTTTAAATAGGTTTTATAAAATTTTAAATATGTTTTATTAATAATTTATTAGATTTTTTATATTTTATAATTTTATAATTTTTTTTATGATTCTATATCAATTTTCATATTTTTTTAAGATTTAATAATTTTTATATTTTTTTAAATTTTCAAAATTTTTCTAATTCCTTATAATTTTTTAATATTTTTATGAAAAAATATTAGATTAAACCATAAGTTATCACGTGTTACCATCTGATTTAGTCGTTAATATATTTTAACAAGTCAACGTAATTAATGATGGAAACCATTAACAGAGAAATTTAATTGATTATTTTAATTATTGACAATAACTTAATTGATTTTTAAAAGTTTTTTTTTACATGTAAGTCTGCACTTAAAAACTTACTACCTGTTTGGTTAAGTGGTATGGGCTTGTCGTGTCATAGTAATCTGTGTGTTTGGTTTGTTAGATTGGTCATTTGACGAAGCCATCATTCAAACATTATTACTGGCAACACCGAATGCCAATTCAATAGAATATTCTTATCTCTTAGGATTGGCTATTCTGTTATCTGGAATAGAAAAAATAAAAAAATTAACAAAATTATACTTAACAAATAACGACGTTTGAAAGAAGAATTATTCCAATTGGAAATCCATGAACAACGGCAAACAAAATCAATTATGAATCCTAGGATGAATTCTATTATTTGATTTCTTGTTTTATGCAATAAAATCTTAGTTTCTTTGTTTTCAATTATGAATGTTTAATTATTCTTAAGTTGATAATTCTAGAGTGTTAATCCATGTTTGATGTGCATAAGTCTGAGGTTGAATAGACCTTTCTTATGATTAGATCTTGCATAATTCAACGGAGTTGCATGCAATCCTAGAAATATGACGACATAAATCTACCGGATTAGAGTCAAATCTAATAGGGAGTTCATATAGTGAATTAATGCAATAATAGGGGTTTTAATTAGAAAGAAAATTCAATTAATCAACCTAGAGTTAGTTGCTCTTATGCTCGAAAGAGATATTAGTATAAATTAGGAATTTCTACAGATCAAAGAGCTAATAAAAAAAAGAAATTGCATAAATTAGATTGAGAATTATAGATTAAATTTAGGTGGATTCTTATTTAGGTATTATTTTGTCACTTAGTTGATACTTGATTGTTTTTGTGTTTTATTCTCTGATGCATTCATTAGTTAATTGAGATAGTTTATTTTATTTTTAATCAATCCTTTGAATTATTAGGTTAAATAATAGAAATGTGATAATTACTAGTAATTGTAGTCCTCGAGGGAATGATATCTACATTCTTCATAGTTATACTATTAATTGATAAGTGTACTTGCCTTAGTCAATTTATTAGTTAGTTTAGTGGACATCAAGTTTTTGGCGTCATTGCTGGGGGACATATTAGGATAATCTTATTTATGTTAATTTAACCATTTTTATTTTATTTTATGTTATTTTGTTTTTAATTTAATTTTAATATATTAATTCGCTTTCATTTAGTTTGTGAGAGGTTCTTTTAGTTTATGACTAGAGGCAACCCATTGGAACCAATAATTTTTTATAGTGTGATTGAAAGAACTACTTGCAAAAATCAAAGAAAGGTTAAAGAAGCAAGACAAGATCAACATCGGACTATTATAGACAATCAAGAGGAAGAAGACATTATTGAAGAAATGGTTGATCATCTATTGACTGTGTATGACTACACCATGCCAACTCTAACTAAGGCTAAATCTAGTATCATTAGATCGAATATTGCTGCAAATAACTTTGAGATCAAACCGAATACAATTCAGATGGTGCAATAGTATGTTCAGTTTTATGGGTTTCAAGATGAAGATCCAAATGCTCATCTAGCAAATTTATTAAAGATATGTGATACTTTCAATATCAATGGTGCTTCTGATGATGCCATATGTCTAAGGTTGTTCCCATTTTCTTTAAGGAATAAAGCAAAGTAGTGGTTGAATTCACTTTCACGGGGTTCTATCACTACTTAGGCTCAAATGACAGAGAAGTTCTTGTTAAAGTATTTTCCACCAGCCAAGATAGCCAAGTTGATGAATGATATCTCTTCTTTTGCCCAATTTGATCTTGAGACACTTTATAACGCATGAGAGATTTAAGGATCTTTTAAGAAGATGCCCTCATCATGGTTTACTTTTCTGGCTACAAGTTCAAACATTTTATAATTGTTTAAATCCATCAATTAGGTAAATAATTGATGCAGTAGCTAAGGGAACACTAAATAACAAAACACCTGAAGCATCTCAAGAGTTTATTGAGGAGATAGCACTAAATAATTATCAATGGAAAATCACAAGAGCAAAGCTTACCAAGGCAACTGGTGTTTATGATGTAGATTCAATTACCATGTTGGCAAGTCAGGTTGAACCTCTTGGTAGAAAAATAGATGGTTTGAGTTTAGGGAAGCAGGTGACTCTTATGATGCAATATGATGTGACTAGAGTAGGTATGATTAGTCAAGAATGCTTACATTTGAAGTTTATGAGTAATAATTCCAAACCTTAGAATAACCCTTAAATAATACATATAACCCAATATGGAGAAATCATCCAAGCTTTTCCTAGGGTGGTCAAGGGAATCAAATATCACAATCCCCCCAAGCTTTTAGCAACCTCACCAGTAAAAGAAGAAGTTAGATCTTGGTTAAATTCATTTCAGTTTCTGAAACTAAATTCATAACACTGAAGCAACTTTGATAAATCAGCAGGTATCTATTTAGGGTCTCGAGAATTAGATTGGTCAATTTGCTAAATTGGTTTCAAAGAGACTTCAATGTAGTTTACCTGGTAGCACTAAAACCAACCAAAAAGAGCAAGTCAATGTAGCTACTTTGAGAAGTGTAAAGGTGTTAACCGAGCTTAAAAAGAAGTTGTTGAGAAAGATAATGGGGTTGAGGATAGTAAGAAAGAGCAAAAACCAGTTCTTAGAGAATACATACGACCAATCTCATACCCAGAAAAGTTGAAGAAAAACCACATGGATGAACAATTTGGTCTTGAAATTTTAAACAATTGCATATTAACTTACCTTTTGTTGAAGCTCTTTTGCATATGCTCAAGTATGCAAAACTCTTAAAGGATCTTTTGACAAATAAAAGGAAGTTAGAGGAGTTGTCCACTATGAAGCTTAATGAGGAATGTTCAGTTATCCTCCAAAACAAACTACCTACCAAGCTTAAGGGTCCAGAGAGTTTTACTATCCCTTATTTTATTGGTAGTTTATCTGTTGAGAAAGCTTTAGCTGATTTAGGTGCTAGCATCAATTTAATGTCTTATAAATTGTTTAAGCAACTTGGTTTAGGGGAACCAAAACCTACTACGATGAGTATTTAACTAGCTAACAGATCAATTAAGTATCCTAGGGGGTACTATTGGGGATGTAATTATTAAAGTAGATAAATTTATATTCCCTATTGATTTTGTGATACTTGACATGTAACACCCCAAACTCAGCCTAGACATTATGGCCATATCTGGCAATGTCACATGATAGTATTTTTGAAACCTCGTTGTTACGTTGAAAACATTCCATGTTATTATCTTTAGTAAACCTTTGTTAGAACTTAGGAAGTCGTCTTTATTCATTTAAAACATTTATTTTGAAACATCCCTCATTGCGGAAGCTTTAATAAAACAGTCTAAGTGATCATGCGTTTAGAAACTACTTTAACTTTTTGAAAACCAAATTTCCTACGACCAGTAGGTATAAATCCATAAAGTAAAATAAATAAATAAAAACTCAAAATTTAAAACCAAAGTCTTAGAGGGTCCTTAAATTACAACCCAAACAATCAATAATAATTAAATCATAAAACGTACATTGAAAACCATGAAGTCCAAAAATTTCTGTGGTCACCGCTAAGTCCTCCGTCCCACCGATCTGTCTAAGTCTGGGGATTACCTGTGCACATTAAACAAAAAGGGTGAGTTTACGTAAACTCAGTGTGTAATCCCGCAGAAACAAACAAACAATTAGTATTCACAGTGCACAGTTGAACAGTCTTGGGACTAAGCCCTTTTTAGTATCAGTGACAGTTTGGGCCTTAGCCCATCTCAGTATAGTGTCAAAAATGCAGTAGGGCCTTAGTCCATCATAATATCAGTAGCAGTAACAGTTATACAGTAGCAAAATCCTACCCATCCAGCCTCTATACACCATCTTCGTTCAACCCTACACTCTATGTGGGGATATAATCAACCTAACCATCCTTACACTCCAAGTAGTACCGAATGCGGCACAAAATAGTAGTTTGCAGCTGAGCTGCCAGTAAATTAGGCTTAAAGCCTTTCAGTACACTTCCTCTGAATAACAACCCCCAACCCAATGCAATGCAACATACAATGGATGATATGCTATTATGCAATTTTAGTACATATATTCGGTTCAGATATTAACATGCTCAGTACAGATATCATTCAGTCAATTTCACACATTTAGGGGTTTAAGTAGCGCTTACTGACCTTACAGTAGGTTCACAGTTGACTTGGGCGACCCGTGCAACCTTAGAAACATTTCGGTAAAAATGGGCTCACACGTCTGTGTGTGCCCGTGTGGCCCACTCGACCCAAATTGGCCTTGGCCGTGTGATCTATTTTTAATGTAACCCATGCTAGCTAAATATTCATATATGTTTTCACTATTTACTTATATGTTCATTTAAAGCTGTCTACTTGAGTCATTATCCCTAAATTATTTATATCTTAAGCTACAGAATTTCAAATTAAGATCCACTTGATGTTTTCGAAACTAGACTCAAGTAACTTTCTACCATAAAATTTTCAAATTTTATAGTTTATCAAATAAGTACAGTCAAATCTTCAAATCTATCCCGATTCTGTTGTTTGACAGCTTCAACATTTCCTTACTAAAAATTATTTATCTCTTAGTACGAAATTCGGATGATGTTTCTATTTGTTTCTCTCAAAAATAGACTCGTTAAGGATTTAAACATATAAATTTAAGCCCCTAATTTTTTTTACAATTTTCGATGATTTTTCCAAAGTCAAAACAGGGGAACCTGAACCTATTCTGACCTTGTCTCACAAAATTCATTATATCTCATAAATTACAATTTCATTGCTTACACTGTTTCTTCCATGAAAAACTAGACTCAATAAAATTTAATTTTGTATTTTATTCAACCTCTAACTCAATTTCCACTATTTTTGATGATTTTTCAAATTTAAACTACTACTGCTATCCAAAACTATTTTAGTGTAGAATGTTGATTTCTAAGTTTATAACACCCTTATTTCCCTTCTTTATAATTTTTTTCGCATCATTTTCTCTTACTTCTTGATAGTAAGCAATTTTGGCTTTTTTCCAAATCCCATTTTCTGCGTTTCGGGTACACACCTAGTATCATTTCTAATGCGTAAGCACTCCTAAGCCTCCAAAGCCTAAAAATCGACCAACAAATCTCCAGATTAATCACTTAATTCGTTTTTAATCAACCAATTTTGGAAGGAACTCGACTAAAAACCTAACAAAACCCTTACCTCGCTTGAGTAACCACAACTTCGCACAATCACAGCGTCAATTCAAAACTACCAGCCCATTGATTAACTCCTAAACACCAAAACGGAATCCCCCTTTCAGAGATTAACCAAGAACGATTAACAATAGACAAAATTGTTACTTACCGAACACACGCAACCAAAAATGAACAATCAAAGTGTTATAAAGGGAAGTCGAGCTTTAGACTTTAAATAAGTGTTTCTCGGAAAGCAACCCAAGTGTTAATCTTTTTTTATTTTTTTATTTTATTTTTTGCATATTTGAATTTTATGTTGATTTTTTGTTTCTTCATTTTTAGTTCTTTGCTTTTGAAGTTCTAATTTAGTTAGTTTAATAAATTTAGTTCAGGTCGTGAAAAAAAATGATTTTACTTGAACCACACGAGCTGAAGGCACGGTTGTGTGACCCACATAGGCTGAAGACACGACCATGTAAATACTGGGATATGATATTACATGGAACCACACGGTTCTCAAAAGGCATACGGACCAGAGACACAGTCATGTGACCCACACAGTCTAACGACACAGCCATGCGAATACTAGAGTATAATTTTATCTTAAAGAAAGGCACACGGGTCAGCAACATGGTCGTGTGTCCCACACGGGCTGAGGACACAATCATGTGCATACTAGAAGGTTATATACATTGAACCACATGGTTCCCGAAAGGCACACAGGCCAAAGACACGATCGTGTCCCCTATTTTCCAAAATGCACCATTTTCATTTTCAAATATGCCAACACTTCCAAATTTCGCCACCAATTCGTACTGCTCTTCTCAAGTCTTTGGATCTTAATGTTCAGCGAGATGCTGATATTTGACTTTTTATTTTAGTTTTTTTGTCTGGGTTTTTATATTTTTTATCTACTTCACTTTTACTTAGACTACTTTTCCACTAGTTCCTTTGTCTTTTTTTTGTCTTCTTTTTATTGTTGCAAGGATTACTGTACTTAACTTCGAATCTCCGATGCCTCAAGCTTTCACTATCTCTAGACATTCATCCTAATTCAGGGCTATTTTAGTTTTCTCCTCATTTTATTAATTTGTGTTGTTTATTATGTTTATCTTTGTTCGTACATTAAGGGCAATGTGCATCTTAAGTGTAGGGAGGATTTTATACTTTCATTCAACTTAGTCTTTGAACTGTTGCATGTTTTCTTCAACAAATTTCTTAATTTTGGCATGAGAGTTATATTTTCTAAATCTAGAGTTTTTGTTTATTCTGATTTGTGATAATTTGTAGATTTTATGCATTTTTTTTATTTATACTTTAAAGCATGAGAGAGTCAAGCATGATAAGTTATTTCAGAAAATTTTATTGTAGTTTTTCTCCTTGAATTTAATAATTGTCTTGAATTATAACTTTACAAATTTTAACATCAAAATCATATTTTTGTAAGCTTTTGAGCCTTTAAAGAATCCATCTTTTCATGCTCATGTTGTTTTTGGTTTTGAGTGTGTCAACTAGACCTATTATTCTAGAACTTGCTTTTGTTATGCATGTTAAGACCACATTAATGATTTGATATGCTGAGATGATAGAGGCACTTTGGATTTAACCCACTTAGCCTTTAAATAGTCTACCCACTTTATTTCCCACTAGTAACCCCCTTTGAGCCTAGTCCATTTTTGTTCATTCATCACCCACTTATTTTAACCCTTTAAACCCCATTAATCTTTGAATTACTCTTTTATTACTTTCCTTTAATCGAGATTAAATTTTGATAAGTTGCCTAACCATGTTCAATAATTCATATTGCTGAATTTTTCTTAGTTTAAAAAAAATGGAAAAATTTTGGGCTATCTCGTTCAATTGTGAGATCATTATTCATGTTATAGCCCCATTATATTGTTTGTTGAGCTTTGACTACCTATAAACACACTATCATTTATAAAATAAATATAATACCAAAATATAAGAAATTAAAAATGGCGGTGTCTGCAAGTGCATGAGTTAAATTGCAATATAGTTGTACAACGAAATACCAAAAGTATTCCGAGGATCGTATCCAAGGGAGGATGGAATAAATGATAAAATTACTTATACAATAATAAGTCTAAATAGTAATAGTTAATTCTTATATTACAATAAATCATAAAATAGGTTGAGAGATAAAAGTAAATAGACAACGAAAAGAAAAAAAATAAAGAAAAAACAAACAAACGAAATAAATCGATAAACCAATTAGGAAGATTAACTCACTTCAGGGTTTGTAACTAACTTCATATTAGAGTTTTAGAGTGGATTAGTAATCGATTAACTAATTATTACCTCTCGGCTTCTAATTAACTAATCGATTGGTTGATACTTGTTTATCTCCTAACCTCACTTTCTCAACCTGGATAAATTACGATTTACTCATTTTAACTTATTTTTTGACCTCGTCTAGCCTATGATAACTTATTAGGGTTGTCAAGCTTAATAGTTTAAGAACACATAATTTATACCAACTAATTCTTCTCAAGAAACCCCAAATCCTCCATTAATCACATCTCCATCCACTCGTTAATCTTCCTTAAGGGATTTATCCACTCATGTTATTCATAGTCTCAACTTCAAATGAACAAATCATGTAAAGAAACACTATTGATTTTAGGAAGAAAAAAGATTTGAATAATCGTGGATTGAGTATCGAATGAATAACGGAGTAGCAAATCTCACGATTGGAATAAAGAAATAAAACGAGTGCAAAGGAAAATATAAATTGAATACTTTAATTAAATAACCGGATTACTTATAATCTAACTAGCATAGTACTCTTGAAAAAAAGTCGTATTAGACATTTGGCGCCAACTCATACCACACTTACTCTTTATAGCTTAACACAGACTTCTCCTTAATATAGTATAATAGCATGAAACAAAATCATTACCTATAAATGTGGCAGTTATTATACGCCCCCATGCATACACCACAATAAGAAATTAAATGGATTACACTTCTCCAGGCAGACTATTTTACTACTATACGCCAAAGCCTTAGACCTGCCAGACTTGGGGTGTTACAAGTTGAGGTTGAATAGACCCTTCTTGTGATTATATCTTGCATAATTGAATGGATTCGCATGCAATCTTAGAAATAGGACGATATAAATCTACCAGATTAGATCAAATCTAATAGGGGGATCCATATAGTGAATTAATGCAATAATAGGAGTTTTAATTAGAAAGGAATTTCAATTAATCAATCTAGGGTTAGTTGCTCTTATGCTCAAAAGAGATATTAGCATTAGGGATTTCTACGGATCAAAGAGCTAAGAAAAGAAATTGCATAAATTAGATTAGAATTATAGATGAAATTTAGATGAATTTTTACCTAGGTATTGTTTTGTCACTTGATTGATACCTAATTGTTTTTGTGTTTTATTCTTTGGTGCATTCATTAGTTAATTTAGATAGTTTAGTTTATTTTTAATCATTCCTTTAAATTATTAGGTTAAATAATAGAAAGGTGATAATTACTGGTAATTGTAGTCCTCGAAGGAATGATATCTGTGATCATCATAACTATATTATTAATTGGTAGGTACACTTGCCTTAGTTAATTTATTAATTAGTTTAGTGAACATCAAGATTAGTCACTGTTACAGACGATAAATACCCTGATTTCGACCAAAAAAAAGTATTTTTCATTTTAGGTGTTAAAGGTATAAATCTAAGCATACAAGTTTGTAAGTGAAATATTAAATTAGGCTTAAAGTTAAATCGGTTTAGCTCTAGAATGAATTGAATTTGAAAATTCTCAGGCAAAAATATTACTTGAGTTCAATCTTGGAATGAGTCAAATTTGGAAAAATCAAACTAACAATGAGGTAAAATTGACCATAAAAGTCTATTTTTAAAATATATATATGGTTTTCGGCAGACAAGTGTGTGCCTTGTAGGATGATTTTTTACAAAACACTCTTTTTATTAATAAAGTGTTTGGTTTGTTAGCTAAATATGTGGTATTCCAAGTTAAATATCTATTCAGTTTTTTAATATATAAGGTTAAATATATTTTATTTTTAAAAAATATCAACTAATTATTTTAATATATTATTTCTTATTTTTTTAACTTTTAATTTATGTTTTTAATTAATAAATTTTTATTTACAAAGACAAAATAATAAATCACCACCAAAACAGGCCTTTAGCGGCGCTTTTTTAGGGCTATAGGGGCGTTTTTTAGCGCCGCAAATACTTCCGCAAAAAATGCCGCTATTGACTGCGTCGATAACTTTAGCGGCGCTTTTTATAATAAAAGCCGCTAAAGATGAACACCTTTTGCGGAGTTTCTCTTTAAGCGCCGCAATAGACTATGGTCTTTAGCGGCGCTTACACAAAAAACGCCGCTATAGGCCATAGTCTTTCGCGCCGCTATACAAAAAACGCCACTATAGATCATGGTCTTTTAGCGGCGTTTGTACATAAAACGCCACTATAGACCATGGTCTTTAGCGGCGCTTGGACAAAAAATGCCACTATAGACCGTGTTTTTTAGCGGCGATTGGACAAAAAACGCCACTATAGACCATGGTCTTTAGCGGCGCTTGGACAAAAAAACGCCATTATAGGCCATTGTCTTTAGCGGCGTTTAGACAAAAAACGCCACTATAGACCATGGTCTTTAGCAGCGCTTAGCCAAAAAAGCCACGATAGACCATGGTCTTTAGCGGCGCTTAGACAAAAAACGCCACTAGAGACCATGGTCTTTAGCGGCGCTTAGCCAAAAAACGTCACTATAGACCAAGGTCTTTAGCGGCGCTTATACGAAAAATGCCACTATAGGCCGTGTTCTTTAGCGGCGCTTACCCAAAAAACGCCGCTAATTTTGGCAGATTTGAAAAGTTCTTTTTTATATTTTTAGCCCTCCTGTAAAAACAAATCAGAATAAACCAAATCTAATCCAGCCAAAAGTAATACATCTATTTAATATTTAAAATAAATGTCAATAAATAAAATAAAATTCGTATTATTCTTACAAAAATTGTAAAAGTTAAAATGATAATACCAAAGTCAAAATTGAAGTATATTTACACGATAGTCTAAGACGACGGTGGTTGCGACTGCTGAAACATCTTCATCATATTCTGAAGCTGCTGCTGGAGTTTATCGAAATTTTTACGCTGTTCTGCTTCCCTCGTTGCAGCCTTTAATTCCCTCACTGCAGCCTCTGCTTCTCTCGCTGCTGCTGGAGTTCTTCATACTTTCGTTGAACCTCAGCTTCTCTCGCTGCTGCCTCTGCTTCTCTCGTTGCCGCATCTGCTTTAAGTTGTAGCTGGAGTTCTTCATATCTTTTTTGAACCTCAGCTTCTCTCAATGTTGCCTCCGCTTTAAGTTGTGTAATTTGTTCACTTGTTGTCGCTTGCATCTAAGCTATCTGGTCTCTTAACCTCTGAACTTCAGCTTGAGCCTGACTCCCCGAATATTGGAATGGGTTAACAAAAGATCCTTGAAATCAAACCCGACCATACCTTTCAGGACCCAAAACTTCAGTGATAATCCGGTTACCAATGTCGTCAATATGAACAGAACTATCACTGGAAGCAATTGCTTCGTACTCCGCCTTTTTGTCCTTCAGTTTTTCCTAAAAAATAAATCACATAGTTAAGAACGCAATATATTAAAAAAACAAATGCAACATAACTTAACAATATTTGCATTACAAGAAATGAAATAAACTATTAGAATAGTAAAAATAATTAAAACAAGTCAAATTGTATTAAGCGAACGTACCATAATTTCTGCAGCTTCAAAAGTCATAGGGTTTCCATCTTTCTTCCTATGTGTAATGTCAAAAAGTTGAAGGCATCCAACTTTTTGACCCGACAGCACTTCCTACAATGTATTATGTAAAAATATTATTTGATATAAAGTAATAAATATCTGCCAATATTAAAAAATCCAAAACACCTCGGCCTGAGCTACACACGCAAAACTTCTCGACCCAGCTGTGTGCGTGAATTTTTGTTTCTGCCTACTACTTGTTCCAACTCGTTCACGATCCTACGTTATGAAATTATTAGTACGTTAATTATTAAATACTATAAACCAAAATAATTACAAGATTTTTGTAGTAACACATACCTCCCCTTTCTTCGAAGTCCAAAATCTAACGACCTCTTCCCACTGGTACCTTAGCATTCCCGGCGGGACATTTTGTAATTTCTCGTCGAGTGTTGTTTTTGTCTTAAAATAGTCTTTCTTTAATGTGCTCTTATGGTCTCTCCACCTTTTTCCTAATGCCTTCTTTACATAAGCATCGGAGACCTCTAGAGCAAATCTCGCCTACAAAAAACACGTTTTGTTTTTTACTTAAGAAAGTAAATGTAAACGAAACTTGAACCCAAGTATTATAAATGGCATACACGTTTTGTTACCTTAATGTTATCGAGAGCTTGGTTCTTGTTACTCTCGGGCACTTTATGCCATGACTCGAAGTTAATTGGCAATATATTTGGATTCCGTGCTAGAATGCCCATGTATCCTGCTAAAAGGTGAGCTTCTAATCCAACAGGCTGACCAAAGCTATTACTGGATACTTGGACACGCTCGACTGGATCTAGATCGTATAAATCCCTCAGTAGAGTACGTCCGCGAACTCTCCGCATCCCGGCAGTTTCAGCTAGAAAGTAAAAGTATTGTAATATAAGAAATTTAAAAAATAAAATAAATAATAAGTCAACAAACATGTAAGTTAGATGTTAAATTACTTTGAGCTTCTATAGGTTCCTCAAGTGTAACCGGCACATTCGAAGATCCAATAGCAGTTTGTTGTTCAATGCTGTTTGTTTCGGTCGAGTTTGGAGTACCTTGAACAATGCGGTGCGCTCGCACGGGTCTTCTAGGCATTTTATCTGCAATACAAATAAATTAGTTGAAAGCTTAATATACAATTACAACCATAATAATATGTTTAAAATAGTTGAAATATATAATAAGACCAATATTATGATATGATATTACATATAATTAAATAATCGTAAAAGCTTACTATATTATAATCCATAAATATCTTCATCCGTATCCTGGCGGACCCATTGACTGTGTGTACTAGTACTAGAGATGTTTTCGTTTAAGTTTTGTTCTGGAAATGGCAAAGTTTGTGTTCTGTCGTCAATGCCATCTCTACTTCCACTGCCTATGTCAAACAAGTCCCTAGGGATGTTACGGAGTACAACGTACCAACCCTCATCAATTGGATCTTTTGAGTAAAATACTTGTTTGACTTGAGAAGAAAATACGTACGGCTCATCAATCAATTGTTGTCCTGTATGAATCAATCGATTGAAGTTCACCATTGTGAAACCAAATTTATCTTGCTTAATTCCATGACCAGTATTAACATCGGCCCAATCACCTCGAAATAAGACTTTCCATTTTCCGTAGTAATCCAACTCAATTATATCAGTAAAAAGTCCGAAATATTCTACATTTCCCTCGACAGGATTATTGTCCCTAGCACTAGCATAACTAGTAATTGAGGAATTAACAACTATTCCACAATTTTGCGTTCTCCTCAATCTCTCGCGATATTTTGTATGAAATTTGAATCCGTTTATGAGGAATGCACTATATCTTTTAACCACCAGATTTGGACCTTGAGAAAGCCATTTAACTTCGTCGGTCACGTTCTTCCCACTCCAAACCTATTGTATGAAAAGTCAACTGAGTAATTAAAAATGTTATCTTACAAGATTATAATTATATGTCGATGAAAGCTACAATTGCATACCGTTTCGGTTAACCATTCATGGAAAGATTCTGTGAACAACTTATTGATGTCTCGAAGCTGTGTTCTTCGGGAGCGCGAATGAGATCTCAGTATTTGTTTGTACTCACTATGTAAAAAATATGTTCAGCTTGTTAGAAGATAAACAATTTTTAATTGATGAATATTTATCAAATTTCTAGAACTTACTTGTGTAAAGGTTCCATTGATTCGTGGTGAAACAAAACATACCGATGTGCTTGTACCCACGAAAAACCATCTAATTCTGCAATTTCCACTTTGCCGATTGCTTCTCCAAAACTTTGGAACAAATAAGTATCGGCCAAGTTATGATCCGTGAGTCCAGCATTTCTATTTGGTCTGCTCAACCTTGTTTCGACATCATCCAAATATCACGAACAGAAGGTCATACATTCCTCTGCTAAGTAGGCTTCAGCAATCGATCCTTCTGGATAACGCTTGTTGCGACAGTAAGACTTTAATTTGGATAGGAACCTAAACACGAAATAATGTTATGAAAAGTTGTACTTAAAGGCATATAGGGTTTACGGAAGGAGAGTTTTTAAAATAAATTAACACCTTTCTATGGGATACATCCATCGGTACAAAACGGGTCCGCCAAGAATTGCTTCTCCCGGGAGGTGGATTATCAAGTGAACCATAATAGTGAAGAAGGAAGGTGGAAAGATTTTCTCCATGTTGCATAAAGTCAATGCGGCTCTATCCTGTACTTTCTGAAGTTCTTGAACATCCAAAACTTTGCCACAAATGGCTTTCATTATATTGGATAGTTCAATTATACAAGACGTCACCTTCTTTGACATACAACATCGTAGAACAACTGGCAGTAAATCTTGCATCAAGATGTGATAGTCATGTGATTTTAGCGAATACAGTCTTCGATCTTTAACACTAACACATCGAGATATATTTGATGTATACGCATCTGGAACCTTTATATCCTTCAACACCGTACAGAACACTTCTTTCTCTGTCCTCGACATCAAAAAAATTGAAGGCGGCAACCGATATTTCCCATTAGAAAATGGATTCAGATGAAGATCAGGTCGAATTCCCATTTGGACTAAATCAAGTCGACTCTGAAGATTGTCTTTTGATTTTCCATCTACATTCAAAATTGTACCCACAATGTTCTCGCTGACATTTTTCTCAATGTGCATAACATCAAGATTGTGTCGTAGAAGCTGATGCTCCCAATAAGGCAACTCAAAAAAAATACTTCTCTTTTTCCAGAAGTCTGCCTCATTGGGATCATCATCTTCATCGGAGTCATCATCAGCTTCATCATTTGATCTTCTATTTATTTGCGTGTTTGCCGGGTGGTTCATCTTTCCATCACTAAAATTTATATCTTTCAACATGAACAAGATATCACATCCACTTGTCTGCGAAGGAGCTTCTCTGAACTCTTCGGTACCGTCAAATACTGAACTCTGAAATCTAAATCTATGATTTTTTGGTAACCACCGACAATGCCCCATGTAAGAGAACTTTTTCCCATTGTATAACCATTGCGAACATGTTTGTGCAGCACAACAAGGACACGCGTAACGACCATTGGTACTCCAACCGGATAAATTGGCATAAGCGGGAAAGTCATTAATGGTTCACATCAAAGCTGCACGTAAATTAAAGTTCTCCTTTCTCACCACATCGTATGTCTCGACACCAGCCCATAATTGTTTTAACTCATCTATAAGTGGCTGTAAATAAATGTCGATATCATTCCCGGACCCTTTCTCTCCAGGGATAATCATAGATAAAATAAGGGAAGATTGCTTCATGCAAATCCACGGAGGCAGATTGTAAGGAACAAGCACTACTGGCCAAGTACTGTACGCAGTACTCATGATCTTGAAAGGATTAAATCCATCAAATGCTAGCCCAAGCCTCACACTCCTAGGATCGCTTGCAAAGCTTGGAAATTTATTGTCAAATGATTTCCAAGCTAAAGAATCTGCCAGATGCCTCATCTTCCCATCATCGGTTCGTCCATCATGGTGCCACGTCATAGACTCCGCTGTCTTCGACCACATGAAAAGCCTCTGAAGCCTTGGTATCAGCGAAAAATATCGTAAAATCTTGACCGGCTTCTGTCTTGGTTGTGCAACATTTTCATCGTCGTTCCCATCTTCTGTGTTTCTATTTATCCAACGTGATTGGCCGCATATATGATAGCCCTGTTGACTTCTCCGATCGCCCCAATACAACATGCAGTCATTCGGGCAACTATGAATTTTGGTGTACCCAAGACCTAAATCTTTTATCATTTTCTTCATATCTTTGCATGATTGAGGGATTTTTGCAAATGGAAACATTTCTCTCAAAAACTCTAACAGCATTGTCAAAGAGTTCCCGGTCCACCCTCCCAAACATTTTAACTGAAAAAGACGAATACAGAAAGACAATTTTGAGAATTTTGATCCCTCATACAGTTCTTCGTTCATGTCATTAAGTAACGCGTAGAACTTTTCCGCTTCACCATTCGGCTCTTCATGATGTACACTTCTTCCGGGTTCGGTAAAAGCATTTCCACCGAGATTATAATCATCAGATGGCACAAAGTCGAGTGAGAACGACTGTAAACCATTATTGTGAATATTAAATGCTTCCCGCAACATCCCTTCCATGTCATCCCCTCTAACAGACTGATGGTAAGCAGTACTATCATAGGATACATCCATCCTTGAAGAGGAAGTACTAGGCGGGCATTCTCTATGAAAAAGCCATTGTTTATAACCCCGAATAAACCCATCAACAATTAGATGCTCGTATACAACTTCACCAGAATGCCAGTTTATGTTGACACACTTATTACACGGGCAAAGAATCATGTTCTCTTGGCTTGCATATTGAAATGCAAAATTTAGAAAAGTCTGTACTCTATTTCGATAACCGTCGCTTACCCTTGACAAATTCATCCAAGACCGGTTCATTTCTTATTTCTTGAAGTCTGATTTTCACCAGAAATTACAAGGGTAAGTTGTTCAGTGGTAAGTATAAATGAGTTATGTATGTATATCATATATTACATAATTTATGTATTAAGTAAATTATGTAAGTTATGTACGTGTATAAGTTATGTAAGTCAT
The DNA here is from genome assembly GCF_007990345.1 of Gossypium hirsutum. Taxonomy (NCBI): domain Eukaryota; kingdom Viridiplantae; phylum Streptophyta; class Magnoliopsida; order Malvales; family Malvaceae; genus Gossypium; species Gossypium hirsutum. Next base: position 10,043,995 of record NC_053442.1, on the reverse strand, counting down.
GTATTAAGTAAGCTATGTAAGTTGTGTATTATGTAACTTATGTAAGTTATCAAAGTAATGTATGTTATGTAAGTTGTAAGTTATGTATTATGTAACTTATGTAAGTTACCAAATTAATGTATGTTATGTAAGTTGTAAGTTATGTATTATGTAACTTATGTAAGTTATCAAATTAATGTATGTTATGTAAGTTGTAAGTTATTATGTATTATGTAAGTTATGTAAGTTATGTAAGTTATGTATTATGTAGGTTATGTAAGTTGTTTAAGATATTTAAGTTATGTAAGTTTTGTATTATGTAAGTTATGTATGCTATGTATTATGTAAGTTTATATAAAAAATTTATATAAGTTATGTATTATGTAAGGTAACATATAAGTTTATGTAAGTTATGAATGTAAGTTATGTATTATGTAAGTTATTTAAATTATTTAAGTTGTGTATTAAGTAAGTCATGTAGGCTATGTGTTATGTATGTAAATTATGATATGATTGATAAATTTTTCAAATATATATAAAATTTTAATAAATATATTAAAACTGTATATAAATATATATATCAAAGATGTTTTAAAATATAACTTTGAATACATTTCATTTAAAATATAATTTTGTAGCTTTAATCTCCGGATAATTCAAAGATCGTTACGATATGATATATATTTTGTAGCTTTTATTAATTCAAAGAACAAATTATGTCAGTAAAAAAAAACGTTGACTTCGCATTACAAGATATAATTAATTTGTTTATATTTATGAAAACATTTTTTGTTATTAAAGAAATAATACTTTGAATTGCCATTACAAAATAAATATATTTCGAAAAAGTATATTTTTAATTTAATAGAAAATATAAATAAATATACAAATTTATTTGTATGTAAAAGATTATTAGTCATTAACATAAAACCAAGTTGCAAATATAAGATCGATAATTAATCATAAATTTGAAGTAAAATTTATAATTGCAACACATAATATCGGAAATCGATGATTTATAAACGCTATTCCGATTAAACGATTCGCCCATAATTTATTCAATTACTCAAATATATAAAGTTGTTTAAGAGTTGTATTCCGAATTTTAATAGTTTAAAACAATTGCCTTTGCCGAATAGCAATTCTTAAATTTAAACATCAAATAATGTAATAAGCTGCAAAGTCAAATGGAAATTTAGCTAAATTGGTAATTGAAACTCCCTTCTAAAAATGAGAAATAATAATTAAACTATACAGCTAAAATATAACAAAAAAAATTTTAACAATTTGACTTTTTTTATAAGAAAACTAAATAGAGAAACATAGGAATAAATACCTTAAATTTCCTCAATTTCGAAGCAAATCCTGGAAAAAAAAGACAGAAATACATTAGTACCGAAAAAACAGAAGTAATTAAAGCCAAAAAACTAAAAAAAAACAGGAGTTTATACTCACAAAGTTAGCTAAACTAAAAAAAACTAAAAAAACCTAAATACATAAACGATTTAAACCCATATCATATAAGTCATACATCAGCTTATAACCTATCATCAAAACTGATCAGCTTGATGAAGTAAAAAGGTACATGACAGTGAATTAGATGATATTAGAGGTTTAAAATTGAACATATATATGAATATATGTTGAAACCTAACCTAACCAAATCATGCGGGAGAAATCACATTTTCTTCTAAATTAAACATAAAAAAAGTATGTCAATTGGGTAAGGGTATTAGACAAACAACATTACGCAAATAATTAGATGATACTCCTTCTATTCCCAACGCTATAAAGCAGAGATTTATAAAATCCACCCCACGTGAGAAGGTGACAAATTAATTGGGACTCATATTTTGTCAAAATTGCTACCCATTTGATTATCTTGAGTTTCGTTAAGGACGTTTTGAAAATAAAGTAGATTTAAAGGTAAATAATGCAAATATAAATACTAATAACAGCCTGTTTGCTAAATAGCAAACCTATTATAAGTAGTAGTCAACCTTTGCAAGCATATTACAATCTATAAATCATAACCTATATTTAATTATTTATTACATTCAGGCATATCATACATTTCATATATATATATATCACCTAACCAATGTGAAATAGCTTAACATTATATGTTTTAATACATATGACAAACATGCCAGTACCTTATAAGTTATGCCGAATTTCATATATTAAACATCACCAAAATATATATATACTATACCATATACTTATAATCCATCTATGATTAAACGACAATAAAAATATATTTAAATCATAAATTAACCAAAACCGAACTTATAAACTACAAACTGAATTCACATTACGCAAATAATGCACACTAGGCATAACAAATTCTCTCCACTAAATACTGAATTGATGTGGCCTAGCTATTATTATTTCATTGATTATATTGTATGCCTAAATTAAGTCTAACCTCAAACAACCTATGTTTTAATACCGAAAAATCATTACACAAACAACATTCACACATTTACTTACTCAACCAGTAATATGAAAGTAATATGAAAGTAAATTAAACAAACAATTTGTTTCAGTAATGGATTGAAGAAATAATACATTTCCCCTTAAATGGATGCTGGAATAACTCCATATCCAAGGATATTAAAGAAATCATGATTAAAACAAAACGAAAACCATAATTTTAATAATGATTTCTCAAAATAAATCATGATTAACTATATTTAATACTGTGTTTTGTATTTAAACGCAGCACATATAAAAAGCAATTGTACGGCTTTTGTAAAAGACTTTGCCGATTGACACCAGAAATCCACAAATCGGGTGGGATAGGGGTTTAAGGAAGGAGATGAAGAAGCAGCAACAACGCATCAAGGCAACACGGAAAGAAACCCTAATTTTTTTTCGCTATTATCTAATGAGTCACCACATTTTTAATGTTGTTTAATCGAAACCCTAAAACCCCAAATAACTCAGACTGACCTAAAACCCAAAAAATTTAATCGAAAAAGAACAGAAACGGCTTACCTATTCAATCGACAAATCTCGCAGCTGTGCCCACACAGTTTCAAGATCGACTCCGAGCACGTTTCTTTCCTTTGTATTTTTCGTGAAAAGTTTTCTCCCCTTTCGACACTTAGAAAATTTCTCTCCTAATTTCTCTGCGATTTCCCTCTTGCTATAATTGGAGGACAACACAGATCTAAGTTAATTTGTCCTCTGAAGAAACGGCGCCGTTTAAGTAAAGTTATGTAAGTTTTGCGGCGCTTTGTGGAAAAACGCCACAATAGAAACTGATTCCCTAACACGTAACGACGTCGTATATTGCAATCTTTGTGGCGTTTTTGACTAAAACGACGGTAAAGTATACCTTTTGCGGCGTTTTTATATAGAAACGCCGCTCGAACTCTCATTTTTTTTATCTTACATTTAAATAATTAATTACCAATTTATTTAACAAATAAATAATTACTTACTTACTTATTTATTTGTTTATTTATTTATACCAATATTATTTTGGTCCTATATATACAAATTAAATAATTAATAACTATATATATATATCAATATATATCAAATGGCCATTAATTTGGGTTAAATGTTTTTAATTATATAACTACTATTAGTTATATTGTATCATTTAACAAGTCTCAAATTATAAATTAACCTTGTAATCTCCATATTAACCAATCAATTTATGTAGCTACATGCATAAAGCTGTGATATATCATCTACCTATTATACTCAAAACTTATCTTAATATTAAATTTATTCTGGATCTATATTTTACAAATATATAAGAACATATATATTTACCTCCAAAATTAATCAATCTAATATTAACCTCTTAAGAAACCCTAAACCCCGGCCAAACCCTAAAACCTCTCTAACCCTTAAATCCCCTAAACCCTAATTAACCCTGTCCCTAACCCATAAATTCACGTCTGTAACCCCTAAAGCATAACCTAGCCCCTAACTCCTAAACCATAAATACCAAACCTTAAATTCATATATACCGGCCCGTACTCCTTAAAATACCATGCATCGACCAAAATATTCCCTAAATATTCTTTAATAATAAAAAATATAGTGAAAATCTATTAAACAACAAGTTATATATATAGTTAAAAATGTTGTATAAAGTTGAAATAAGGTAGCAATATTATCTTTATGACAAAATTTCGTATGAACCTTCAAATGTCCTCTTAACAAATGGAAAAAAATTGTTATAATAAACTTGGTACAACAAATTTTGTCTCTTTATATAAAAAACAATTTTTTTTATAAAATTTGGTATAGAAAATGCATTTTTTCGATAATAAATTCGTAAAGGATGAGGACACGGGTTAAATGGCCTTTAAAGAAACGGCGCCGTTTAAATTAATTTTAAGTCACATTTGCGGCGTTTCTGCGTAAAAACGCCACTAAATTTTCAATTACAGAAAGAAACGGTGACGTTTTCACAAAATTGTTGACATATTTGCGGCGTTTTCCATAAAAATGTCAGTAATAGAGTACATCATTCAACTGAAACGACGCCGTTCTGACAGAGTTTCAAGAATATTAGCGGCGCTTCCCTATAAAACGCCACAATAGAAACTGATTCCCTAACACATAACGACGTCGTATATTGCAATATTTGTGGCGTTTTTGACTAAAACGCCGGTAAAGGCTATTATATATATATCTATTAATTATAATATAAACTATACTAAACTTCAATATATTAAATTTATTGATCTGGATTTATTTTACAAATATATAAGAACATATATATATATATTTACCGTAAAAATTAATCAATCTAATATTAACCTATTAAGAAACCCTATCATGACCGTCTAAACCCCCCGACCAAACCCAAATAATTCCCTAAATTAATATTCTTTAATAATCACAAAATGTAGTGAAAATCTATTAAACAACAAGTTATATATAGTTAAAAATGTTGTACAAAGTTGAAATATGCTAGCAATATTATCTTTATGACCCAAATTTTCGTATGGATCTAAATATAAGTTTTTATCATTTTTGAAAGGATCGATATTTTTGCATCTGGTATTGCTATAGCCATATATATCAAAAAAATCAAATGGTTAGGGTTAAATGTTTTTAAATATACAAGATAATTAATTGTATCATTTAACAAGTCTCAAATTATAACCAATCAATCGACATGCATAAAGTGATCATGATCTACCTATTATAATATTCAATATATTAAATTTATTTTGGATCTATTTTACAAATATATAAGAACATATATATTTACCATAAAAAATAATCAAAAACTAATATTATTCTAAATTAAACCCTAACATGACCGTTGAAACCCTAAATTTCAAACCCCTAAACCTCTAACCCCTAAATTAACCTTAAATCCCAAACCTTAAATCTATACCCCGTACTCCTTAAAATACCGTCCATAAAAAATTCCCTAAATCTTTAATATATATAATCATAAAATATATTTTGTATAAATTGGTGTTTTATATTAATTCCTTTGATTTATTTAGTCGAACAGTACTAACAAAATTTATTACTCTTATAAAAGTTAATTCTATTTTTAATTTATTCTTTACAATACAAAAATTTAAGTTTTATTATATTTTATTTTATTCATAATTTAATATATTTTCTCTCGTAAAGTAGTTTAAATCAACTGTGATTGAAAATTAGTAATAAATAGTTAGTTGTTATATACATATACGACTTCTCTTTAATAAAACTTTTTGTATTAATCAATAATATTTGTTAATTATAATTTAAATGTAAATTGTACCACTATATAATAAATAGAACAAAATATTAATTATTTCAACTTATAAGATTTTTGTTACTATTAGCGGCGCATAGAAACAAACGCCGCTAAAGGCAGGAGAATTAGTGGCGCTCAGATAAAAACGTCACTAAAGATCCGAGCATTAGCGGCGCTTAGACAAAAACGCCACTAAAGGCCAGAGGATTAGTGGCGCTGAGATAAAAACGCCACTAAAGCTCCGAGCATTAGCGGCGCTTGGACAAAAACGTCGCTAAAGGCCAGAGATTTAACGGCGCTCATATAAAAACGCAGCTAAAGATCGGAGCATTAGCAGCATGCCACTAAAGATCCGAGCATTAGCGGCGCACAAATAAAAACGCCGCTAAAGGTTTAAAAATCGCAAAAACGACGTCGTTGGTCTTAGGTTTTTTGTGGCGCTTTATATAAATCGCCGCTAATTCCTATTTTTAGCGGCGCTTCTTGGAAATCGCCGCTAATGCTCGATTTTTTGTGGCGCTTTTGTTCCAAACGCCGCTAAAAGCCTATTCTGGTGTAGTGAATATGTAATTAGATAATGAAAATATATTTTCTCAATATATATCATTACGATGAATATATTTTATTTTCTAAAAAATCATCTAATTATTTTGATGTATTTTTCCTTATAATACGATATTGAAAATTATATTTTCATCATATAATTACATATTTATTCTATGTAAATAAAAAGTTGTTAATTAAAAACATGATTTAAAAAGTAAAAAATAAATAAAGAAAAAATATCAAAGTAGTTAGTTGATGATGTTTTTAAAAAAATTAAAATATATTTAACATTATACATATAATTACATAATTAAAAGTAAAGACAAAACATGAATTAAAAATAAAAACACACATTTAGCTAATAAGTGAAGTTAAACAGTTTGTTGATAAAAAGCACGTTGTGTGTTCTACATGCACGCTTTTATCTCGTCACCACCATTGACTTCATTTATGGTTAATTTTGCTAAGGGAGGAGTTAACATTCAATTTTTTTGCTTATATGACAAACACCATTCTTAATTTGTTTTCTTATATAATATTTCAATCATCTACACAATGGCTGAAAACTGAGAAGGGACATTGCTATTGCCCATTGCCCATCATACTGTTTTTACTTTTTAGGCAGAGAAAATCATGATCATGCATCAACCTTATGTTGCAGTTATTGAAATCACCATCCCGAACCCTCTTGCTTAAACTACCACTGAAGGACCAAAATAGTTTTTTTATAACATATAATGGTAACCTCTACTCTCTGGGTCAAAAAAATCTTAAATAACAATTTAAATAAAAATCAATTAAGTCTTTTTAAAAATCGTAAAATTATAAACAAAATTTATCCAAAAAAGAGTTATAAAGATTTTAAAATTATAAATTTTTTATTAAAAAAATAACAATACTGATCTATTAAAATCTAATGGTTATAAGAATTTTTTTAAATTTCGACCCTTACTCTTTTATTAGGCCTGAATTGTTATTTTTTAAGCACTTTTTTAATACAAATTTGTTTATAATTTTAAAAAAATTTAAATTTTAAAAGGGCTTAATTAATTTTTTAAAAATTTGTTTCTAAGGTGTTTTTTACCATTTAACCTTATTAGTTTTAAAAAAAATTAATTTACTTTTTATAAAAAGAGTAAGGGTTGAATTGAATAGATGTATAAAGGTTGAGAGTTAAATTTATCTTTATATTTTATATATAAATACCAAATTTTAATCGATGAGCTATTTGACTCACTATAAGACATATATCATCTAATTTGTTCATTTTTCAGTAAAATAAAATTCAAAATATGTGAGAGGGTTTTTGTGTTACTTTTACCACACCCCTCTAAAGCTTCCTCTACATTCCCAAGGTCCCGAGTCTCACAAAGATTCCCCCCCTCCCCCAATCCACTTTCCTTGTCTGAGTTAAAGGACTCTTCTGTTTCCCGCCAAAATAAGCTTTTCTTGTCCTCCCTTTAATTACTGTCCCTCTTTCCCTCCATCCAGACAGTGAGTGAAAAGTAATCAAACAATGAAGGGGGCATCCAAAGTAATCATGGGTGCAACACTAGTAATGGTGGTCACCCTTGCCTTTGTTTTAGCTCTTATCCTAGTGTTGCTAGCCGAGCTCTATTGCTCTCTCTTACTCCGCCGCCGCCGCCGTCACCTCAAACACTCCCCCACCTCTGGCTCCGCCGTTACCGACACAACAACGGTTGCCACCACCCCCACCGTTACTACTTCTTCCTTCCCTGAATCAACCAGTCCCCTTAGTAGCTTCTATGCACAAGGAGTTCTTCATGCACCTAGGGACTTCCTCTTCTCATCAGCACTCCCTAACAAGGTTGAAAACGATAATCATGCCACTTTCCTCCATCATGTCGTTCAAATCCATTCCCGAGAATCAAACACAAGGGCTGACCAATTTGGAATATTGCCTCCCACATCTCCATCGACATCCTTTGCGGCCTCCCCTAACCCTGTTGAGGAAATCTCAGTTCAAGTGAGCCCCGAGAGTGCTACAATTTGTAAAGAGAATTTAGTTTATATATCGAATCCCATTTACGACAACGATGCAGGCAGCAGGCCGGAGCCGGACACTCCGTTCGAGACGCCGGATACATCGCATTCACGTTTAGAAAAAAGTGGTTCATCAGGGGATGATGAGAAGGGTCAGTTTAGAATTTACTCACCCCCAATGACACCTCCATTGAGTCCAATGAAGAAGCTCCCAGCACAGGCATGTTCTGTCTCTCTTAGAGATGTTGGGTCTTTAGCCACTTCGGCTAGCGAATCCAATTGTAATAATGGTCTTTCATCATCTTCATCAGGTTCTCCCTGCACTTCACCTTCATGGTGATACCCATACCAGCTAAGCAACAGTGAAACCTTTAGTATTTTAATCTTTATGCCCCCTTTTTTTCGTTTTAACTGTTGGTGAATATAATTTCCCAATGTTTCTAACAACGTATGTTTTGGCAAGCGTGGCAATGGCTCAGCCACCAAGGCCACGCCCCCCATTGCTAACTGGAATTCCTAGGTTTTTGTTTGTGTTTTTTGCTTTGTTGGATCCATTTGCTTGTTGTGACTGTGGTTTGATGTTTTTGCAACGTTGTTTGACAGCACAAAAATAAAGTTTTCTGCTCTGGTTTTGGTTTTTCGGGGAAATTAAATAATGCATGTGATATTGGAAACAGACAAACAGTACAAAAAATGCAGTAGAAACTAAAAAGCCAAAAGAAGATAAAGAAAAAAGAAAAGAAAATCTCTATTTTTGAGTGGCCTCGAATGGTGATTTCAATGCATTAAAAGCCAAAACACAAAATCGTCATCTGCAAGGGTTTTTATCCACAATATAAAAAGAGAGGTGAACTTGATTTTAAATTTTTATGAGCTCCATGTATAGGGTAAGAAGCTTCAGTTGTCTGAACTGACTGACTGGATTTATTAATCATAGATTAGTGTGTAAGGCACTCTAGCCTTAAAATGAAAACGACAACAATCCTTATGTCTTACAAATTATACCAGTGAGCAGCAACATATCTATCTATATGTAAACCCATTTATTAGGCCAAAATATATAGCAGTCCAACCTTATATAATAAATGGAATGGGACCTACCAAGATGGAAATTTTAACCTAGGAGCCGCAACCATGCTTGAAATATACTAGTATGAATCAGTTAGTGGCAATGAGGATATCAATTAAACTTGGAAAGTGACAAGAATATTTGATTTAAAGTAGAGCAACAGGAGGGGTTCATTGCAGATTTTGGTGTGGAAGGGTGGGACATAAGTTGCATGATCCCCTTGGAAATGCAAAATCCAGATTTATTACCATTGCCCTCTCCTATGGATGTTAATATTTGAATTTATATTTATTAGAAGCAAAATGATGGATGAAGGGGAAAAGGTTCCAAGGCCGACACTCGGGTAAATGTTCTTTCATGACTAGGATCTATCTTGCGTATCCACTCTAGATACGTGACAGACGAATCTGATAATGTTCAATATATGTTTCCACAAATCGACAAGCCTATGCGATGTGCTTTGTTGGAGTTTTGGAAGCACTAAACCCATTTCTGTATGAACATCCGAAATATATATTTCCAGGACAAATGGCTCCACTCCCAGCAATAATTATAAATGTTATACCTCCTAATTTTGCTTCTAACTCACCTTTGCTTAAACTTAATCCATTTTACTTGTAAATGGAATAATCTGATGTTACTGAGGTTTGGGCTTGAGTGTCTGATACATGCAAAGAATTTTAATAATGAAGGCAGAGAAGGTTCCTTGTATAAAACTTTTGATATATAGACTGCACTGCCGGCCTAACAATTCAGTAACCAAATTCGTATCTTTGCATTAACCCATTATTCATTTCGAGTTCCATGATCAGCTCTTCCATAAAAGGAATGCATTTGAAATTGATAATAAAAGCTTTTGTGTTTGAGCATTGAACATACAGCAGATATTCATCAATGTGACTTAGGCCAGGGTGCAGCTTAGTAATCAAAGGGAATTGCATAGATCTTAGTAATTAACTTAACATAACAGCCAGGTTTTATTCATATGAAAACCGAATGCTCAGTCTCAGAACACAGATGTCAATGACACAAATTACATACAAGTTATACAGCTAGCCTTGGATCAGGAGCAACAGAAGAACCTTCTTCCCGTTTCTTGCGGTCTGCTATGCAACTTCATTCCAGTATGCCGAGACGGAGCAGCTTTTGCCAACTTCTTCGCTGTGAGAATAACAAACAAGCTAATGCAGATTGAGGGAACTAATTTCTCAAAAAACAAGTTAAATTCATGTTCTAAACCATTTGGTCTTACGGTTTATGATTACTGGTCAAGTTATGAAAGAAACCGGCATATAGAATACAGTATTTTACCTATTTCATAGAAAAGCTCATTGACGTTGTGTGCAGTCTTTGCAGATGTTTCAAGGAAATTCAAGCCATTTTCTTTGGCATATAGCTCACCTTCCTGCATAAAACATTGAAACCGGCTTCAACATATACAAGGCTTATTCAACTTTTTCAATTTTACATGTTTCCCCTCTCACTGTTCTAGGCAATGGTGATTCAGCCGTCATACTAATTGAAAATGGAAAAACACATAATTGAATCAAATATCAGATTGCATGTACCTCATTTCCCACTTTTCTCTTTTCTTCCAAGTCAACCTTGTTTGCTACCAAGAACTTCATCAGATTTGGATTTCCTAACATTGATCAAACATCATTTTAAGAAATACTAAACATGCTTGAATTTATCAGTTCACAGCACCATTGCTAATCTTTTATGTTTTGTCAATTACCTTGTCTTTGCAGTTCTTGAACCCATTTTTTGGCACGCTCAAATGACTCCTGAAAGACCAACCCTCATTTGATCATATTGACATCCAATATACAAAGCATAAATGAACGAACATGTCAAATAATTACCGAGCTAGTCAAATCATAGACCACAACAGCAGCGGCTGCGCCACGGTAGTACATAGGAGCCAAGCTGTGGTATCTCTCCTGACCTGCGGTGTCCCATATATCTAACTTTATGGTGGCTTCATTTAGTGACAATACCTGAGTGAAGAAGGCTGCTCCGATTGTCGATTCCTACATAATTTTTACACTTATGAATGACATTTATCTTGCTGATATTACAAAGCCTGAAAATAGAGAAAAAAAAAAAGAAAGAAAAAGTAACCTGGAAATCGGAAAATTGGCCTCTGACAAATCTCGATACCAAGCTTGTTTTCCCAGCTCCCATATCCCCAAGAAATACCTGGGAAAATGGAAAACAAGAAACCAGTCACCAACCAAACCATTTTCTGAATCCAAAGCTTTACTATTTTAAACCCAACAAGCAATCATTAAATCAAAACCAAAAGAGAAAAGGGAAAGACATACCCACCAGCTTGGCTTGTATGTTCTTGTTTCTCGTCTTTGCCATCAACGCTTTGATTAGAATTCCTAGAAACAAACAGAAAACAGGGAGTTGCAGAGAAGTTCAGAAGAGAAATGGGGATTGAGAAAAAGAAAGGAAATTTTAGTTTGAAAAGCAAAACGTTAGCAGAGAAAAAGCTTATTAGTTAGAAATAGTAACGATAAGAAAATGGCTAGCTCCAGGGAAATGTCAAACAGTGAGTGTAGGAAGATGGGAAGGCCAAAAAACGGGAGTGGAAATAGCAGATGCTGTCTCCTAAGGAAGACCGCGCGGACTGGTAGTTTTGTCAGTTGACTAGTAAGTTAGTTTACAGTTGCTTTAGATTTAGCTTTGGGGCTCCGACTGTTTTTATTTTTTATTATTAGATTCCTTGTGAAAGTTTGATGAAACATTCATTAGCAGAGTAGGAAAAACTCCATTTCAATATGGGTATAACATGCTACCCGTTGAAGAAGGAAATATGAAAAAGATAATTACAATATGCAGCAAAGTTATTATATTATCGATAAACACTGAATTGATAAAATAAAACATAAATGTCTATATTTATGGGCTTACAAAGAAACTACCTTAACACAAAAATAGCTAACAACTTATTCAATTAAACTGAAAATCTAGAACTAACAAAGATTCTACCGAGATACGTGGTCAACTAAACAACCCACTACTTTGAATTAATCCTCAACACTCTTCCTTAATTCAAAGTTTCAGACACCAAGTAGACTTTTAAAATAGCTGAACTTCAAGTGATCACCCCTAAACCTAAAGTGAAAACATTTGCTGATACACTTCTTCTATCTTCTAAAGAACTTGCCCAATCACTATCTGTGAACCCACACAATCTAAAATTTGAAGTTTTTGAGTACCAAATGCCATACTCCAAAGTTCCAGCAATGTACCACAAGACTCGTTTTGCCGCTCCATAAATGCACCTCTCACATAAATTAAGAGAGCCAATTTTTGGTAGTCCAAGAATATTGAGATGTCCATACCTCAAATGTCATAGCCTCTTGTCATCCTTTGCACTTGCAACAAGAACAAAGTTCTCCATGTTTGAAACATCTTGTTTGGAGTCATGTGGACATGGACTTGTTTGCCTGACTTTTTGTTTTTGATGATACATGCATCATCATCAAATATGACAGAATATCCATCAGCCATTAGTTGTCCAACACTCAATAAATTGTATCCTAAATCAAGAACAAATTGAACATTGTCATAAATTTTTCCTTCTCTATGGCTAGTAAAAAATTTCACCGTGCCTTTTCCTTCAACTTGCATATCCCTTTTGTTCTCAAGCTGCACATTTATCTTTTGTGACTCATCAAGCACCTTGAACAAGGATTTGGTGCCTGTCATATGATTCGGACAGCCACTGTCCACAAACCACAAATCATTTAGCTTATGGTTAACACCAATACAAGCCATAAAAAGCTTGTTTTCCTCGTCACTTTCTGCTGCAAAGTTAATTTTTTTTATCCTTATACCAGCAATCAGCTTTTATATGCCCATATCTGTTGCAATGATAACATTTTATGCCATATTTTATGTTACCTTGTTCATTGTATTACCTCTGTCCATCATTCCTTCCTCTGCCTTTGTCATAACCACGGCTACGACCACCACGAAATCTTCCTCTTCCTCGATCATTGTTTGTTGAACGGTCATTGTCGCCTTGATTTGTGAATGTCTCCTCACTACAGCAAAAAAGACTTTTAGCGGCGTTTTTTAGGCTTTTAACGGCATTTTTTTAGGCTTTTAACGGCGCTTTAACAAGTGCCGCAAAAAGCGCCGATATAGACACCGCTGCTAACTTTAGCGGCGTTTATTTGGAAAAACGCCGCTAAAGATCGTGACCTTTAGCGGCACTTCCCACACAATCGCCACTAAAGATCGTGACCTTTAGTGGCGCTTCCCCCACAAACGCTGCTAAAGCTCGTGACCTTTAGCGGCGCTTCTCCAACAAACGCCGCTAAAGATCTTGGCCTTTAGCGGCGCTTCTACCACAAACAACACTAAAACTCATGACCTTTAGCGGCGTTTTTTCACAAATGCCACTAAAAACATGACTTTTAAAAAATATATTTTAATTAAATAATATTTATTTCTATTATGTTTTATTTTTGAAATTTAAACTTTAAACTATATACTTCTAAGGATAAAAAATATTAATTAAATTAAATTTTCTATTAAAATTTTAACTTTAAAGCTAAATATAAAAATTAATGAATTTAAATTTAGAATTAAAATATTATGTTTAAATAAATGAGCAATCTACCTCACAGCTCATCTGATCTTTATTAACTCGGCCAAATATAAAAGAAGCTACAAAACACGTAATAATTAACAATCATGGTTAAATAAGCTAGTACACAAGGTAGCTACAAAACCCTGTTTCAATAACACCAAATTCAAGTTCCGACTAAGATAAACGACCATGGAATACAACATTAAATAACACTCCACTTGAAGAAGTGCTAAGCTTTGGATTTTCCGGCTTGAAGAGATTGAATCCTCTACTACACCTTCAATATCTAAAGGATGCAAAACCAAATGATCAGATAAACCAACAAACTTGGTAAACAACAGAGATGTTAAAAATGAAAAACATTATGACATAGCATCTTCTGTTTCCTTTTGATCTTGCTCAAATCGCATTAGGATCTATGAAATATTTAACAAACATCATTATCATAAAGACATACATATCGATGAAGAAAATAATCTTCAAACTGCTAAGAAAACTAGCAACTTCCAATTCATGATTCATGAAAACCAAAAACACGTGTTTTTTAGCAAGTTCTGGTAATGCATATTGACATTAAATTTCATGAAGAAGCCTAAGTTGCCAGGTAAAAGCAAGCAAAATGAGTTGCATGATAGGAATTGCATATTTTTATAATTATCTTTAAAAACAAGTCGGCAATTGACTGTAAATTTTGGCAAATAGAATAACATATTCCAGGAATTCCTGCTTAACCATCTACATCAATGCTATCTCCAGTGCATCAAATCTAATACAAGTGAGGAATTCAATGTCACATTTGTCAAGGGTTATTTCAGCTGAAGAAAAACAATTCTAAAATAAATAACAGATAAGTTCCTCCTTAAAATGCAAAGATTAAATAGTCACTTATATCCAATTTATAAAACATTATGACATAGCAGAGGTAAAGAGCAACCTGTAACCAAGAAAATAAATTACATTTCCTCTACGGTCTATAGAGAACTGACAATCGAAGAACCAAAAGTAATAGACATAATATAAATTATTAACCTGAGAACAACTGATCTTTTCTCTTTTGTACCATGATTTGAAAAATAATAACGATGGTGATTTTTATTTTCTTTAATGTTTTTTTACATTCAAAATTATATTTATTTGATTAAAATAGTACAAAAAAAACTCAAAAAAAATATTAACCTATAAAATAAAAAAAGTTTTTTAAATAAAAAAGTTTTTCTTTACTCATGTGAGCCAGTCACCTAATAAAACACAATTTACTTTTTCATACCTACTTACTGCTTACAGCTACTACTTTCCTTTTTTATTCCTTTCAAATCTTACAGACAGCTACTAATTGAAGGTTGAATAATGCAACTAACGAACATAAATAATAATTAAATCGATTAATCAATTCCATGCTGTGGTGCAAGTCCAGGGGCCATATACTTGCATGAATTGTTTATATTTTTCATCAAGTACTTAATTTCTAGATATTTTTCACTTGGATGAAAATTTCACTTCAATTTTTGTAAGAACCATTTACCAAGTTCACACATATATTGCTTGAATGAACCAATACTGCAAGACACACAGTTAACAAAGTTCACGATTACCATTAAGCAATAAATTACATGTAATTTATAATAAAATGTTTGAATTTGAGAGTATATCATGTTGGTTTTCTCTATTTTTGCTTCTCCCAAAGAGCAGAGCTCAAATATTACCTTATTTCATTATGATGGTTCTGCTTCATACTTACCTTTTCGAAAGGAGCTGATGCATTTATGGAAGGACTTGAAGTCTTTGTGTCTTGTTGTATAATTCGACCATGTGAAATTTCACCTGAGTAAGATAAAATAAAGGAATTGTCTCATCTATAAATCAAACTTGAAATGATATTCACATCTGTCAGTAGATAACATAATTTCTTTCCCCTTCTTCAAACCACATGCCATAAGTTAGAAACATAACCATCGTAGTTACCTTTGGTACGTAACAGGTTCCTCTGTCAATCCAGTAGACTGCATTTCTAATATACAGACTTCAGGCTCCGTTTATCAATAAGTTCGAAGGATTATCAAAGAAATGCTAAAAGACAAAGAAGGCATGCAAAGATTTAATCACTTACAGCAAACTGGTTAGTTAAATCCTGATGCTTATATTTATTGGACATCTCTTCAATTGGTTCATTGCCTTTGGACTGCTGTTGTTGTTTCCTTCATACACCTATTTCATAAGTGACACATTCAACACACATTTGTATTAGCAGGTAAAAAGCACCAAGTCCCAACATTACCTCTCAATATCTTCGACCATGATCAAGATAACTGTAACCTTCATCTTTTTTTCTATGAAAACCAGCTTTAGTCAGCTCATCTTCATCACTTTCAGCAGCTTTACTCAACTCATCTTCAGCTGAAGTTCTTCTTTCTCAAGTTCTTCCAACCTTGACATTATACTGCCATGCTCTGCCTTTTCCACAGCCGAAGGAAATATCAATTGTAGAATGCCCAATGCTGAAGAAGCTCCCACTAAACTCCGATACTGCAAAAGGACAAACGCTCATCATTTTAGAAGATGAGTAGTGAATAAAATGTTTGAGACTATTTTGCATAAAGCGCTCCATTTCCATGAAATAAAATAAGGAACTAGAATACAACACTAACCATGGTAAAAAATCAGAACAAGGCAGGCATACAACTACAGAATAGCCATCACACATGGCAGATATGCTTAAAGGAGCAAGCTTTAAATCAAACATATTAATTATAAACACTAAAAGATTTAATTTTTTTCTTTTCCTTGGAACCAAAAACAAAATTCAAACATCATTTTTACTTACAAGAAGAAAACTGTAAAAATCCAAAATTCAAATTTATGAACTGCAAAGTTGCCCTAGAGAGTAACAACATACATAGAGGAACTTCTTAAGATCTCTTCCTGAAGCAATATCCCGCAAGACGGTAAAAGCCAGGTTAGTCTCAAACCTAAGTGCTTCGGCAAACTCTATAACTGGATCCTTAGGTATATGAAACTTTTAATAAATTGACAATCCCAAAATTTATTCGCTTCAATGAAGCAAAAAAGAAAGAAAGTAATCTTTACTAGAGATAATCACATCCATTTAGTTAAAATTCAGAGATTCAATTTTTTTTTATTTTTCTCAAGCTAAAACAAATGTTAAGAGATTAAAAACCATGATTAAGCTCAAACAGCACCAATTAATCAATACCGAAAGCACAATATACGTTAATAGGCCAAATCTACTTCTTCAATGAACACCAAAAAATCAAAGAAATCAGGAATTAAACTCGTATTCATTACAAAAATTTATAAACTTAAAAGAAAACCCAGGCCTCTAAAAGCTAAAAAATAGTGTACAAATTTAAGAAATGAAGAAATGGGGTTTTGTTAACATACATTAGCCTCCACAAAAAACGTGGTGTACGGACCTTTCTCTCCCAAAGAGACGGAAAACTTTGGCCTTGATCGACGACTCTGATGGCTTATCGTTGTCGGAATCAGAGGAAGAATCATGGCCGTGAATCTTCTCAGCTAGCTTCTCCATCAGTGATTCCTCGTGCTTCTCTTTGTGCTCACCCATTTTTTTCCCACCCAAATTCTAGAACCGATCTACTCGTTTCTAATGCTTTGAAAGTGTGAAGATCGAGACAAGAAAATTAGGGAGGGAGAGAAAGCGAGAGAGAGAGAGGTCGCGTTTGCAAAGTTAAAGGTTTTAGGGGAGGAAATTAGGGGTTTCAGGGGGGAAATTTGGGGATAAAATGGCCGGATTTTTTTTAAGTAAATGATTCTTTGCGGGGTTTATTATGAAAGTTCAGCCTTAGCATTAGCGGCGCTTTCCCAAAAAACGCCACTAAAGGCCTAAGTAGTAGCGGCACTTTTTAAAAAACGCCGCTAAAACCCTAAACATTAACGGCGCTTTCTTGGAAACGCCACTAAAGCCCCGAAAAACTTATAAAACGATGTCGTTGGGCTTAGGGTTTTTGCGGCACTTTTTGAAAAACGCCGCTAATGCTCATTTTTAACGGCGTTTTCCAAAAAGCACCGCTAATACTTGATCTTTAGCGGCGTTTTTTTAATAGCACCGCTAATGCTTATTTTTAGCGGCATTTTTTATCCAAACACCACTAAAAACGCCGCTAAAAGCCTGTTTTGGTGTAGTGCCTTCACTTGAAATGTCTGCTCTTCACTCTTTTCTGCTGATCTGTTGATTCTCACCTCATGAGATTGAAGAGACCCCATCAATTCATCAACGAGGATAATTAACATATCTTTGGATTCTTCTATAGTAGCCACAACATGATCAAATTTTATTGTCAAGCTTCGAAAAACTTTCGCTACAATTATCTCGTCTGAAATTTGTTCGTTGTAAGAGCGTAATTGGCCGACTATTGTCCTTGTTCGTGACAAAAAGATCAGCAATTGATTCACCATTCTTGTAACAACCCGGTTTTGACCCTAATCGGAACAGTGGTTTCGGGACCACAAATCCGAATTAGAAAAATATTTTTATATTATTTTCTGTGTTCATTATGTGTGAATTTACTAGTGTGAAAATTTCGTGCTTTAATTTCACCGTTTGAGTGTCTGATTAAATAAAAGGATTAAATCGTGTAAAATAAAAATGTAATGGTTAAATATGGAAGTGTCTAATTGTTGTTGTTTTTATAATTTAGAGGTTTTATTATGCAATTAGCCACTATGTAAGTTAGTGGGTGGCAAAGGACTAAAGTAACCTTATTATATATGTTAAAGGTTAATATAGTAAATAAATAATAAGGTTAGTATATGTTTAATATAACAAATTAATATGTCATGTTCTTCACCTTTTAGCCGAATTTGAGAGAAAAAAAAAATGGTTTAAAGCTTTGTTTCATTCGGCACATTCAAGCTTTGATTAAGGTATGGATTTTGTTCGGTTTTTGATGATTTTTATGTTTTTGAGATCGTTGCTTCGAATACTATTTGACCCATGCTTGAATTTTTTATTTTGATGAATATTCTGAGCTATGCCATTGATGAATAATTGTGTTTTGTGATGTTTGATAATGAATAATGAAAGATATGTTTTAGATTAATATATTTTGTATTGGAATTTTTAGTGAAATTGAGTAATTAGGGCTAAATTGCAAAAATAATATTTTTAGGGACTAGAATGTGAAATAAATAAAATGTGTGAACTTAGATGGACTATAGGAAGATTCGGCATAGATATGGTATACACAAATTTTGTGTATTTTGTGTTTTATGCAAAAAGGATTAAATTGCAAAAAGTGTAAAATATTAGGGGCAAAATGGTAATTTGCCCATTTATGTGTTTTTGGATTAAATTGAATGTGTTAATAAATAAATTATCTTATTTTGAATATATTTAGATCGAGAACCAAAGAAATCGGAGTTAGATCGGGGAAAAGCCAAGTTAGTCGAATAATCGTCCGATTTCGATTTTCCATCGTCCGAGGTAAGTCTATTAGCTATTTAATTTTATTAAATCAGCATATGAGTATGTATATCAATGGTATGTGTGTTGAGTTGAATTTAAAAGTATAAAAATTGGAATTGAAAGTATAAAATTATGTATATACATATATATATATGTTAGATTCGAATGACTATGAATATGCAAATATGCATATGAATGTCCTTGAAATAAATTTAGGTATGAACATATATGTACAAATTATATTCGAATATACATGTATATACATGTATAATTTGTTGTATTGAAATTAGGTATGAAATTACAAAGGTATGAGTATATAGGTATATGTTCTTGTTTCGAATATAAGTATAGAGTAATATATGTTTGTTAGATTCGAATATGCATATATGTACATGTATAAGGTCCTGTATTCAGATGGTATATGAAATTGTATGGGTATATATGGAATTCAAATGTTAAAGGTACCTAGTATATTATAAGTTTAATTTTATGATATTAGAAGTGGAATCTAAAGTATGAGGTTATATATACATAAATGTGTTTCGGTTGAATTATTGAGTTATTTAAGTTAGATTTGATGATTGGGATTTATATTTATCCATGTTTTTTTTAAGATATAAGTTATGAATATTGAGCTGAATTTTGTGTGGATTTTATATAAAAATAAGAGATACAACTTCTGTGAATTGAGATTCTTTTGTTAAAGCTCAGTATCAATCGGATTTATTGCCAGTGAAATTATTCAGGCTATAAGCCTAGCAGGCTAAGTGCCGGTGAACTGAATCAGGCTATAAGCCTAGCAGGCTAAGTGCCGGTGAATTAAATCAAGCTATAAGCCTAGCAGGCTAAGTGCCGGTGAACTGAATCAGGCTATAAGCCTAGCAGGCTAAGTGCCAGTGAACTAAATTAGACTTTAAATCTAGCAGATGAAGTGCTAGTGAATCTGTTTAAATTAAGTGATTATATGCATTGGGTATAAAAATATATATATGCTTTTGATTATATGTAATGGACAAATATATGAACATTTGTTTCAATGTGTTTGATGAGTGTATAAACGTTTGAATCTTTGTGATTATTGAGTATGTACATATATTGGTTGTCATGAAATTGTTGGATATATATATATGAACGCATTCGACATATGTGGATTATAAGTGTATATGTGTATTCGGCACTTGTAATTGATAAGTATAAAAATATGCTATTGGTATATGTATTTGGAAAATTATATATAAATGGATCCGATGAAGTGCGAGCGAAAAATACACTAGAAATCAGTATATGCAGTTAATGATTATGTTAGTAACTTGATTATATGCATATAATGCCTATACATATGTCTGTTTATGTGTATTAGTTAAATATACATTCTTTTATATGTATTTTAGATATGCTATAGACTTACTAAGCTATGAAAGCTTACTATGATTGTTTTTGTCCATTTGTTTCATAGATTTTGGAGACGCGTTACGAGCTCGGGGATCATCAGCATAGTCTATCACACTATCGACTTCTTTTGGTATTTTGTTAAAATTTTGAACTCGACCTTATGGCATGTATAGGTTTGAATATGATTTTGGTTAGATTTGGATTGTAAAATATAAATAGCCATGAGAAAATGGTTTAATTTCCATGTTTGCGATCAGTTTGGTTTTTTAAAAAAATGGTTGTGTTTGTTTGGTTATGCCACGTAACCCTAATTCGACGACTGATACGGGTTAGGGGTGTTACAATTCTTCATCATCAAGGTTTCAAAATCATGTCGTAATGATTGCAATTTCACCACTATAACCTTTGAATCACCTTGATACTCTTTCTGCAAAATTGACCATGCTTCATTCGATGTGGTTGCTGCAGCAATTCGTGAGAAAATAGAGTCATGAACCGCTCTTGTTGGATAATGAACAATGCCTTAGCATCATTTTTCTTGGTTTCTTTCAATCTCTTTTCTTCTTATTTATCAGGTTCAAGTATGTTAGCAAACTCATACTCAACCAAGTCCCATAGCTCTTGTGATCTGAGCAATGTCTTCACCTTGATGTTCCACCACTCATATTTCTCACCATTGAAAATGGGTATGAGTGGTTGAGAGGAAGAAAAACCAGCTGATGCCAATCCAAGAACACACACTCTCTTCTCTCATGTTTCCCAAAGACCCAAAAAGGTGTTTCTCTCAAATACCCAGTGGACCAAACCTAACTTTCACTCAATTGCCTAAAAGATCAAACCTTGCTCTGATGCCAAATTTGTTGAAGAAGGAAACGTGAAAGAGACAATTACAATATGCATCAAAGTTTATTCTATTACTGATGAACACTGAATTGATAAAACAAAACATAAATGTCTATATTTATAGGCTTACAAAAAAATTACTACCTTAACAAAAAAATAACTAACAACTTATTCAATTAAACTAAAAGTCTGAAACTAACAAAGATTCTACCGAGATACTTGGTCAACTAAAACCCACTACTTTGAATTAATCCTCAACACTACCAAATCTTTTCTATCATTTATTTAGCCAAAAACTTATATTATTACTCTTTTTTTTTAATTATTACTATCCCCACCAATAAAACTCCTGTAATGTAATTTTTAAAATATAAATATTATTATATACTCAATCATATTTAATATTTCTTTTTAAAATTAAAAAAAATAAAAATATAGGCATAATGACTTATTTGACATTCTAACTTTAAAAAATATTATTTCAGTTATTCATTTAATTTTTAAATTAACGTTTGTTTATTTTACTAATGTAATATAGACGTGGATTGCCACATGGATGACATATCAACATTTAATTAATTTTTAAAATTTAAAAATAATTTTACATATTTTTTAATTTTTTAATGGTGACAGGAGAACCAAATCAATCTTCACGGAATTTTGTCTTGGACCGTTTTACCTCCTTATATTCTTGTTCAAGAACAGCAGACTGCTTGGTTGGAAAAGGTTTAATAAGGGGTTTTTAATTTGCTATTTGAAGATTTTTTAAGATTTTTTTGAGAATTTTCGAATTATTTTTGGGATTTTTTCGAAGAATTTTCGGAGTTTTTTTTTGGAGTGAGGAGTTGTGTAAAGGGGCAATTTACACAAAAAAGCCCTTTTTTTAAAAAAATTTGCCGAAATGGGCCCATTATTTAATTATTTACCAGAATTGTCCATTTTCCGACAAATCGCGTCCACATCAACGCGATGTCAGGGGACGCGCCAGCAAGTCGCGGCCACGTCAAGCGCTTTGCTGACGAGGCCGCGATTTCATGCCACGTAGCGCGTTCCGAGGGACGCGATTTTGCCGTTTTTCCCATGTTAGGTTTTTTTGGCTTTTAGGGTTTAGGGTTCAAGCTTTTTAGGGTTTTTAGGTCTTGGAAGAAATAATTTTGAGTTGACGTTTGTGATCAAATAGTATAAAATCGCTTCTAGTAGGATGTTATTTGAGAAGAATGGTAAATAAATTATATTTATTTGTAATTGTAGCAGGATGCTATTTGTAGCCGTTGGTACAAATAGTTGAATGTAATTGTAAATAAATTATATTTTTTCAATTATTTATTGATAATTGTATTAATTGTTAGTAACAGTTAAAACATTTTTTCAAATCTAACATTATGTGAATGTAAAAATATTAAGTGATAATTGTATTAATGGTTAGTAGAATTCTCAAATAATATCGAATAATATCAAAATAACTCAAAAAAATTTCTATTTTATTACATCAAATAAACTTCTATTTTATTACATCAAATAATATCAAAATAACTCAAAAAAATTTCTATTTTATTATATAAAATAATATCAAAATATTCAAAATATTTGTACAAATAAATTTAAATACGGCAATCAATGTCTATGCCCGGGGGATTCAGTGCCACATGGCGGCCGTCGACGGTTATGCGCTGGATTCCTCCTTTCTCTAGCTTCCGGTGGTGGTTGTTATTCCTCCGGCGGGGATTCTGGTTCTTCCGGTACGGCATCTGGTTGTCGGACTTGGGACGATGATCCACCTTCAAAAAATAGTGTATGTGGAGGTGTTTGCATCACGAACGGTGATGATGTTTGAAACCCATACGTTGGTGGGGATTGGTAAAAAGGAGAGCTCCCCGATAGCCCCTTTTGTGATCCCTCGTGCGCCGCTAGCCTATACATCGGCGGTCCACTCGGCATAACAAGAAATGGAGCTGAACCGGGCATTTGGCTCCAACCTGCCATAGGACTCGGAAAAGGATACATATAAGGGTTACGATTTATATAAAGGGCTAAGAAACGCACCTGGCATCATCTGAAAAGGCGGTTGCGTGGGTATCATCGGTTGAACTGTTGCGTCGGGTGACTGTGTCGGTGCTCTCGTTGGGCCTCGTGATTGCATGGCCGCTGATGATGAGCCGGGTGAATGTCTAGGCCTCGTTGAGGGGCTGCCTTCGTCGTCTTGTCGTCTTGGATTTAGAGGCCCGTGCCTTTCCCTTTCGGCACGTATTTGCCACTGCCTCTCCTCTGGCGTCAGTAAATACGACTTGCCATGGATCCTAAACCATGGCATGTATTCTGGAACGCACGCTAACTCCGGAACGATGATTGGTTCCCGAGTAGGTATATATTCATACCGATCTTCCCACATTTCCATGTACTCAGACCAGTATCTCGGCCAATCTGTATTCAATTGCCGAAGGTCAACTTTGTGTTAATCGTCAAACACCTTAGGATCCGCGAGAATCAATTGTCTACATGCAAACTGTCGTAGCACTCTGTCTGACTGGTGCGGCTCCACGATTGCGTAGTTGATCAACACGACTTTCACGTGCCAAGCTTGTGGATTTTGTAAGAACTATTCTGGAATTACTGCTCGAATTATCGGATCCTCGTATGGTGTCCATTGAAACTATATGAACATGATTGAAATATTAGTTATATGCATAATTAATTGTATGGAAATATCTATTTTATTTAATACTTACTTGTGCTTCCGCCCGTTGGTCCAATAGAAGTCGAATACTTCAAGAGAGGTAGGTAATCGAGCATGACTTACCGGATGGTTCCACCTAATTAAATAAATTTTTAGCATACTTTTATTTTTAAAAATCTACATAATAATTGTAAAATCTAATATAAAATTTACCTCGTTATGGTGGGAATGTATATGGGTGGTCCACTCGAGGACGTAGAAATGGAAAGCGAAACCGTGCCCATGACTGCAGTAGTAACAGGCAACCTCCAATTTTTGCATTCCTCGGTCGCGTCGCCCCGCACATCTCCCGATATAACATTGCCAAAACGGCAGACCCCCAACTCAATTCACCGGCTGCTCTAAAATCAACGAGTTTCAGCAGCCATCTTAGATGTACGCGGCTCCGTGACGTGTCGGGCATCAGATAACCTCCAATTAATTGAAGAATGTATGGCTGAGCATATCGGATTCTTTCAATTTCTGTTGAATCTTCATCCAGATCAAGGAATGTGTCACGTAACCAGCCCATCTCGATCTTACCTCCCTCCATTTTCTCCGAAATAACGCCCAAAAGCTCGTAGCACACTGCCCCCCAATCGCTAGATTGGGCAGACCCGGTGACTAGGTACCCGTCCACCGGCAATCCCAATTGCAGACTGACATCTTCTAGAGTGATAGTGCACTCTCCACATGGAAGATAGAATGTTTGCGTCTCGGGTCTCCACCTCTCGATCAACGTACTGATTAGTTTCGGGTCCACCTTGCATCCCCGGCCTACCGTCGCCATGTGCCAAAAACCCGCTCCCGCAGGTAGTTCTCTACCAACGGTGATAGAGGACCATGCATATTCCGGATATTGCATTCTAATACCCGATCTACAGACTTTTATAACAAATAATAAATTAATAATTATCTAAAAATGTATAAATAAAAAATTCTTAAATAATATTTAAAAATTAAATTTAATACTTACCATTTTCATTTGCACCACCGATATGTGATGCTTATTAAGACGTGTCAATTCTCCGGCCATTGTTGAAATTGTACAAATTTTTATAGTTTAAAAAAATTTAAAAAAAAATTTTAAAATTATTTAAAAAAAGGGAGTTAAGAGAAATTTAAGAGGAACTTGATAGAAAATTGAAATTAAATATGGATTTGAGAGAATTTTAGAAGGAAATTGAAAGGAAATTTGAGTGAGAATTAGTTTTTGAAAAAAAAAAGGTGGGGGTATTTATAGTTTTTTTTTTACCGTTGGGGGGCAACGGTCAAATTTTTGACCTTTGCAGCACTGTTCATGCGCGGGACAAATCACGGCCACGTCAGCAAAGTGCGTTGACGTGGCCGCGATTTGTCGGAAAATGGACCATTTCAATAAATAATTAAATAATTGGCCTATTTCGGTAATTTTTAAAAAAAATAATTTTTTTGTGTAAATTGTCCGTATAAGGGGTTTAGGGTTGGCGGTTTATATAGTGGTTTAGGATGGGGGGTTATTAATTAGGGTTAGCTTGGGCTCCCCAGGGCCTATGCACCCCTGCTCCCTTACCCACTGGCCCATCAACAATTTGTAGGCCAACATTACCACCAACAAATCAGAATTGGGTCGTAAAAAAGTCCAACCCATATTATTTTAATAAAATGTAATGAAATGCTTATATTAGGGCCTTAAGGGATGGGATAGCCTCACGTTGTGCGTCACTCCTGTCTTAACCTTAGCCCAGCGAAAATCTTTTAGGTTCCCCAAAACCCAAAGAACACAATAAAGCCTGCCTTACTACAATCCAAATTCCAATGCAACGTCACCTCACATGCCCACAGTGTAACCACTGATTATTGTTATTATTTTATGATTCTAATCAGAAAAGGCAAGAGGAAACAAAGGAAAACACCAGATTCCATCAGCCTGTCTGTCGATGCCACTGCTCATTGATTTCAGCTACGTCCAAATCCCCATTATAGTAGTACCCAGTCATCAAAATTGTCGTGCTACACACTATCAACCAAACGCCCTCCCCACTGCCCGCTACATCGCTTTCAGGCTTCAACGTTGGAATTGGATAACAACTGCAGTGCCTGCCTCTTTTGGAAAACGCCCAAACTCTGTTTAGATTATGGTAACGCTCTCCAAGAGTAAAGAGATAGGATGAGATTTTTAGTCACTCTCAAGCCCATGCACTGCCTCATCCCCTTTGCCAATCCAAAAAGCTTATTTACGTGGGTTAGATTCCAGTCAAGACCTTCAACATCTCAAAGCTTCAACCTTGTTGAAAATTCTATGCTACTATCATTTTACCAATTGATATGTCCCTTTCGTATTTGGTTGTGAATATGGAATAACTGATCATAGATGTAACTAAACCCCAGATCTTTCCAGTACCATGGTTAAGAATAAAAAAAAACAAACAAAGGTGAAATTACACAAAGGGGAACGACCCACTTGGTTTATCCATCCATTGGCTTCTTTGTACCCTATCCAAAGAGTGACAACATTTGAGTTTTGCCTTAAGTTACACATCTTGTCCTATATAACCAAGGCCTCATCGCTTCTTCACGTTTGCCCCTTCAACCTGCTTTTTCTCCTTTATTATTATATTCTCTCTCATTTTGCAATGGCCTCCCATGGAAACATAACAGTAATAAGCACCTCCCCCAAAGGATCAGAAGCAGAAGTGGCACCCAATTCAGGCAAAGGAGGGCAATGTTTGTGCTCACCAACAACTCACCAGGGCTCGTTTCGATGCAGGTTTCATCGATCTAAGTCATCAGCCTGGATGATGAAACGGTCCAAATCTATGCCTGCCAATAATTCTCCCACCGCTTCTTTTTCTCCCAAGTCTGTTGAATCTACGTAATCCCTGAAAAATATCACCAAATCCTCACTCTCCCCTCTATATGTGAACTATATAATATGCACATAGAGGTATGCTGGGGTCTCTGTATTTGCTTGGGATGTGATTATCTAAATATCTGCAACTGCTTTAAATCAGACACCTTATCACCAAGAGCTTTCCTTCCCTTCATTTTTCTTTTTCTGGTAAAGCTCTTTCTGTTTCAGGCTACTGCGATTTTCGTACTATTAATTCAACACATGTCATATATATATGTGTGTGTGTAATCGATGTTCCAAGTTGAAACAAATTCAACACTTTGTTGTTAACTCTGATTCGATGAAGAAAAGGCTCTCCTTTATCCAGAAACTGACATGTTCAAAATCAAATTAAAGGTAATATGATTACTGAGCTGTACCTACCCTTTCATGGTTTCCAGCTGTTTATTGCAAAATATCACTTCAGCTACAGATCAGGAACATTCTAAAGAAATTAAAATTATTTCATCAATATCTACTTTTTGACTCTTTCTTCTTCCCTTAAAAGATAAGTGATGATCTCGATCCACATAAAACTGTGTTATTTATTTCTTCTTTTACCTGGACTGAAATGCAATGAGGTATTTTTATGAATAATAATAATAACTTAAAGCATATTAGATAATCTTAAAAACTCATTCAATAATAATAATCTGATTCACAATGTGGATCCTATTTTAATTTATTCAATCTAAAATTTGATTTGCTCATGAATATTAAATTTAATAATACTTTTACCTTCAAATAATAATCTGAATTTTAACCCAATCAATATTTTAATTCAATTACTTTTTATTTTTTTATTTAGAAAAAACTAAAAGATTTATTAATATCAAAATTTTCTTCCTTTTTTTGTTTTTTAGAAAATTAAAGATAAAAAATAAATATTTTTAAGCCAGAAACACATGAAAATTTCTTAAAATATAAAAAAAAATTACATATTCTAATCTGTTTTTTTTTTTTACTTGAGTGAATCAAGGCTGGAGTTGCCTCTTCACTTTATTGATATAGTTTTAATGTGCTATTGTTAATTCTACTTAACCATGGTTCGTGAGTGGGAGGATATTTTTGGTCCATTTCTTTTTTTACCAAAATTTTAATCTTCAAATCAAAATTATAGGGACCAAGAAGCAAATAGAATAATTTTTAGCATTATCATAAATTTTAGCTAAATTTGAATTAAAACAGTGAAATTAAAAAAAAATCTTGGACTAAAATTAGTATATGGTACATATGGATTTATGTTTAAAAATGTAATATTTTATTTAATATTTCTATTAAAAAATTAACAATTCGATTATTTTTAAAAAGTTAATAGTCAAATTTAACTCTTTTTAAAAAGTTGATGGTCAAAATTAGCTCGAAAAAAATATAAAAGTCAAATTAACAAAAAAAATATAAATGTTAAGGGCTAAATTTATCACAATGCTATTTTTGTTTATAAGATTGACAATTTTATGTTTAAATTTGACAATTTTGTATTCTCGTAAATTTAAAATGTTGTTAAATTTAAAAGATTTTCTTTTAATACTATACAATTAAATGGTTGGAGTACTCACACATAAGAGAGGGACATACCTACACAGTATGTCAAAAGGGATTTACTTAAATAAAGACTTGCCAATTGCTCCTTCAAAAGCTGGATTCCATGATAAACATAATTGTTAAAATTAATATGATTAACATACCCATCTAAACTCTTTGAAAAACTATGACATGACTATTTTAAATAAAATCTTAAATGACATCAGTTTTTTAACATCATTCTAATAAAAATAAGGCTAAATCACATTGGTAGCCACTCAATTATTAGTAAAAAATATATATATCACTCAACTTTTTAATTTTGTCTTTTTTTTGTTACTATTTGACTAAAGTGACAACTTTTAAAATTGGCATAATAGCAACTTTAACTTTTAAATTTTATAAATTATATCAATTTAGTCTTAATTCTAAAAAAATTAACTCTCAACATTTATACATTGTGTAATTTGACTCTCTCTTCTTCTTTTTTTTTTTTTACAGTTTATAACTAATCAAAACTAAATTGAGTACTATAAAAGCAAAAGTGTAAAAAAAATTAAAACGATATGTAAATATGGAGGGTTAAATTTTTTAATATCAAGACTAAATTAACACAATGCATAAATATTAAAGATTAAAGCGGGTATCATGTGAGTTTTAAATATTATAACTTTTCAACGAAATAATAATAGTGAAAAATAAGTTTGATGCCAAAAATGCAGTGGGCCTTTGATAAAGACAGTGGATGAGTATTTTCTACAATGGGAGCTTGATTGGAGGTTACATGCCTTATTTATTACTCTTCTATTTTATATTAGAAAAACTAAAGAATGTCATTTTATTGACAATTTATATGTTCGAATATTTTATAATATAGAAATTTTTTAATAATTTAATGCTTTTTGTTCTTATCTATAATCTATCTATTTATAATATATATGAGTTTGAAATTGTTTTATTTTTCATCATATTATTAAACTTACATTTTAAAATTTTAAAATTGACATAAAATAAAAGTTGTAATAACTATATATTTAGAATAATTATAATTTAATAGAATTTATTATAATTATTACACATTTAAAAATTTAAAATAGAGTTATTCAACATAAAATATAGGGAAAAAATAGTACTATTCAAGATTCACTACAATTAAATAGGGCTGTAATAGTAGTTTAGTTAGATGAATAAATATTATAATAGCATAAAAAAAATTCTAAAACTTTAAAGCCCAAAATCTAAAAAATTCACCTTTTAATATTTTTTATAAAATATAAAATAATAAAATATTTATTTATTTATTTTTATTTAAACCAGTAACCCTTCCTAGTCCACCAAATATTGTTGTTTAAGTTATATATTTTTACAAGATTTAAATGGGTTCAATCTTAAATTTGTACAACTGCAATATATTTATTTTGGGGAAGGGATTACACCATGCGGCAATATGGTAAACCAAAAACGGGTCAACTCCTTACTTTTGTCCACTTCTAATTGACAACCTCCGCCAAAGGCACCACCAAACCCACCGACGACGAGGACAACAAAAATGTCGAAACAGGATTTACGACACTCCTCCGCTCCCTACTCCCGTCTCTCTCCAAACCCTAACCATCAAAACGTCGTCGTTTTACCCGTCTATTACCCCCGCCATAACGATAACTACCGTTGCCTCCGCCACTGCCTCGCCTTCACCTCCGCCATCCTCCTCTCCGCAGCCCTATTCTTGCTTTATCCTTCCGATCCAACTCTCGAACTTGCCCGACTCCAACTCAACCACGTAGGAGTCAACACGTCGCCCAAACTCACACTCGACCTCTCATTTTCTTTGACCATCAGGGTCCGTAACAGGGACTTTTTTTCTTTGGACTATGATAAGCTTGTCGTTTCGGTTGGGTATAGAGGGAGGGAACTGGGACTGGTGAGTTCGGAAGGTGGGCGCGTCCGAGCCAGAGGGAGCTCGTACGTGAACGCCACACTTGATTTGGATGGATTTGAGGTTGTTCATGATGTGATTTATTTACTTTCGGATTGGGCTAAAGGGGTTATTCCCTTTGATACTAATACTAAGGTTGATGGAGATCTTGGTCTTTTTCTCTTCAAAATTCCCCTCAAGGTCATCCCTTTCTCTCTCTTTTTCTCCCTTGAATTTGATTCTGTAATCAATTCGATGGTTTATTTTGTTTGGAGCGTATATTTTGTAATTTCAACTTTTCTTACCATTTCTAGTGTTTGGGTTTTATTCTTCTTCATCAATTAGTCTATGAGTTTATTAGGTAATGATGCATAACTGTTTGAAAGAAACCCTGGGCAAATCCCTCAAAAAAAAAACTAATGTTTCATGATTAGATTGAACATGATTGTTGTTTAATAACCTTATTTGTGGATCCACCAGCATCATGGGGCATATTGTTTCTTAGTTACAGGCATGTTCTGAATTCCGTCACATCTTACTAATGGATGTTTAGAGAAAAAGATAATGCGTGTTACTGCACTACACTTTGGATGGGGTTGAGTTTTCAACTTTGTTGTTCCATTTCTAATGACTTGGTTTTGATGCTGTTTCTTTGATTTGAATGGATATATGCTGTTTTGAGCTCAATAAAGTTGTTTTACTGTAACTAATATCTCTAGAAAAGAGCAGTAATTACTTTTTACAAGAAGCTGAAGCCAGGATTGCATAGGTGGATGGTAAAATAAGTAGGTACATGTAACCATCAAGAGAGAAAGTATCTTCCTAATGAATTTAGTTGGTCAGTAAAGATTAAAAGAATTGGATGGTTGTTGTAGTTGTTAGAGCTATGTCACTAGAGGTATAAGCATGATTATGGAGTGTATAAAATCTAGGTTATATAGATTGATGCTTGTTTGTGGTAAAAAAGAGTGAAGAGACCTCTGCAATTCCCATACTCGATTGAGTTTAAGCATAAATATATAAAGGCACTTATGTTTTGTTTAACAACAGAACAAGCAGAAATTCTGTGAAGTAAAAGCTTTTTCCTTCCTTTTAGTAGGAGGCAGTGGCTCCGTAGGTGGGTTATTGAGATGGCTTGTTGTAGACAGCTATGCTTAGCCGATGCATGATGGTATTGAAACTGATTGAGATGGGGAACTAAGTTCAATAATTTAATGACTATAAGTAGTTAAAATTTTGGGTGCGATAGAATCACTAAGCTAGCCTATTTTGGCCCAGATTGCTAGGATATGGTGAACAAGTTGGTTGATAAATTGTCCAGAAGTAACACTAAAGATTAGCGCTTCCATGCTTCCGATTCTTCTTTATTATTGATGTCTATTCTATGACCCATTAGCATCAGTCTATAGATAAATTGATGTTTATAATATCACAATCCTGACTGGTACTCTTATCGGAAATCTTTTCATGAGTGTTATACATATAACTTTAGTATGCCTTGAGTATTTAGTTGCAAATACAAAGTTTGTAAGCATCCAAAAATGACTATTAGTAGTGAATGGAGGTGGTCCATAACCCCCCTTCACTTTTTCCTTTTGCTGTTCTGAGGATTGCAGTTTGGCAGTTTTGCATGCGATAGTTAATGTTTGCTTATTTTCACAAATTCTTCAGTCTTCACTTTGCACAATGAATGCAGATGCTCAGTGCTTCAACCATGTTTGATTTTGAATGTATGATGTTTCAGGCAAAAGTGTCCTGTGAGGTGTACATGGATAGAAATAATCAGTCAATTGTTCGTCAAGACTGCTATGCTGAGGTGAGGAATCAACTTTTTGTTATTCCTTGTGCACTACAATTATGTCTCGTTTAGATACTAGTGTAAAAACATGAGGAATAAGCTTATTTTATACAAATATATTACAATAATTAGACATACAATAAAGAATAGTCAGTACAATTTTAAGCTTGAAATTAGAAGGATGAATAAAAATTTTGTAAAAAAAATAAGACATTCAAAATAAGCAAAAACATTTCTTCCTCTTTTCCAAAAACAAGTCATGTGAGTGACTAAAAATTGCCAATTGAAGTTAGTTTATTGCTAACTCATACATTAAAATCTGGTGAAAAAATAATACTCTGATCAAAAGTAGCATTAATCTCCTAGAGGTGTAAACCAGAGTGCTAGGAGATAATAACTCGAAGGATATATGGTACTGCTTGATAAACTTGTATGCACTAAACTTGCAATTATGTACCGTGAGACATGTTATCGTTCTGATTTTGAAGTTCCCTGCTCTTTGACATTAAATGCCAACATAAACTATAATCTGTTGTCCTAATCAATATTGTCTTGATTAGCTGGATTAAGTTTTGCTGTTGTATCATTGGCTCAGCGATTAGCATTGTGCAGGAAGAGTTTCAAATCATTTTCCTTTTTTCTGTTTGCATAGAGGGGAAAAAGAGGTAGGGAACAGCGTTGATCCTTGGTTTTTAGTTTTTGTATGAAATAAAATTGTATAATATGGAATAACAAGGCTTCTTACCCTTCTTTTTCATATGTACCTTGCTAAGACTAGTTTTAGTTTGCTTGTGATCTATATGAAAAGTCTTCCTTCAATACCTGAATGCCTACTTTTTCTATGAAAGATACATTGACTGATAATCCTATGATGGCTTGTGGTTTGCAGTAATGTGGTGGACAGTGCTCCAATAGATGTACTAGAAGTGGGAAACAGATTCGGATTCTGCTGTGATTTGGTTCCTCTTTGATGATACTGTACATGTAATGTAAATGAACATAGTTTAGTTCAGGCCACAAAGTACACTTATGTGCATTCCACTAGTAAGTACATATAACTAGCAGTTGTAAAAGCATGATTGGATGAAAATGGTATATTTAGCTAAGTTTTCTGCAGCTTACCTTATGATTATATAAATATTGAGATGCAATTGAATTTAGAATTTGGATTTGAGCTTTGCACGGATAGGCTAATACTATTCTGTAGTTGGTTTCCTCCATGCTGAATAAGAACATAATAGATGTCTTGCAGTTGTAGTTCTTTAAATATAAATTCTCGTGTGAAGAGGCTTGGAGGGTATCAATTGTTTAATATTTTTGTTGAATTGGATAGACCTACAGCCAGAAGAAATTACTACGATGTTCAAAGATAAGGGTGATAATTGTTAGATCAAATCAGAAAAGTATTAGATT
Organism: Gossypium hirsutum; assembly: GCF_007990345.1. Lineage (NCBI taxonomy): Eukaryota > Viridiplantae > Streptophyta > Magnoliopsida > Malvales > Malvaceae > Gossypium > Gossypium hirsutum. The sequence goes on along the minus strand of NC_053442.1, from coordinate 10,010,141 downwards.
ACAGAGATTTCTACAGTTTTCCTTCGTTTCATTGAATTCTTATATCAAGAAAAGGGTTGGGAGTTGAAGCGCAGGTATCATGGGAAATAGCAATAGTGGGCCAAGAAACAGATTTCACAAGGAAAAAAAAAACAAAAAGAAATATCTAGGAAGGAGAAGCCGTAGATGTGATGAAATAGTTGAAACCATTTGTTACATTATATACTACCAGTCACCCCTCTCCCACACAAGTTCTAGGAATAGTGGTGCAGTCATTTCTCGGTGATGAATCGACCACCCCACACATAATCTGCATGGTGGTGCCTACATCGAAAAGACCCCGGGTGTTTTGTAGGTGAACACATACACCACTTCATGGAACCAGTGGATCCACCAGTGTCTCTAGCCACCCTGGGTGAATGATGGTCGTTAGCCACCATAGATGCCTGCAAAAGGAACCAGCTGCGTTGCACCAGCAAGGCCGGCTTGCCACCACAAGGAATGTTTGCATGGCACATTTTTGTTTCCTTTCTCTCCCTTGAGCCTTTCACTCTGGGTATTATTATGATGATGTTGGTGTTGGTGTGTGAACAGAGGTTGTAAAGCAAAGTATGGGTGTGGGTGTGAGAGTTTTTTATACGAGGGAAACGATTAAGCAAAGGAAGGAATAAGGAGAGGTGGGGAAGTAAAGGTTGGGGCATAAAGCAGTGTTTTGATAGATTCCAGAAAGCTTTTGCTTTTACGTTGAAAGCTTCTTCGAGTGTTAGAGAGTGGTCCAAAAGCATCAGCTGACTCATATCATACGCCCACTTAACCTAATAAACGATACTTTCCCTACCATGATTCCACTTCATAATGAGGTGCTGCCACGTCCTTTTATGTTAAAGCCTATCAACATCTCTTTCATTCTGTTCCCAACAGGAAGGCTAGTGTAGATAAATTTATAAATTTTGATTATGATTAGGTATACGTATTTAGAAAATAAAGTTAGTTATTCTCGGATAAATATAATTGTTGACAAATAACTCTAAAATGGTGTAAATTTAGCAACTTTGTTAGTGGTGTGTAAGGAAATGTCACATTTTAATTGGATGTTATTCTTAAATTTTTTTAAAAAATTAAATCTTTTGAAATGTGAACAACTATAGGCTTAAAATAATAAGATTGTAAAGATATGTGAACAAATAAAGGAGTTAAATTATGAAAAAGTGTGTTTTGGTATTCGGGAACTATTTTAATTGTAAAAGACAACATGTTTAGGGTTTTAGATGAAAAGCAAGTTTGAAGTGATGACTGAGTATATAGCTTATATTAGACGCTGTGTTAACATTGGCATGGGTTGGGAGATGAGGGAGCCTCCTCAACAATTGCCATCAATATTGCGCCTCTTTAGGTTTTTTATTACTGTTTTCAGTTTTTCTTTTTTGTCGTACCAGATTTATCCAAAACATAAGTAATTTGAATTTAAATGAGAATAAATTAGGTGAATTTTACACATTAACCCGAAATGCAATTTTAAAAATATATACACGATGATACTCCAAAAGTTCTTTTCTTTTTGAAAAAAAGGTATCAGTTAGATTTGACAGCATTATTGGCTTAGGTTTAGGGTTTAGGAGTACTTAAAAAAGTATTTATGATTTTAAAAGTATTTTTGAAAGAAAACCTATGTTAAATAAGTTATTTTTGACTGAAATTTTTTGTTTTTCTTCTCCCAAAAATACTTTTGGTACTTAATTATTTTCTTACCCCTCCAATAACATACTACTTTCTCTTCTTTTTTTCTTGGTGCTTAATTACAAATATGTTAAAATCATTAATTAAAAATAAAAAAAATATTTTTTTAAAATACTAATTACAAATATTTAATGGTTATATTTAAATATTTAAAATATAGTTTATATATTTTAATTAAATTTTATAAATAATTAATATTTATTGCTTAAAAATATTTTAAATTTATATTTCATATATTAAAATATTAACAACAAATTATAATAATTTTTTTATATTCTTACTAAAATATAATAATATTAACTAATTTAAATATTATTTAAATCTATATTTGTTACTTGATAATAACATGTCTAAAATGAACATTTTATTTCTCAAAAGCACTTTTTAATAGTAATGCTAAACATTTAAATTTTAAACCAAACTTTTCAGAAACACTCTTCAGAACTATTTTTTCACAACACTTTTACAAAAGTATTGCCAAACTAACTCTAAGAGTGTCTAAACCCCACTCACACGTTGGGTCATTTTCCAAAAAGGGAAGTTATGTATTAAGAATTAGATTATATTTTTTAATTAAAAAATAAGTAAATTAATTTTTACATGTTAGGCTTTATGTTCAAATTTTTATCTATTTGTAATGTTAAAAACTGACGTGACTAATGAAATAGCTAAATGATAATATGTGACGTGTCATATGTACCTTATATTGACATACATGGACTAATTTTAAACGGTAGATATGGATAGAATTTCTATCAAAAAGACCAATTTAATTTTTAATGTAACATATAATGACTAATTTACTCATTTTTTAAGTAAAGAGTGCAAAATGCAATTACCTCTCAATTGTGTCCTTTGTTGTGGCTTGATCTGGGATTCACAATTATTGTAAAATTCATCACATGCATAAATATTTTAATTTTCTTAGAATTAGATTTTGTCACAATGAAAAAATTAATATTAAAAAATATATTTATAAAAATTATTTAACAATTGAATTATAAATAGCATAGTGAAATATATATAAATAAACTCTCATTAAATTTAAGTTCAATCCTTATATATTTATTTATTTTAGTTGTTTTAATTAAACATTTCATACAAACTAGTAAAAGAAAAAATATTATTATATTTATATTTAATACTTTATTAAAATTAATTTTTAATAATTTTATTAATCAAATAAGTGTCGAGTTTATATAGTATAAATAATAATAATAAATAATATTAATTAAAATATTACTATTGTAACAGTATGCATTACAAAATGAATTGCAGTAAGAATTGGTTTAGAAAAACAATGAAAGAAATGTAAAGGGCAGGGTGATGGGGCTAGGCTTAGCCCAAAGACACATTTTTAGAAACATCAAAGGCAAGCCACCCTTGGAAGGTTAGTCAATCTTTTGTTCTTTAACGTAGCAGCAGCCAAGACCAAGCCAACCTGAATCAAAATTTTCCGATGTCCACCATGCGTTCGCAGAAAGGTCACCATCAGTTTCATCTTTTTACGCCTCTCGCTTTCCAGGAAATTGCCGTCCCACCCACTATAAATACCATCAAATTCCTCAAAATTTCACCAACACGCCCACAAAACTCCCCCCTTGTTTTTGTATCTTTCAATTTAAAAACAAAAAAAAAAAACTTTATTTTAAAGATGGGTTCAATGAAGTTTCATGTTGTTCCAGCGGCCATCGGGTTCCTGTTATTTGCACTTGTGCAACTCAGTTACGGCCAAACCATGGGTTCTTCGCCTGCACCTGCACCTGCACCTACCCCTTCCAGCGATGGTACTGCCATTGATCAAGGAATTGCTTACATTCTCCTTCTACTTGCCCTAGCTATTACCTACCTCATCCATTGATTTTTATTCTTCTTCTTTCACATTTAATTATTCTTTTTCCTCCTTGGATTCCGCCACTGAAATTGCACCCCTTTTGTATATTTTTGTCTTTCCATCTATGTATTGTAAATCTTATCCTACAAATAAATTCAACTCACATCTCACCCATTCCATAGAACAAATCCTTTCTACTTTTTTTTTTCCAGATCAGTTGAAGAATATTAATATGATCAGAAAAGAAAATTGTTAAAATGTTGGTAGAAATATCTATTGAAGTAATAAAAAGTAGAGAAAAAAATACTTTTTCAGGTCCGTTTACGGGTGATGGGCCAAAATCGTGGAATTCACAAGGCCCGCCTGTGGCAAATATCGATAACTCAAAGGCCTCATGAGTCATGATCACGTCTAAATCAACCCCCCCTCGTTGCAACACCATGGTCACAAACTCCCTTCAAGATGGCAAACCCGTGGCCAGATTCATCTTCCTTATCCAGGGTTGTCTCATTTTGATTGAGTAGGACTATGACAAACTTTTGTTGTTAAAATTTAGGAATCAGCATTAAGCACTATGTTTGTAATATTTTACACTCATACTAAGTTTCATATAAGATGCCATTAATTAGAATGCTTAATCGGTTTTTGATTTGAATGGAGTGGACATAGATATGAAAGCAAAAGTTGTTTTAATGGACTGGTATTACTATTGTCTATCTTTAGCATGTTTACCTTCAAATGTGCTCACTACAATAAAAATGGTTATTTTCAATGTTCAAAGTAGTTACTAAAGACTGTATTATTGTTGTTAAAATTATTGTAAACACCAAAAATTATTTCAGGGTCGTTGCGTATACTTTCCATAATTATATGTATTACAATGAATTTTTCCATTTTCAAATATAATATTTTTTAAGCAATGCTTTAATTTATTTGTGTAAAAAATACTTAAGTTGCAATAAAATTATTTTAAATTATTACGCAACAGCAAAATAGAATTTCTAACCACATAAATTCAGATGTTAAATCTTTTACGTGATTATAATACGATGGTTGTCAAATATTAATTTGTAACAACATTTTAGTTGGCTGTGTATTACATTACGCAACGACTAAATGACATTTTCCAAAAAATTGTTTTAACAGCTATAATATATGGTTGCCATATGGTTTACATAACAATAATACTATTAGCTAACAAATATTATTTGCAATTGTGTATTACATTACGCAATGACTATATGTCATTGTCAAAAATTATTTTAACAACCATAAAATGTGGTTGTGAAATACTTTATATTATAATAATATGGTTGTTAATACTTTTATATAGCCATATTTGTATAGCTTCGAAATATTAATTTGAAGCTGTCGAAATCATTTTTTTGAAAACAAAAATTTAGTTATCGACTTTTAAAAATAAAAATTGGAGTCGCCACCGATCCTTTATTGAGGTGTGATCGGCTCACCTTAAAAACGATTTTGGTCTGCGAATTTTGAGAAAACAAGTTCGGGAGTCAGTTACGCACAAGGAAGGGTTAGCACCCTCGTAACGCCCAAAATAGGTACCAAATTGATTGTTTAATGTCTAGGTGTCGAAAATTTGACACGATTTCAAAATAAAACTTTTTATCTCATGAATGAATCAAAATAATAAAACATTCTTATCTCAAAGAAATAAAACACCACACCCAGTAAGTTAGGGCACAATATTTTTAAATCTTCAGAATACCGAATATTGCTTTTTGTTTTAGAAATTCTTATTTCGAGATGACAAAATGTCACGACCAGTAAGTTAGGACCCGACATTTTGAATTCCCGAGAATAAGCCTTTATTTGAAATTTGTGAATTTATTGCAAACTGAACACTTGGCTTTCTAAATTCGTCGAAAAATAATCGCAATCCAGTAAGTTAGGACACGATCTTTCTCGAGAATCATGAATGCCAAATATTTTGAAAATTTACAAAATATGATGATTTTAAATGCTTTGATGCAACCAAAATAAATATTTTCTAGAAGGTATGTTAAAAAGTTAATGTATAACATGAAGCAAACACTTTAATTTAAAATGCATATGTATATGTATTTACAAAATATAAGCACAAAATACAAGTAAATTTGTAAATATGTGTATGCATATATTTAACACACATATACAAGTATACAAAAAAAGAATGGAATACATCAAACAAAAAAACTATTAAAAATGCATGTATATATGTATATGAAAATCGTGAAAATAAAATAAAAGTATAAAAAGTATGCATATGTGTATATATTTACAAAAATAAAAATGTATTATTGTATTGGTAAATCATGAAAATTCGCATTCGTATATATTTAAATACGTAAATATGTACAATATGTATATAAAATAATAGAATATGTAACTAATAAAAATATTTACAATGATTTTTAAAAACGTGTACATAAATATATTTAAAAAAATGTATGTGTATTTTAAATTATAAAATGTGGAAAGTGTATATGTTATAAAACGTTTATGTATATAGATAAAATATAAAGTATATAAAAATTAGGGAAGTAAAATAAAAATATATATAAAAGAGTATGTATGTAAAAAATATATGCATATTTATGAAGGCTTAAAAGTATATATTAAAGACATGCACATATATTGTATATGAAATATGCGTATGTATATGTATAGTAAATACAATAGTAATAATGATAGCAAATAATGTAATAATAATAATAATAATGATGATGGTATAATGATAATATCATAAAAAATAATAATAAAAATAACTAAAAATGGACTAAATTGAATTAAAACGAAAAAAGGGGCAGATTTGAAATAAAATTGAAGATAGGACTAAATTGAATGCGCGCACAACAGTGGAGAACCAAAAGGGAAATTATTCCCGCCTTCCAAAAACGCTACGCAGCGAGGGACAAAATTGAAATAAAAATAAAATATGCGGCCCAATTTTTTAAAAAAAATGAGTTTGATTGAAACGCGTCACAAACAGGAGGGCCTAAATGCGTAATTTCCCCATTTAGGCTATAACGCGCGGATCCTCCCCTCCGGGTCGGGTCACCGCGCGGGTCATGCCTGGGTAAACCGGCGCCGTTTTGCTCAGTTATTTAAAACAAATTTCTTCCTCTAAAATCATTTGCAACCTAATGAAAGAAAAAGAATAAAAAATGCCCTCTTTTGCTCTGCTACGGTTTCGTCCCTAGCATCCTTGCGCCGCCGTTCGCCTGTGCCAACGCTCCAATCGTGACGGAGTTGGCAACAATCCGGCGTCCTTGACGAAGAACGGTAAGATTCCCCTTCTCCCTTTTTTTTATACTTTAAATAAAATAAACTAAAAGAAAATATAAAAAAATATATGTAAACATAAACAATGCGCCAAGTAAAAAAAGAAAAGATCACCTTTGAAAAAATAAATTTTATATTTCTATTTTCTCTGTATTCTCTCTGTTTTAGTATCTCTTTTTTTTCTTTTACAGATTCAAAGTGGCTTTTTATAGCCCAAAAAAGAAAATAAACAAAAAATGCTATTGCTTGTTGTTTTTCTCCTTTGGACTCATTGAGTCTGTTTTTGCAGGTGTTCGTAGAGAGTTTGGCGCGCGAGGAGAAGTCGGCCCCGAGACGTGCGGCGCTTGGGGAGTCTGCTGGAGGCGGGGGCTTGCTGCGGCGCTACTTGCTGCTATTAGGGTTTTTTCTTAGAGTTTTTTTATTTAATTGTTGGGCTATATTTTGTTTTGGGTTTAGCCTGTAAATGGGTAATTGGGTTAGTTTAATTTTGGGCCTTAATGTTTTGTGGGCCCGGGCAGAAAAATTGGTATTACAAAAACATCATAATAATTGGATACGTTTTATGTTACACAACATCATTTAGTCATTATGTAAAGTTAATTTTAACAACCATAATATTTGATTTCAAAAGTTTATACGTAACGATGTTATTATGATTGTTTAATTTTATTTTGCAATAAAATATATTCCAATGGTAATAACAATAGGCAACAAAAATATTAAAGATATATTTATTTATTTATTTAAAAACAATATTATTTAGTTGTAATTAAAATAAAATAAAAATCTAACAAAATTAAAGAAATTTATAATAAATATTGTAATAAAAAATCATTTCACAACTAAAATTTAAATACCCATAAAATTCAAACTTTGAAAATCATAAACTCATATATAACGTTAATAAAATCATTACCAAGCAACGTATTAATAAAGACTGATGGCAAGAAAAATAAAGGTTTACATGGGCAATTTAACAAAAAAAAGCCGTTTTTTTCAAAATTTACCGAAATGGGCCGATTTTTTTATTATTTACAGGAATGGGCCATTTTCCGGGAAATCGCGTCCACGTAGCGCGTTCCTGGGGACGCGATTTTGACGTTTTTTCACGTTTAGTTTTTTTGGCTTTTAGAATTTAGGGTTCAGGCTTTTTAGGGTTTTTAGGTCCCGGAATAAATTATTTCGAGTTGACGTTTCTGGTCAAATAGTATAAAATCGCTTCTACCAAGATGCTATTTGAGAAAAAATTGTGAAATCGCGCCCTCGTAGACGCGATTTTGTTACAGTAGGTCATGTAAGAAATAATTTTTTTGACGTTTCTGAGCAAATAGTATAAAATCGCTTCTACCAGGATGCTATTTGAGAAGAAATTGTGAAATCGCGCCCTCGTGGACGCGATTTTGCTACAGTAGCAAGTTTGGGCTGAGTCTATAAATTAGACAGAAAATGTTCTTAGAATGCATAAGTCATAGCAGAAACAATTTAGAGAGGCTAAGAAAGTTAAAGTTTCAAAATGAGTGAACGTATTAGTACTGTTATTTACTACGATAGTGAGGTTTGCCACACCGAGAATGGTGTTGTTTTTTTTTCGGAGAATACGGTGCGACTGTCATTTAACCAGAACATAGATTTGACAGAACTTCGTCAAAGAATTAGGCGTAAAATCTTCAGAACAACGCCAATGAAAGTTTTGTCAATCACGTATTGATTTTGTTCTTGTGTTGATTCGGTGACATATGACTCGTTCGACATAAAAGGTGATCGTAGCTTGGAGGCAATGGTGCAGACTCATCTTGCTAGTGGTGCAACTTATATTGAGTTATATGTACAATTTACGTCGCCAACTGATGTACTTCCGTCCGGTGTTCGAGATGTATACACGACCCCTGGCCGACACTCGATTAGTAGGTTACAAAATACAGAACAGCCCATGTTCGGTAGCGGTGTCGATTACACATCCCCGGTAAGACACTCTGTCAGTGGATTGGACATGTACGTCGGTGGTTCGACGTTTGATGCTGGAAATACGTACTGGGGAACTGCATCAAGTTCTAGTGGATGACAATCTACATCCAATTGGGGAAGTTATCAAATGCCTATAAGAAGGGATGACGTACTACCTAAGACGTCAACCGGTGAGGGGACGTCGTACGCTGCAGATGATTGTGGGTTAGAAGATGACTCCGATGTGGATCTACCTCGAGAGCCCGGGCCGGATGGTATAGAAGTGGGATTATTTTCTGAACCGGAACCGATTCCAACAGAAGGTGAAGATGTTGAAAGGAGTTCAGATGAAGAAGAAAATCCACGATTCAGAGTATACTCACCTCCAGCCCACATGCATAATGTCGATCTGTCAGCGGATGATGCGTTAGAGTTTCCAGATCTACCACACCGGTTGCGCGATCGTACAAGTTCGGGGGTAGATTTCGGTGAACTTGATGTTGGTAATCAGTTTACCAACAAGGATAGTTTTATTGGTGCTTTGAAACAGCATAGCATCAAAAACGGCATTAATTACCATGACGTTAAATCAAAATCTGATAAGTTTGAGGCGAAGTGTGCGGTGCAAGACGGCACATGTTCGGTAGGTATACTCATCGGCTATTGGTTGCAGTGGCACAGGACAACAGTGGGAGAATTCTTCCAATTGCATTTGCAATAACACCGGGGGAGTCGTCTGATTACTGGGATTTCTTTCTCTCGAGGTTAAGGAGGCATGTGTGCCCCCAACCTGATATCTGTGTTATTTCAGATCGAGGCACCGGTATACTAGCTGCATTTGATCGAGAGGGAAGCTTGTGGCAGCGCACACACCATAGATATTGCCTAAGGCACGTTGCTTCGAACTACTACAGGCAATATCCATCTAAGAGCGAACGACTACAAGTGACCAACATGGGTATTTAGTCTATAACTGTATTATTTCGTTTGTCAATTTGAATTAATTTTATTGGTAGAAGTGGTATAAAATATTCGCTATGATCTTATATTGGCAGGGTATGAAATAAATAAAGATCGTTTTACCGAGATGTTGGCAATTTTACGATCCCAAAACGGAGAAGGGGCGGACTACTTTTGTAACATACGTTTCGAACAGTGGGCACAAGCATACGACCGAGGCCTACGATATGGCCATATGACGTCGAACCTGGCAGAATGTATAAATTCTATTCTTAAAGGAACGCGCCATCTACCGATAACATCGGTTGTGCGAGAGACATATTTCTGTTTGGCGGCGCTATTTCCAAAGCGAAAAGCAACTTATGCAGGCCAGATGTAAGGTGGCCATGTATGGTGCAATAAGGTAGTTCAAGAAATTAACAAGGCGGAGGCGAGGGAAAACATCATGCACACAGTGTGTCACGATCGAGACAATTTATGGTTTCGCGTGACGGAGTTTGACAGACCGCACCAAGGTGTTGTTGGCGGGCAATATCATGTACACTTGCGAAACAGGACTTGTGACTGTGGGAAGTTTGATGCACTTCGTTATCCATGCGCTCATGTTATTGCAGCTTGTCAGAAACTCCGTCTGGATCTGATGAGTTATGTGGACGAAGTGTACAAATTAGAAAACATGTACAACGTATGGAGACACGTTTTCCCACCGGTCCCAGATGAACGTAAGTGGTCGCCCGTATCTCTTGCTCCTTTTAAGCTGTTACCGGATAGAGAATTGCGTCGCAAACCAGAGGGTCGACCTTGCTCCACTAGAATACGGAACAATATGGATATCCGAGAAACAACCAGTCAACAGAAGTTGTGCGGATGGTGTAGGAACTCAGGCCATACAAGTCGATCATGCCCTAATCGCAATAGTTGAATGTAATTTTAGAAAAAAATTATTTTATTCAATTATTAATTGATAATTGTATTAATTATTAGTAAAATTATCAAATTAGTTTAATTTCTTAATTGTTAGTACCAGTCAAAACATTTTACCAAATCTAACATTATGTAAAATTATTAAGTCCTAAAATTTTGTTAATGGTTAGTAAAATTATCAAATTATGTAAAATTATTAAGTCCAACAATTGTGTTAATGGTTAGTAAAATTATCAAATTATGTAAAATTAGGTTAGGGTTAGGGTTTTCAATTAAGTTACGTTAAGGTTAGGGTTTTTAATTAAGTTAGGTTAGGGTTAGGGTTTTTAATTAAGTTAGGGTTTTAATTAAGTTAGGTTAGGGTTAGGGTTTTTAATTAAGTTAGGGTTTTTAATTAAATTAGGTTAGGGTTAGGGTTTTTAATTAAGTTAGGGTTTTTAATTAAATTAGGTTAGGGTTAGGGTTTTTAATTAAATTAAGTTAGGGTTAGGGTTAGGGTTTTTAATTAAACTAGGTTAGAGTTAGGGTTTTTAATTAAATTAGGTTAGGGTTAGGGTTTTTAATTAAGTTAGGGTTTTTAATTAAATTAGGGTTTTTATTACATCAAATAGAACTTCTATTTTATTATATTAAATAAACTTCTATTTTATTACATCAGATAAAAAAATTAAATACGGCAATCAATGTCTATGCCCAGGGTATTCGGTTCCACATGGCGGCCGTCGACGGTTACGCGCTGGATTCTTCCTTCCTCTAGCTTCCGGCCGCGATTGTTCTTCCTCCGGTGGTGATTGTGGTTCTTCCGGTTCAACATCTGGTTGTCGGACTTAGGACTATGATCCACCTTCAAAGAGTAGTGTATGTGGAGGTGTTTGCATCATGAACGGCGATGGTGTTTGAAAGCCATACGTTGGTGGCGAGTGGTAAAAATGAGAGCTCCCCGACGGCCCCCCTTGCGATCCCTCCTGCGCCGCTGGCCTAGATATCGGCGGTCCGCTCGGCATAACAGGAAATGGAGCTGAACCGGGCATTTGGCTCCAACATGCCATAGGATTCGGAAAAGGATACATGTAAGGGTTAGGGTACATATAAGGGCTAGGAAACACACCTGGCATCATAAGGAAAGGCGGTTGCGTGGGTATCATCTGTTGAATTGCTGCGTCAGGTGGCTGCGTCGGTGCTCTCGTTTGGGACGTGATTGCATGGCCGCTGATGATGAGCCGGGTGACTATCTGGGCCTCGTTGAGGGGCTGCCTTCGTAGTCTTTTCGTCTTGGATTTAGAGGCCCGCGCATTTTCCTTCCGACACGTATTTGCCGCTACCTCTCCTCTGGCGTAAGTAAATACGGCTTGCCATGGATCCTAAACCATGGCATGTATTCTGGAACGCACGCTAACTCCGGAACGATGATTTGTTCCTGAGTAGGTAGATATTCATGCCGATTTTCCTACATTTTCGTGTACTCGAACCTGTATCTAGACCAATCCGTACCTAATAGCCGAAGGTCGATTTTGTGGTGATCGTCAAACACCTCAGGGTTCGCAGGAATCGGTTGTCTACATCCAAACTGTCGTAGCACTCTGTCTGTCTGGTGGGGCTCCACGGTTGCATAGTTGATCAACACCACTTTCGCGTGCCAAGCGTTCGGATTTTGTAAAAACTCTTCCGGGATTACTGCCCGAATTGCCAGATCCTCGTATGGTGTCCATTGAAATTATATGAACATGATAGAAATATTAGTTATATACATAATACTAAATACTAAATACTAAATATCAATCGACTAGCGAATGTATGGAAATATCTATTTGCAATAATACTTACTTCTGCTTCTGACTGTTGCTCCAATATCTTCAAGTTCAGACGGTAATCCACGATAACTTGCCGGATGGTTCCACCTAATTAAATAAATTTTTAGCATACTTTTATTCTTACAAAATCTACATAATAATTCCAAAATCTAATATAAAATTTACCTCGTTACGAGTGGAAATGTATATGGGTGGTTCACTCGAGGACGTAGAAATAGAAAGCGAAACCGTGCCCATGATTGCAGTAGTGACAGGCAACCTCCGATGTTTGCTCTCCTCGGTCGCGTCGCCCCGCACATCTCCCGATATAATGTTCCCAAGACGGCAAACCCCCAACTAAATTCACCGGCTCCTCTAAAATCAACGAGTTTTAGCAGCCACCTTAGATGAACACGGCTCTGTGACGTATCGGGCATCAGATAACCTCCAATTATTTGAAGAATGCATGATCGAGCATATCGGATTCTTTCAATTTTGGTTGAATTTGCATTCGGATCGGGGAAGGTGGCACGTAACCAGCCCATCTCGACCTTACCTCCATCCATTCTATCCGGAATAGCGCTCAAAAGCTCGTAGCATACCGCCTTCCAATTGCTAGATTGGGCAGACCCGGTGACTGGGTGCCCGTCCACTGGCAATCCCAACTGGAGATTGACATCTTCTAGAGTGATAGTGCACTCTCCACATGGAAGATGGAATGTGTGCGTCTCGGGTCTCCACCTCTCGATCAACGCACTGATCAGTTTCGGGTCCAACTTGCATCATCGGCCTACCGTCGCCACGTGCCAAAAACCCGCTTCCCGCAAGTAGTTCTCTACTAATGGTGATGGAAGAGCATGCATATTCCGGATATTGCATTCCAATACCCGATCTTCAGACTTTTATAACAAATAATAAATTAATAATTATCTAAAAATGTATAAATAAAAAAATCTTAAATAATATTTAAAAATTAAATTTAATACTTACCATTTTCATTTGCTCCACCGATATGTGATTCCTATCAAGACGAATTAATGATCCGGCCATTGATGAAAATATAAAAAAATTTAAAATTATTTTAAAAAAATATAAAAAAAAATTAAAATTATTTTAAAAAATGAAATTGAGGGGAAATTGAAATTAAATATGGATTTGAGAGAATTTTGGAAGGAAATTGAGAGGAATTTGAAATTAAATATGGGTTTGAGAGAATTTTGGAAGGAAATTGAGAGAATTTTGGAAGGAAATTGAGAGGATTAGAGAGGAAATATTAGATAGGATTTGTTTGTGAAAAAAAATAAAGGGGTGGGGGTATTTATAGTTTTTTTTTACCGTTGGGGGGGCAACGGTCAAAATTTTGACCGTTGGGGTACTGTTCACGCGCGGCCTACATCACGTCCACGTCAGCAGGTCACGCTAACGTGGACGCGATGTCCTGACACGTACACTGACATCACGCTGACGTGGACGCGATTTCCCGAAAAATGACCCATTCCGGTAAATAATCAAAAAATCGGTCCATTTTGGTAAATTTTGAAAAAAACAGACTTTTTTTGGTAATTTGCTCGGTTTACATGACCTAAATAATAATGAAGTTGAAAATTTGAACCAATGCACATGCAAATAGCTTTATCCAGCCCTTGTATACGAACGTTAGGGGTGAGTATTCGATCGAGTCGAGTCGAATCGAGTAAAAAAATTTCGAGTTAGTCAAGTTGACAAATCCTAGTTTAGCAACCAAACTCAATTTGAATTTTTTTTAATCGAATCGAATCGAGTCAAAAAATTTCAAGTCAAGTTAACGAATCCTATTATTTATACTCAATGTTGCGTTTACATGGACTGATTATTTAACTAGTAGACGAAGTACAAAATTATTTATCTACAAAAACAATATAATGGTTTTGCCTTTTAACTTAATGAGTAAACATGTATCAAAACAACGTAGTTTTTCCTTTTAACTTAATAGTTTTGTCTTTTAACTTTAGAAAAGGTAAACAATTATCAAAACGACGTAGTTTTGCCTTTTCTTATTCAGATCTTCTGATAACTTGAATTGTGCAATTCATATTCGAGTTAAACTGAAAAACTTAATTTTTTATTCGAGTTGATCCGAATAACTTGATTAACTCAAATAACCCGAACTATTTAATTCAAAATTTGAACTTTTATCAAGTTTTTTAAACCGAATTGGATTTTGCTCACTCTTAACGAACTTCACATGGTCACAAGCACATAGTCTTCGAATATCTTCTCATTTTCGGGATATTCAAACCTACACTACTGTAAACATTTATCAAATCAATATTCATTGTTAGTATGTTAAACTTTTTAACAATAGGTACTTATCAAATTCAAATCTCATAATTCACATCAAAATCTTAATAAAAATCCTTGAATAGTAAAAATTATACTTTCCCCTTTTCTTGGCAAAAATAAAAAATTTACCATTTAATCTCGTACTTTCAAATATTTTTCAATATGATCCCAAAAGTGGTTTTCATCATACCAATACACATGACAATTTTATTCTCATGTAAAAAAATCAATAATAAATTATATTTCTCTTTTTATTCAAATTTACACTTTAGTCCTCTAACTTTTCTGAGTTTACAATTTAATCTTTTTTTGCCACATTTCTCATCCAAAATACTTTTCATTGAATTTCATCTATAATATTAATTTTCCTTCTGTAAAATTTTTTTATCTAAATTTTCATTTTTTTTATCTCGAAATCTCATTGTTTCCAGTCCTAGAGTAATGTCTCCCAACAAGTTTGATGTCATGGTCCAATCCATCTCTTGCTGCCTCATTAACCCTACTGGATGTTGATGAACCATGGCACCATAGGAGCTGTCATTCCCTCCTCAAAACTCCAGATTTGAGGGTGGTAAGGTTTCTAAAGTTCTTAGATTTGTCAATATCAGAGCAGCTCCTTAGATACATCAAATTACCCCAAAAAATGGCTAAGAATGTTATTAAACCGAAGGAGGGAAAGAGGAGAATGAAGATGATCTCAATGAGGAAGGAGGCCAAGTTGCCATCAGCAGGAGGTCAGTTGCCCGGGGAAAGCAAGATTAAGGAGTTAATAATGATGCTCGAAAGGTTTTGTTAAGATAGATGATAAAATTTTGTAGTATTTTATATTTAAAAATTATTGAAAAATATTATGTTTACATTTATATAAACTTGATTTAGTGTCAATTTATTGATTAAACTTAAAAGTTAAAAACCTTTGTTTACAGCTTTTTTGTAATTTTGCAACATATTTTTAATGAAAATATTTTTAAAAATTCTCACATGTTTTATTTTAGCCAAATTTTAAGAATATATCAGTTTAAAAAAATTAGGGTTTTCGGCTAATTTCTACTATATTTAGATAAATAGGCCAATTCTGGAGAGAGAAACAAAAAATGCGCCCTACTGAACGTGTTTTCAGCCAAAAGCGTGTCATGTAGGACGCATTTTCTGAAAAACCTGCTTACAGAACGCGTTTTTCTACATGTAAACTCTTTTAGTTAAATGATTAAATGTTAGTGGTTTTATCCTTGAACCTCAAGTTCAATTCCTCTCATACTTACATTTGTATTTTTTATTTTATGTTGTTTCAAGTTTTTGTTTTATTTTTAATTAATATTTTAACACATTAATTCTTTTAGTTAGATGGTTAAATAATAGTGATTTCATCTTAAGTTTCAATTTTAATTCTTCTTTTAAGATAGTCAAACGGTTTGATAAAAAAAACTCACTTATTTGAATTTAAATACAAGGATGATTCATAGCTAAGTTAAAAATTGTAGAAGTCTTCCCGTACTGGCACATTCTCTTTAAAATTTCGTTTACTAGTAAGGCATGTTTTAAGTAGGACTCTAATTTTTTTACGATTTTGGTGCTTGATTCTATTATGTTGATAGGCAGAAAAAGAGTAAATTGATCAAGAAATTACTTTTATTGGCCGAAAGTTTTGGTTTGATTATGGAAGACGGTATAGCGGGCTTGAAAATAGATGATAGAGAGGAGAATGCGTGGGCAGTGGAAGAGGGATTGAAGGAGGAGGAATCGCGTCAGGCTTTTTGCTTGGTGGGGTTTTTTTGACAGCAAGTATGGTGCACTTTTCAACCATGACGAATACCTCGGCTAATTTATGGCATCCTATTGGTGGAATGGTAATTACAATTCTAGGGGAGAAGAGGTTCATGTTCAAGTTCTATCATGAGGTGGATATCTATAGGGTGATTAATGATGCTCCGCGGACTTTTAATAATCATATGTTCGTTTTTCGTAGGCCATTGGTAAATGAGGACCCAATGGAAGTACATTTGATATATTCCTTTTTCTAGGTTCAAATTCATGATTTACCATCGGGTATGATGTCGGAAGCAGTTGCTAAACAATTTGGAGCATTTTTTTGGGTCTTTTGTTGAATATGATGCGGAGCAAATTAGCAAGGGTTATCAAAGCTATATGAGAGTGCGAGTTCTTGCGGATGTGAGGGTCCCATTAAAAAAGAGGAAAAAACTGATAACATTGACTTTAAACAATTATATGCTAGGTTTCAGTATGAAAAATTGACTCTCTTCTATTTTTTGTATAATCGTCTTGGACATGGAGATAGTTTTTACCTTTTGGCGGTGACGACTAAAGGTTAAGAAATTAAATTGGGTTGGGATTTGTCTTTGAGGGCGCCAGGGAAAAGGGCAATTACAACTACTAGTGTTTGGTTGAAGGAAGATGATGGGAGAGATCCTTTTGAGAACAGGATTGGTGGGAATGATCAAAGTAGTGAAGTAAAGGATGATGAGCAAAAATTTTCACAACCCCGAGAGAGGCAACAGGTGAATCGTATTCTGGGATTTAATTTGGAAGGGAAATCAAAAGGGGTATGGGGGTAGATGAGGGGCATTGGGACAAATCGATGCCAAGACTGCTTGAAAAAGGGGGAAGGTTCGAGAATATATTTTGACTGAGAAATAGTATCATCAATAGATGGGTCTTGGGGACTGCATTGGACGATAAATTATCTGAAGAAGAGGAAGGGGCTCGTCTTTTGGAGGTTGGGCATTGGGGACATCAAAATGGGGCCTGGTTGGGCTTTTAGGATGTTATTGTTTTCTTAGGCTAAGTATATGTAGGTGTCACGGGCTGCAGTTCAAAGCCCGTGACCATCGCACCAAATGCATCCAATAGAGGTCTATTGTTTAGATGGGGATCATTTAGCCCACGAGAACTGGCCTGATTCAAAGAGCTGTTGGAGAAGCCTGTTAGATTGAAGCCGGGTTGGCCCGATAATGAAGATATGGCAACTTAGGCTAATTTGGTAACTAATCTTAGAAGATTGAGGGAATCATATCTTGTAAATATTAGATTAGATTTGATATGGCATGTCTTGTAAATCTCTAAAATAAAGGGATATGTTAATCTCGTCCGTCGATGTAAATGTATCTTGACCGTCGGTTTTGGAGGAGCTCAACTATAAATAGAGAGCCTCCCCCCTCATTTGTACTAATTCTATTCATTATTTCATTAATATTTGTGAATAAGAGAATTGAGAGCATTTACTCAAACACTTTGTGTGCGCTCTTTTTGTTGTTCTTTATGGTTCTTCTTTTGGCATAAATTGCTTCCGCTCTTCAATTTGGTGCCTTTGAGGAGTTCCTAAGGAATCCTCACTTAAGTAAAAGCTGACTTAGGTGTTTTTGAGTAAAGAATCCACCTAATGCCGCATGGATCGCAAGACGAAAGGTCTAGCCCCGTGACATAGGCTTCTGGTTTTTTTTTTTAGAGTTTAGATTAGTTTGCTGCTCTTTTAAAGTTTTTGTACAACTCAACTGGTTTTGGCCCTAATTTTAATAAAAAGTCCCAATTTTTTTTTAAATTCTTCTTTTAAGCACATTTGTATTTTTTATTCCATGTTTCAAAATTTTTTATTTTAAATTAATAACTTTTTATTTATAAAATCAAATAATAAATAAGTAATTATATAATAAAAATATATATTATATATATCATTATGTTAAAAATATTTGAAATTAATAATTCTTTTATTTATATATATAAATTAGCAATTACATTATAAATATATATTTTTTATATTTATCATTATGTTAAATGTCTTTTATTTAAAAAAAACATCAAAAAATTTGTGTGATATATTTTTGTAATATTTATATGTCAAAAATTTATTTTCTTCACATATATTGTGGCTATGGTGATTTCTAATTTTATAAAATCAAATAATTATTTTAAATATAATTATTATTTTTATATGTAAAATATTTCAAAATCATTATTTTTCATCTACATTGTGGGTATGGTATTTCAAATATCATTATGTTTACATGTGAAATATTTCAAATACACATAAAAAAATATATAACACTAAAATTTATTACACTTATGATATGGATTGAAAAATAAATATTACACATATAAAAATTATATTTACCAAAAATAATGATATTTGAAATAATTATTTAATTTTATAAATAAAAGAGTTATTAATTAAAAATATGAATTAAAAATAAAAACTTGAAAACACTATATTTATTAATTAAAAACATGAAATAGAAAAAACTTGAAATAAAAAAAATACAAATGTACTTAGAAAAGGAATCAAACTTGGGATTTAAAGATGAAACCACTATCATTTAACCATCTAACCGGATGAGTTAATATGTTAAAAACATGAAATAAAAATAAAATAAAAGCTTGAAACAACATGAAATAAAAATTTATATATATATAAATGTGAGAATGAGAGGATTTGAATTTAAGAATCAAGAGTTAAACCATCTAACTAAAGGAATTAATATATATTTTTAAAAAACACATCCTGCAAAAAGTGTTTGCAACTAAAAACGTGTCTAACAAGATACTTTTTTTTTATTTCTCTTTTCAAAATAAATTTATTTCTTTAAATATTAAAGAAATCGACTCAAAACCTTATTTTTTTTAAAAACTAGCACGTTCTTAAAATTTGGCCTTTTATTATCATTTTGAAAACCACTTTTTAGTTTTTCAACTAAATTCATCACTATTGGTCAATCCATGTGTGCATTAATTCAACTATTCAATTTGCGCAAATAAGAAGCTTTTGACAAGTCTCCCTTTTTTTCTAAAAATAAAAAATCCGAAAATAGTTAATAAAAAGTTTTCAAAATGTTTGTGTTTAGCCAACAAAAGAACTTTCCACAAAATTTTCTTGGAATGAGCACGTCCAGATCCAAGCTGCCATGACGTGGTGTGCTGGCGGCTTAGTTCATTTTAATGAGTTACGGTCTATTTTATTCTTTATAGTTGATATTTTTTTGGTAATCTACTAACATCATTCAATTGTATTTTCACATTTTGCCCACTAATTATCCAATACAGACAAATCTAGATATCTACTTGTCCAAATTCATTCTTAATTTTTCATTTTTTTTGTAATTTTTGTTTCCAGATAATGCTTGTGTGTGTACCAATTAAAATAATTTATAAAAAGAACTTATAAAATATCTAAAACTATAAAAAATCCAATATTTTAAAATTAAAAAAAATCTAAAAATCATATATTTATGAAATTCAACAATTAAAACATACGCTAGTTGAAATTAGTAAACAAATAATATATTTTTCATTGAACATATTATTTGCAGTCACATTGGGAATTTAGGAAAAGGAAATAAGGATTACTTAGAAAAACAAAAAATTAAAAACTTAGTTTATTAGGATAAGTTTTTATCTCTAATTGATTTATGTTAAATGTTATGAGCATATTTGAGATTTTATGAATTTTATTATTTAAATGACACCCTAAACTAAAGAGAAATTAAAATTGGTCAAATTTGGAATAAGAGATTTTGAAGTTAGGAAATAGAAGCCAAGTTGGAATTCAGATCAGGAAATCTTTTCTTTTCTACAGATTCGTCATTTCTTCCATTACCCATTTTAAAATAATTTTATTTCTCATGCTCTATTTTTTTTATCATTATAAAATTGAATCCTACTTTTCGCCAAAGGAGTTCAACGAGGCCGGACTAGCACCCTTGCAATCTTTTCACTTTTATTTATCTGTATAATCATTTTTTTATCCTTTAATTTTATAAACAATTTATTTTAGTCTTTTATTTAAGTTTTCGTCTCTTTTAGTCTTTGATTTACATTTTTTGTCAAATCAACCCACAATAGATGGGAAAATTAACATCTATTAACGTGACATACATGTGGGTGCCAGATAGATGACACATCAATATTTAATTAATTTTTAAAAGCAATTTATATAATTCTTTTTAATTTTTTAAGAAATGAATTAAATGTTGATGTGTCATTCACGTGTATGCAATGCCAACAAAGCAAAAAAAAAATTAACTTTTCCATTCAATTTGGAATGATTCAACAAAAAAACGGAAGTTCAAAAGCTAAGAAGGTAAAAAAAATTAAACGAAATGATAAAAAGACATTACGTGTATTTAATTTTATGTTAATAATGTATTTATGGCACATTGATTTTTCCTTTTGTTGAAGGGTTGAATATTGAAAAGGGGATGTTGAGAAAATGACTTTATAATGACTTAAATAATATGGTGCTTATTTCTTCCAAATAAAGTTGAATAATATTCATAGACCTTTAAAAATGCATTGTCCAATGACATAAGAATAAAATAAAATAAAACCTATACAGACGGCATACAAATATATTTAATTATTCCTAAGATAATAACTATAACTCCATTTTTTAAGCTAATTGGCATTAAACAAAGATGAAGGACCTTGGGCCTGGGGCAACTTGTAAGGATAAAAGGGGGCTTCTCTTCTTCTTTTACGTAATAAACTAGAATAGCAGAGACAGAGAGAAACAGAGATAAGTTAGAAAATGGGCAGTCACTGCGAGTCTTCTGTCAAGATTCCACCGATAAAATTCACCAAGCTCTTTATCAATGGCAACTTTGTGGATTCTATTTCAGGTATCTTTCCATTTAACATGATGGGGAGGGGGGTGTTCTGTTTTTGCGTCTCATGTTGTCTGGGATTATTGCTAATCGAGGAATGAATGAATAATTATGAACAGGGAAAACGTTTGATACAATTGATCCAAGAACAGGGGAGGTGATAACAAAAGTTTCGCTAGGCGATAGGGAGGATGTTGATTTGGCTGTTAAGGCTGCACGTCATGCTTTCGACTATGGCCCCTGGCCTCGCATGTCCGGCTCTGTATGTTCCTCTTTTCTTCCTACTCATATTCGATAATTACTTTATTTTAAATATTATCATCATTTATTTTTTCTGTTTATAAACTCAAACCCAATATTACTTAAAAATTAAAATATTTGCTAATAGAATTCAGTTTAAGTCCTTCATTGAATGAATATCATCCTTTCACTATTTTTTTTATGATTTTTAGAGAATTAAATCATATTTTTATTATTCTTTAAAGGACCAAAGTATAATTTTACCATTACTAATTTATAATTTTATAAATTATAAAAAAACCTAACTAAAATTTTATCCATTTTAAGCGCAAATATCATACAAAGCACTTTTCACGTTGTAAATTGACCACTCCTTCAAATATAAGAGAAAATACGACTATCAACTTTCTAAAAGATTTGTCAGCTCCCAACCACACTGTTTTTTATTTCATGGAGTGGAGCTCCCTTAACAAAAGCCATAATATTTTTTTTTTAAATCTTTAAGCTGAAATTTAGTGTTCAATGAATATAGCTTGACGTTTTCAAAGTACGGGAAGTGGACAAACATACAGGGTGGTGTTGGTATTTCAAGAATTCACATGCTATTATCTGGCTCATATACCGACGCCACCTGTGGACAAAATTGCACTACCCCGAATAATTGAAGTCAGATGCAATTGTCTCCTTCATTTATTTACAAAATTCTACCTATATACCTAAACTTTTCAAGTTTTTATTAAAAATTCTCATTAAATTCTAAAAACTTTGGAAAATTTTACTCAAGACTAACTCTGGATTAAATATAAGGTCGTAAATATATGAAGCCAATTCTAATTCCATCAGAAACTTTTAACAATAAAGACGAATAGCTCTGTTTCCAAAATCGTAATTAACAAAGTGCAACAAATATAAAAGAAATATAATTCGGTACCGTAAAGAAACTGCGAATTTGGGACTATGTCAGTCTTCATTCATCCTTTTAAATATGATGTTAGGAGCGAGGAAGGATGATGATGAAGTTGGCAGACTTAATTGAAGAAAATGTAGAAGAAATAGCGGCATTAGATGCCGTAAACGGGGGCAAGCTATTTACTCTTTGCAAGGCCATCGACATCCCAGGAGCAGCAAGGACTCTGCGTTACTATGCGGGTGCAGCCGATAAAATTCATGGAACAGTGTTAAAAATGTCAAAGGGACTTCAAGGCTACACTCTCAGAGAACCTATTGGCGTTGTGGGAAGTATAATCCCTTGGAATTTCCCCACTACCATGTTCTTCATGAAGGCTGCCCCAGCATTAGCAGCTGGCTGCACCTTGGTCGTCAAGCCTGCTGAGCAGACTCCTCTGTCAGCCCTTTATTATGCTCATCTTGCCAAGCTGGCTGGTATCCCTGATGGAGTGCTCAATGTAGTGAATGGATTCGGAGAGACTGCTGGAGCTGCCATTAGTGCTCATATGGACATTGATAAAGTGACTTTCACAGGGTCTACGGAAGTTGGGCGTAAGATAATGGCAGCAGCGGCAGCAAGTAATCTAAAGCCAGTGTCACTGGAGTTGGGAGGCAAATCGCCTCTCTTAATATTTGATGATGCTGATATTGACCAGGCTGCAGATATTGCTTTCAGAGGCATGTTTTACAACAAAGTAGGTGATTTTTTATTTTTGCTTTTTACAATTGAACAAATCTTACATGTACTCAACTGTTGTCTATCTTGTAAATTTGTAGGGAGAAATTTGTGTGGCGAGTTCTCGTGTTTATGTTCAAGAAGGTATTTATGAAAAACTTGTGAAGAAATTGGTAGAGAAGGCAAAAGCAACTGTTGTTGGGGACCCTTTCGACCCTCAAGTTAATCAAGGACCCCAAGTAAGCCGAGTCATAATTTTTATGTAGTTACCTTTGCTTGAAGCCTGGAATTTTATAATTTAACGGACTATGTTTGGTGTTTAGACTGATAAGAAGCAATTCGAGAAAATTCTATCTTATATTGAGCATGGAAAGAGAGAAGGAGCTACTTTGCTAACAGGGGGCAAGCATGTCGGCCAGAAAGGATACTACATCGAGCCTACCATATTTACTGATGTTAATGTAAGACAACCATAAAGCTATCACGTCTTAATAGGTTTGGTTTAAGATATCTAAACCATAGTGATTTGTATTGTTGTAACAGGAAGACATGATCATAACAAAAGAAGAAATTTTTGGCCCGGTGATGTCGTTGATGAAATTCAAGTAAGTAGTTTCTAAACTTCAAAACTGTTGTTCTTTTTTTTTTCCCTTTCTCGATGAAGTATGGTCATTGAAATGGGGTTTTTCAGAACAATGGAAGAAGCAATCAAGAGAGCAAACAACACAACTTATGGCCTGGCATCTGGGATTATAACAAAGAACTTGAACGTGGCTAACACCGTGTCGAGATCAATCCGTGCCGGCGTGGTTTGGATCAATTGTTACACTGCATTTGACGTGGATTGCCCCTACGGTGGATACAAGATGAGTGGATTCGGAAGGGATTTTGGACTGGATGCCCTTAATCAGTATCTTCAAATCAAGTCTGTCGTAACTCCCATTCATGATTCTCCGTGGCACTAAGCCATATTCATCTATTACCTGTAACCGGATCTTATCCGACAAAACATAGTTATTATAACAGCATAGTTAGTCTTCAAATCTATATCCATTCGATTTCATAGTAATGTATTGTTTTCTCAATTTAAAGCTTAAATTTTTGGAATAGACAGCATCCTTGTTTATTGGAGTAAATTTGAGATTTTTTAAAAGGGCTGCAACTTTGTAACACCATGAAAGCACAAATCAAAGTAGAATTTTTCGTTTTCATGATATCAAATCAGTACAATTCGGCTCCTTTCATGAGATCCAAACAACAACCACAAACAAATATGTTCAACAACACTAAAAACATCAGCACCCTGTTTTACAATAACGGCGTTACGGGATCATTTCCCTGACTTGCCTCTCAATTTCACGCCGAGAACCCTTTCCATCTTGGCCAACACAGCTTGGTTAGGCACTGCCTTAACGTTTTCGTACTCTTGAACCACCTTGAGCTGCTCGTTTATCAGCTTAGCTAGCTCAGCCTGACTCAACTTCTTCTCCAGCCGGGCCTTTTGTATGGTTTGCCTAACATCCGTAGGAACCCGGTCTAAAGCTGCCGGTTCCGTCCCTTCGTCAAGCTTCCTAGCGTTCACCACTGGTCCCGCCGTTTTCTTGTTCGATCCAGCATCGAATTTCTTGATGGTCTGAACCGGTGCACCCGACCGCAGCGCTTGGTTCACGGCCTTGGGATCGCGTAGGTCCTGAGCCTTGGGTTTAGACTTGTGAAGCACAACGGGCTCCCAGTCCTGAGTCACGGCTCCACCAAATCGGGTCGGCATTGTTGAAGACGAATGTAAATGAGAAGTAGAGCTTTGATCAAACAAACTAAAACAACTGGTGATAGTGAAGATATATGGGAGATTATATAGAAGCTCAAGGGTCGGGAAAGTTCCTGGGCTTCTTAATATCTGGAAGGTTCTTTGCAAGTTTTACGTATTTAACATGATGACATTGCAATCGTGGATGTTGCTGACTTGGAGAATGGAAACACCGTAATTAGCGTGATGCCCAAGCCAAAATCTAAAGAACTGGATTTTTCATTGGTATAATATATACGCCTACTGTTTCCACAATACTTATCTATAAAATATTTAAAATATGTTAAATTTTTAACTATAATAACTCACATATAATTCATGTATATTTTAAGTTTTTTTAAATTTTTTATAATATTTTTATAATTTTTAAATTATTTGTAGATATGACATAAAATATAAATAATGACATGTAAACATGAAATAAACATAAACTACCACGCAGGTTACTATACTATTGTCATTAAAATTAATATTTCAATTAGCATTTTCGTTAAATAAGTAATTTGACTTTTTTCGAATGACTAATAGCTAATTTAGTTTGAAAAATAATAAAAATCAATTTGATAAAAAAATGTAAATATTAAGAGCTAAATTTACCATTATATTTGTATTTAAGCTTTTGAATTGAATTGACATCATATGTTGATGGGCACTAAAAACAATTAAAATTATGTGAAATAAAATATATTATCAAGAAAGGATTTTTTTACATAAAATTAATAAAAATTCAAATATGATGAATTATATAAGTTTACCATTTTAACTGGTTTTTATATAATTTTTAATAAATATAACTACTACATAATTATTTTTCACGATGTCATAATTTAATATTTTAAATGTTTTCATGTAGAATATATAAATATAAGTATACCTTTGCTTTTTTTACGAAATAATACAAAAATAAATTATTTACCGAAATAATATGAGAGATGCATGAAACCTCAAGTCAGCAAAGCAATTGATGATTTGGGTTGAAATCGATGTATTAAGTGTGTCAAAAATGGACAGGGCATCTCGGAAATCAATAATGAAAGACGACATATCAATTTGATTTCTAATGGCTTGTCATGTTGGTGCAGGTGTAGTACAATTGTCCTATCGATTTAGACTTCCTAAAAATAAAATAATTAATTATAAAATAAATTATAATTAAAAAATAAAATATTTTTTAAAAAAAAACCTTTTTTAGGATTGTAAAAGTAAAATGGATTTTTTTGGGAATTGATTTAGGGTTTATAAAAGTAACTTAGGTTTAGGGTTTGAAGTACTTTGTGAGGAAGTGATTTCGATTTTTTTTATGACTATGTTTGGAAAAGTGAGTTGGGTTGCTTTGAGCAAATTACTTTTCATCATGTTAAGAGAGAAGCGAATAACACGGCTCATCATGTTAAGAGATAAGCGAATAACACGGCTCATACCTTAGGCTTCAGTTTCAATTAAGTGAGAGAGATTTTGGGAGTATAGAGGAGCGTCTAGGGTATTTCACTAATTTTAGAACTTCAATTTTAGTCAATTAGCCTAAAATGAACACCACCAAGTCATTCACTGTTTGCCTTGTACCCTAATGGATTAATTTGTTTCATGCAAACCAAATGGACCAAATAGACAGAGTCACCAGTTTTCTATTTCTGTCACCTGTTGTTTGAAAGGCCTCTACTAACCATGATTTATAATCTAGATGTTTTGACATATGGGGCACATCAAGACGCAAAGAAACCAAAACTTGCCCCATTACTGGGCGAAAGTGCAACAAATGGTCAACAAATTCCAAATCTGTATGACATAACGGGCAAAGAGCAAGAGTAGGAATATGTCGTTTGTTTAAATTTGCATATGTAGGCATAAAATCGTTGTATACTTTCCACATTATGATATTGATCTTCTCTTGAAGTTGTAATGCCCATAAGACCGAGAAAAAATTTTGTATAGAGGTAGACATAGGAATAGATGAATCTGTTTGTATTTTTTGAATTTCCACGAGCAAGCAACTTGTCACCACTCTTCATAATATACATCTTCGATCCATCCAGCCTTCATATCCTAGAATCGGGTAGTTTTGTCCTGGCCAAAGGTATAGACAGTATGACTTGCACTTGATCCCCATTAGCAATCTCACGAATGGTTGCGTTATTCTAGTACTACTTTATTGATTAAGTAATTATCATAATCGAACGCCTAAGGATCTTCCCGGAAAGCATCTTCCTCTTCATCAGTGAGACGCAGATTCGTTATCTCATCCTCTATGCTCCGGAAAACCGCTCAAAACCGAACTAGAACCGCAAGAAACTAAAGAAACAAACCTGTCAATGATGACAGACGAAAACCCATGCTAGAGAGTAGTATATTTTTTTTTTGAATAATATGACTGGGCTATTATAAATTAAAGAATCAAACCAAAATAATACCCAATATGTTTGGGCTTAGTTCCTACTGTCTACAAACATAAAACAAAAATTGGGCTACAAAGTTTGCCCAATAAAATTGATCCTAAAAAGTAAAATCGGAAAATGAAAAGAAAAAGCCAGTAATTAATACCCAGTCAAATCTAACAGCTGGATGCAATTAAATTCCACCTTTTCATGCTGAATCGTCACATATGTTCAGAGGATAACAGTTACCAAAAAAAAATTTCTTTAATCTGTTATCATTTTATCACGGGGCATACTTCCTTTCTTCTCAAAGCCATACATGATTTCATTGAAATCCCCACATACTAACCATGGATTATTCTCTCCATTATAGAGATTTTTCAAGACAGCCCATGAATCTTGTCTCGTGCGTACGGAGTTTCGTAAAAGCATGTAAATTGCCGCATAACCTCCCTCTCATTATCATGTACTAGCACATCAATATGTCTTTTAGAGTAACTTTTCAAAGAAATATTGACGTCATTCCTCCAAGCCAAACATAGCCCTCCTCTAGTTCCCTCTGGATCCACCTCTATGCCATTCACAAAATCACATCTCCTTCGAACTCTTTCCATTTGAATTCTGTCAAGTTTCGTCTCCATAAAGAAGACCATGTGGGGGTCATTAGTCTTCAGCGAAGTCGAAGTCTTCTAAATGTCCGTGGACTCCCCAATCCACGGACATTCCAACTTATTACTTTCATAACGCACGGTCGGCTTGCCTCTTGGCAGTCGCCAATGTCAAGTGATTAAGGTCTATCAATCTCCTACTTCTTACCGGAGAGATAATCCCCTCATTCTTTAATGCATCATCATTCTACATTCTAGATCTTTTTTTACCTTCTTCTCCCGCTAAAGCCACATCCTCCAAATCATTATCCATCACATAATGGGCTTGATCCATCAATGAGCTAACCTACTTTGCACCATCACATAAGAAACCACCTTCCAAATTAAAGCCAAGAACTGGATCAACTGCCTTCCCATAACTCTTCATGTGCTCCATTCTCTGTGGTCTCCTTGCAAATCCCCTGTTTCCCTCATGAATTCCACCTGTAACCCCCTCCCCATCTTCTCGTAGCCAGACACTATTCATAGTCAGAGCTCTTCGGGATTGTGCTGTTATTGATAAATCCCAACCCATTTCTGCGATTTCCACTCCAATCAACATCTTTGCCACACAAAAAGAATCATTATGACCCAATTTTCCACAATAGAAACAAAAAAAGTGTCAATCTTTCATATCTAAAACAAACATATGACTTCCTCCCCCGAAATTCGATTAGCTTCTTTCTTTTCAAAGGATGTCTGATATCGACTTGGACCTTAATCCTCATAAAATTCCTGTTTTCTTTTCCTATATTTGACACATCATATTCCATAAAATTTCCTAGAAAATTCCCCAGATTAACTGCTAAGTTTTCAGAAAACAAACCAATAGACACGTTATGTATCTGAACCCAGAAAAGGGTTAACACTAAAGGGACCTGCATAGGATCCTCCTCCCACCTCAGTTTATAAAGTATCAACAAATGATTATTAAATGTCCATGGGGAGCCTTTCAAAACCCTCTCCAGATCCATATAATGAAAAAATTGAAATAAAAACCTTTTTTCCCCATATCTTAGATTCTAACTCCTCGAACAGGGTGCCATAGATTTACCATAGTACCTTTCATGGCTGGAAAATGAATTATACTTGCTGTAAAAAAACACCCCACCAATTGAAGAAACTCCTATTTTCTTTCCGTTCCATGATGTTATTGAATTTTAATAACAACATCCTCCTCTTCATTAATTGTTAATTGGGCTAATTCATTCTCCATAATTTTCCAGGGACAGAAACGCAAGAAATCAAGAAGAAAAAGACAGACAAAACAAGAAAACCTAAAAAACTTGCCAGAGGCGGTAGACACAAACGTGCTAGGGTACCAGACTTTTCCCTGAATAGTAGTAGACTATTTTTAATTCATGTAATTTTGTTTAAAGTTATTTTAAAATTTTATTTATACGCATTTTACAACAAAAAAAAACATTATAACATTTTGAATTTTATAGAAACATGATAGAGCAAGTTGAAAAACAATTAGAATGCATTTAATACTATTTGCCATTCAACTCATAATTTAAATTAATTGATTTTATTATTAATTTTAAATCATATGTTTTATTATTTATATATATTTTGATTTTTATATGAACTTGTTTATTTTAAAATATAATTTCTGCACATATACACGTGTGATAGGTATACTAATATTATATTTAAGTGACTTACTTTGATGTCACTCATGACGAAGTCTCAAATTCAGTTGTAAAATTACCAAAAATCCCTTATTTTTTTAATAAACAATAGATATTATTTTAAGATTAATTTTATAAATCTAAAGAAAAACACTTACACATGGTGAAAGTCAAACTTAAAACATTGTAAAATTTTAACATTTAATATTACTATTTTAATAATTAATTGAATT
This sequence comes from Gossypium hirsutum, assembly GCF_007990345.1. Taxonomy (NCBI): domain Eukaryota; kingdom Viridiplantae; phylum Streptophyta; class Magnoliopsida; order Malvales; family Malvaceae; genus Gossypium; species Gossypium hirsutum. Next base: position 9,980,195 of record NC_053442.1, on the reverse strand, counting down.
TTAACTCAATTGACATGAGTATTATTACCAACACAAATGATATGGGTTCGACTACATTGAAACATATTATATCTTTGAGTTAAAAAAAAAATTATCATTTCAACAAAATCCAATTATAGTTGCGGGGTTGGTATTTTGGCCCAATAGTGAAATATTGGCTTCGTCACCTGCTAATCCGGTATGGGTACAATACAAATCGTTAATAGCTAAAACACATCAAAATGGTACATAGCAAAGGTATTAAGGTCTCGCTTTAGATCATATTTCAGAAATCTGACGCTCTATATTTTTGCTAAAACACTGTAAAAGGAGGGGGGGCAAAAGTTGGCGCCAAAATTTTGCTTCTTAAGGTGCTTTTTACCGCTATCGCAACGTCTTCTCTCTCTCCCTCCCACGTTCTGAAAATGCAGCGCCAAAAATCGATACTCTCGTTATGGCAAAAACCTTCGCCGGCGAGCCAAAACGGCGCTGTCGGTGAGGTAAAAGGTCAAGGAGCTTCTCTGTTTCCTTCTAAACAGAACCTGAATGGCGACGTTTGTGGCTCCTCTTTAGAAGTCACAGGCACTGATACTCCACCGGAGAAGGTGCCTCGTAAGGTTTTACCGGTAAACTTCGCATCGAATGCCGAGGCTAGGGGTTCCTCTTCTCTGTTTTCTAGTATCATGCACAAGTTTGTGAAGGCTGACGACAGAGAAAATGGAAGTCAGAGGTATTTTTTGGGTTAATTTTAGGCGTACAAATCAATTCGTTGTATTTCTAAAAACGATTTGGACGTACCTTTACGGTTTAAAGTTTGTTAGGGTTTAATAATCAGACACAGGATGGAATTTATCTCTTTTATTCCTCTACTTTTTTTTAGAAAACTTTACATAATCTTTAACGAGTAAGGACAAAAGAAAATGGTAGTCCATTGAAATAAATTTCTTCAGAAAATTAATTTCCAATTTCTAGCTATCAAGCATCGGAGTATAACCTTCGTCAATAATTTGTGTTTAATTTGCAGGAACCAGGCAGCTGACAAATCTTCTGATGTGGAGGAATTGCCTAGAGTTGAGCTAATTGCTAAACCATCTGAAAAGACTAATGTTCTAAACGTCGAGAATGATGATGATCTCAGACCTGAAACACCTGCTACACGACCTGGTGTTTCCCGTTTCAAGCGAATTCAAGATTATTTCCCTACTTTTGGGGATAAGGACAATTCTTTATTAGACTCCAGTAAAAGAATAAAGCTTCTCCAGGAATCTATTGTTGGGAACAATAATCACAAGAATGATAGTGATGTTGCTAGCAAATTTGAGTGGCTTGATCCTTCTCGCATAAGGGATGCTAATGGAAGAAGGCCTAGTGACCCCCTTTACGACAAGAAGACTCTTTTTATACCTCCCGATGTTCTCAAGAATATGTCAGCATCTCAAAAACAATATTGGGGTGTCAAATGTCAATATATGGATATTGTTCTCTTCTTTAAAGTGGTTAGTTATTGTTGCGCCACATTCTAGTTTCATTTTGTCACTAGCTATTACCAACATTGGATTATATGTTAGTCATATGAAATGAACCTTTAACTGGATAACTTATATGGGGGAGTGGAAAAGAGTATTTAATTTTGTGATGTGGATAATATCACTATTTAGATTTTTTATTCTTCAACCTAATGGTCTCTTATATTCTGTGAGACCTCCCTTCATCTATAAGTTGGATTTTAATTGAATGATGCATGTTATGAGTTTTGTATTTATTTTCCTTAGTCGTGGTTACCTAATTCAACCATATGATTTTCTCTAAAAGGGAAAATTCTATGAGCTTTATGAGATAGATGCTGAAATTGGCCACAAGGAGCTTGATTGGAAGATGACAGTAAGCGGAGTAGGCAAATGCCGCCAGGTAAATTGTCTAGTTTTCATTCTTGTATTGGTCTATTGGAATATTATCTCTATATATGGCCTTTGCAGTGGTGGTGTAGATGCAATACCCATGGTATCTTTCTTTATGTACAGGTTGGTATACCAGAAAGTGGAATTGATGATGCTGTTCAAAAGCTAGTTGCTCGCGGGTAAGAATGATGAAGGGATTTGTGATTGCCTTCATCCTCATCTGTGTATACTTTGTCTTAGAATCCTTTACAATAAGCTGTCAACAAGAATGTTGTTTTTTAATCATTCTGGAATGGGGAGGAAGACTAGGTTTGATGGTCGAAAGTGCAAAAGAGGGAATGATGATTTATGTCCTTGGTCATCTTTTTGAGAGTGCAATGTTGAATTCTAGATGGGGCATCTTTCTTTAATTTAGCATATTCTTATTCACATTTTCTGTTTTTTTCTGAAGATACAAAGTGGGACGTATGGAGCAGTTAGAGACATCTCAGCAAGCAAAAGCTAGGGGTGCAAATTCTGTAAGTTTTTAATTTTGCATGTTTGGAGATGCAATTTTGAATCTAATTTTTTTAAAAATATTATTGTTATATTATTGTTACTCTTTGGTATGCCATCCTTTATGTGCCTTGATATTGTATTTCTTTAAGGCTAACAAGCAAGAGTCATGTTTTGAAGAGAAATGTTTTGAAAATTTCCTACTTCAAAAATGCTTGATGTGTCTAAGACTACAATACTTTTTGGTTTCATCAAATTGGATTCTCCAACAAAGCTCCCTGTACATGCTTCTTGAATAAATATTCTGCTACTTATGTTGACTTTCTTTGGTGGTTTCATGTCTTTAATTTTACACCATGGCTGGGCTCAGTAGCTTGTCTAAATAGTTTGACTAACTACATTGGATTATTATCAGGTCATTCAAAGAAAGTTAGTTCAAGTGATCACCCCATCAACAGCAGTTGATGGTAACATTGGACCTGATGCTGTTCATCTACTTGCTATAAAGGAGGTTGGTTATGCTTATATATTTATACATTCCAATAATTAGTTCTTCTGTGTCTGCTGAATGAATATATCTAGTTCAACTGTAATATGAATTTCTCTGGCTCAAATTTTCGGATGCTTTCCTGAAACTTATCATACTGAATTTGGATGTATTTTACTATGTTGTTGACTCCTTGAGGCTTGAAGTAATCCCCCCTCTCTCTATTTAAAATATTTTTGTTTATTTATTTAGATATGGGTTTGGAAGGTGTTATCTATCGGATGAACATATTGCTTATCTATCATACCATATTTTCGTGGTCGAATTTTTTGCTGTTTTCTTGAAGTTTATATATTACTTGTTCTCATTTTTTTGAATTCTTGAAGTGATATTATCTTTCTCCTTTTCTCTGTTCCTCTTTTCTTTTATTTTCCTTTTCTTTAACGGGTTAGGTAGGTGGGATTGTCAGGGTCTGGGTCAGGGTGTCAAGTATATGCATATTGTTGAAATATTTATGTAATCATGCATGCTTCCTTTTCCGCATGAGCTGATTTGATAGTTGTTTTCCTAGTGTTGCACCATTTATTTTGGATCTTCACAGTTCTTAGGCATAAGTTATTGCAGTTTGTTTTTCCATTTTAAAGTGCATTACTTTTCTATTTGTAATTTGAATATTTATTGGAATATACATATTGTGATTACATACTGCTTTTTTACTTAGGGCAACTATGGAGTTGAGAATGGTTCAACTACATATGGGTTTGCTTTTGTTGATTGTGCTGCTCTAAAATTTTGGGTTGGTTCTATTAGTGATGATGCTACTTGTTCTGCTCTGGGAGCTTTATTGATGCAGGTAGGTTCTTGTATTTACGTATGATGGATTTTTATGTTTGGAAAATAAGCTCTAATGTATTGGTTGGAATCTGATGTAGGTGTCTCCTAAGGAAGTCATATATGAACATAGAGGTGAACTTTTCTTTCAATTTTTCTTCTTTTGAGTTCTAGTTTTATAAAAGTTTTGCCTCTTAATTTGAAGTATATGTTCAAGTATTTCAGGGCTGTCCAGAGAAGCTCATAAAGCACTAAAGAAGTACTCATTTAGTGGTGAGCATTTTATCAACTCTTTTATCTGCAAGTTGAACAATACCTCTCTCTATGTGTATGAATCTGTATGTCTAGCTTTATTTGAGTACTTTCTATCCCTAAGAGAAAGTATATTGTAAAGCTGAATTGAGATTCTTGTATTTGAAAACTGTTTCATCTTCTGCTTTCCTATTGGGTTCTTAATTATGTTATGTAAGTCTTGTTTAAATTACGAAAACAGTAATTCAATATGGTAAAGATGAATTTGTCCATGTGCATTTAAGGTTAAAAAGCCTTCTACTCTCTGGACAATCTGCACCTGTATAATTGAAAATTGTCATAAATCAGCCCTTCCTTTTTATCATTTTTAATTAGATTCTTTATCTTGAAGATTTATGTAGTTTTAAATGCTGAGAAACTATGTTAATCATGGTTAGTCAAACTGCATATTGATTTTCGTTTATCTTGCAGGAACTACAGCAGTTCAACTGAGTCCTGGATTCTCTACTGATTTTCTGGATGCTTCTGAAGTTAGAAATATGATTCAGTCAAAAGGGTACTTTAAGGGGTCGCCTAATTCATATTTTAATGCTTTTGATGGTGTGGTGCACCATGATGTTGCAGTGTGTGCTCTTGGTGGATTAGTCAGTCATATGTCACGATTGATGGTAAGCCTGCGGACTAGCATTTATATAAGCATGTCAGTATACACATTAGATATCTAATTAGTTCTATTTCATACAGCTGAAGGACATTTTACAGAGTGGAGATGTCTTACCCTACCATGTTTATCAAGGTTGCCTCAGAATTGATGGGCAGACAATAGTAAATCTTGAGATTTTCAGTAATAGTGCTGATGGTGGTTCTTCAGGCAAGTGGTGAATGTTGTTAGCTTAGCAATATTTTTTGCTGGCTGTTGCTTTTTTTAGCTTTTTAGTCCTTAAAATTATCTTATTTTCAGGTACATTGTATAAGTATCTTGATAACTGTGTGACATCATCTGGTAAGCGCCTCTTAAGGAACTGGATTTGTCATCCACTGAAAGATGTTGACAGCATTAATAAAAGGCTAGATGTGGTTGAAGAACTCATGTCACATTCAGAAATTATGTTAATCATTGGTCAATATCTTCGCAAACTTCCAGACTTAGAAAGGTTACTTGGACGTGTTAAGGCTAGCATACAATCATCAGCTTCTCTCGCTCTTCCCATGATAGGCAAAAAAGTACTCAAACAACTGGTAGGTCTCCTACATCTGTATCTTCACCCCCCCCATTTGGTACTCCTGTAGCTTTGTCTGGGTAAAATAACTTGGAAAGTAAATACTAAATGAATCATTGGTTGCATGTTGTGGAAACTAGTGTTTGGAAAGCATCTTGTTCGCTGTTAATATTTTTACAACTGCATGGTTGACCTAAAAATATTTATTCCTCAAATTTTTTGGCAACAACAATCCATGTTCTTTTATTTTGTTTCACTGATAGGTTCCATGTAAAAAAGGAAGATATTGGACTCATAAGTTAAACATGTTGCTTTTGTGGTCTTTTGGCCAGGGACACTTCCTTTCTAAACATCTTGATATATAACGTTTCCTATTGTGGGGCAGGTAAAGGCTTTTGGTACACTTGTCAAAGGTCTCTGGAGTGGAATGGATTTGTTAAGGCTATTACAAAAGGATGCAGATATGGTATCTCTATTATCAAAAGTTTTTAAGTTTCCAATTCTAAGTGGTGCTAATGGGCTTGATGAATTCCTCACTCAATTTGAAGCAGCCATAGAGAGCGACTTCCCAAATTACCAGGTCTGCTTTCTTATTATGTATCAATGGGAGTATTTTTTGTATTAAGCTTTCACAAATATCCTATTAGTTCTGATTTTTCCTGGATATTGCCTCTAAGCAGGCAATCCTGAGGCTGAGTATGTAGCTATGGATTTATGTTTTGATATTTTCTCGTAGAAATTATGCATTTTATATTCTAAATTCAAATTAGATCTAAGATATAATAGAGTTGATAATGGTGGAAAAGGCCCATCTTTAGCTTGTCATTTAGGCAGTGCTAGCTGACCAATTTCAATGTGGTATGCATGTTGATTGTCTAGAAACTGATTGCTTTCTAGTAACAGATTTGGTTTCAGCAGTGACTTAAGTTAGTTTTTTTGCTTTCTGGGTACCTAACTGACACGATATCTGCCAGAACCATGATTTAACAGATTCGGATGCTGAAACACTTTCCATACTGATCGAGTTATTTATTGAAAAAGCTTCTCAATGGTCTCAAGTTATTCATGCCCTAAACTGCATCGATGTACTAAGATCTTTTGCAGTAACTGCAAGTTTTTCATCTGGGACTATGGCAAGGCCTGTTGTATTGCCCCAATCAAAAACCATGACCTCTAATCAAGGAGGACCAATACTTAAAATTACAGGGCTTTGGCATCCATTTGCCCTTGGGGAGAATGGTGTACTGCCTGTCCCAAATGACATTTTCCTTGGTGAAGGTGTAAATGACTATACTCCTCGTGCTTTGCTATTGACTGGACCGAACATGGGTGGAAAGTCAACTCTCTTGCGTGCCACTTGTCTGGCTGTTATGCTGGCCCAGGTTTGTTTCTCTTGGTCCCTAAGAGCTGCCATTAATTAAACACCTGCTTCCACAGGCTTCTGGTGATCAGCATGTTTTGTTATTAGTCTCACCTGTTGCTGCAGTGTTTCATACATTAATCTTTTTACATGCAGTTGGGAAGTTTTGTGCCCTGTGAGACATGTGTTATCTCACTTGTGGATACAATCTTTACAAGGCTTGGTGCTACTGACCGGATCATGACTGGCGAGAGTAAGTACAACAGTTTCCTAACATACTTTTCTCGTGGTCCAACACTATCTGTTCCAAATGAATATGCTTTGCTTTTCTGAATGTATTGTCAAATATATCCAAATTGAAGTGGGAGTTGCATCACCTGTGTACTTTTCTGATCCTTATACATACAGTTAACTGTTGGAATTTTCAAAATTGCCTTTCCAGATTGTGCTTAATAAATAGTTCTATTGTTGAGTATCTCAATTAAGTCGACATGTTTTTCGGGGTTTTTTCAAACAGTTAAAAACATGTTTCCTCAATCTGTCTATAGCCTTTCATAAGGGTATGTGCTGCATGACTACATTCACGTTTTCTGTTGCAAAGTCTGATTGTGCAACCTACTTTTGTAGGTACCTTCCTTGTGGAGTGCACTGAAACGGCATCAGTTCTTCAAAATGCCACCCAAGATTCTCTTGTTCTTCTCGATGAGCTGGGTCGAGGAACAAGCACTTTTGATGGATATGCTATTGCATATGCTGTGAGATTTCAAACTTCAATAATCTATTACAACTTTACGTATTCCCCCTAAAGTAGGAGAACCGATATGCTACATTGCTAGATATTGACCCTTAGTCTCTTTACAAAACAAAAACATATGGTATAATAAGGAAATATTTATGTTTTATGTGCTCCAATTGATGATGAGAATAAATATTGCATTTCTTTTAGACTGAAAAAATCTAGTGCCACCATGAATCATGTTTGTGAAAGGCAGGCACAAATGGTTTCACCATTGTATTTATGATGTTGCAAATCTTTGAGAAATGAAGTTTGCTTATGCTCATAGTATAGAGGAATATTACTTGATAGCTTCAGAGAAACATCTTAGCCAAATCTAACTGAGAATGATCTGGATTTCTCTGTTCTGCACTTCTTAATTATTACGTATTCTAGAATTTGAATACTCATGCCCCTTTCAAACAACCTACTTTGATGTTTGTGTAGGTGTTCCGCCATCTTGTTGAAAAGGTTCATTGTCGGCTGTTATTTGCAACACATTACCATCCACTCACAAAGGAATTTGCATCTCATCCACATGTTATACTGCAACACATGGCTTGCTCTTTTAAGGTGAAGTCTGAAGGTTGTTCTAAAGGTGAGCAAGAGCCAAGTTTCCTATATCGGCTTACTAATGGAGCATGCCCGGAGAGTTATGGTTTGCAAGTTGCAATCATGGCTGGGATCCCAGAAAAGGTAGTTGAAGCTGCCTCAAAGGCTGGACAAGTAATGAAAATAAGTGTTGGGGAAAGTTTTAAGTCAAGTGAACAGAGATCAGAGTTCTCAACTCTCCATGAAGAGTGGTTAAGGAGCCTAGTAAGTGTCTCACAGGTTGAAAATTGTAACTTCGATGATGGCGATTATGACACAGTATTTTGCTTGTGGCATGAGCTAAAAAATTCATATGGGGCCAGCAACTAAATACAAGAATAGCATTTGGTTGTCAGATTGCATTGCAGAAACCATGTTTTCTAAGGGTCCTAGGTGCATATTCAGCTGCAGCCACTAAAACTCCATTGTACAGTTTCTTTTCTTTGCTAAGAGTTGTACTAAACTCTTGTCTATGTATTTTGTTGGTTTTTAGTTTTAATATTCATCATGTCAGCTATCCTTGATATGCATTCGGTTACTTTGAAGAAGAAACAATCATCTGCAATTTGCAGATGATTTTATAGCCGTACATTTCTGCTCTATTTTAGTTCCTTCTTGGAGAGCAGACAGTATATTTTGACACGGGATAAAACGGTAAGGGGATAGCCAGATCACCTTGCCTCGGTCACTAGTTTGTCTGCCTCCAATTCAAGTGTTGGTAAACGCCCTAAAAGTTTGCTATATCTCCTTGATCTTCGATCCAACATAATTTTATTGTCTTTACATTCGGGGGTGGGATAAACACGTAGCCTCGAAACGGCAAGGTCTCTTTCTCTTGTTTTACAATTCTGTAATCAGAATGTACGATTGGAAGGGTTGCAACTGCTGCCTGTCGGTAGTTTTCTTTGGAGCCATGAACCATCTATCGAGGCAAATCCCCATATCACCTCTTCACCATCCCTACTACTAGTCCAAGTGAAGAAGTTGCCCTTAGTCCAGGCTCTGTTTTAGTTCCGCATTTTCTTTTACCTCACCAACATATAGGGGAAAACTTATCAAAAGCAAAAGGAATCTGGTTAAAATCCCCAAGCTGTATGCATGAAAAGAGCTAACACATGCATGATTGACATATGATCAGATTTGCATATCTAATACAAATTGGGATAGCTCTTCAGTGGCTAGTAACTTTTCATTTTTAACATTTTCCAACTTTTTGACATTAATCGTTTAGCTTTGGCGTTGGGTCCTCAATTGGCCCCCACGCTCTCACATGTCTAATTTGCCTTTGCTTTCAAGTTAATCCCCCCCAAGTTGGTATTAAAATTTTCTCTCCCTTTTGCTATATTTCAGGCATCAGCTCCCTCCCACAATCATTACACAACCTCATTACAACAAGGCAAAATTATCACCTTAACCTTTCTCTTTGACCCCACAATTATCTTCTTTCTTGCTCTCGAACGAGCATACTCATCTACTTAAGGACAAACCAATGGTTTACTAGGCAACTACCAGCCATAACATACGCCCCCTTTAAGGCTCCAAAACAACAGCTATAGATTCAACTATCTATATATTGAGAAAATATCAAGATTCCAACACGTTACCTCTCATTCATATGATTAAAACCATTTAAAAAAAAACAACCAACTTTTACACGACCGACCTACAAACCTATTCAATCATGATGAATTTGCACGCAAGCAATCAGCAATCTGATCTTATTATACTCTCCTTGTCACTGGTTAACCCCTATACTAATTCTCACATTCACTCAGCTATCTATGTTTCTTTCTTGCTTCTAATATTATTACATAGAATATGGCAAGAAGAACAACACAAGTTCTTGACTCCATCTATCTGATGAATACTGTTGAGATTTTTAGAGAATCCATCAGGGTAATCCTTCTTCACCCTACTCATTTCCATTCCATCTCCGTTTTCCTCTTCTCGCCGCTCCCAGTTTCTCTTTTCTTGTCGCATTTTCTCCTTCACCATTTCCCCCAAATACCTTCCTCAGCTATAACAATCACAGATAATTTATTCATATACGGGCTGCCAAATTTCCCGTCCAAAACACTAGTTCACATCATCGTATGCACCCCTTCTTCCATTACGTTCTCTCTTCTTGGAAGAGCAGCCACCATCCAAGCAGTTTCAGATAGTTACAATGGCATACACCTTGATGGAAGAAGGCTATTCATGAGAAGCGGTTTGGCTTGGATTAAGCTTCTCCACACAAGGTCTTGGGAGCTCCTCGTTATACTAGGCCTGTTTGGAGCAATGGTGGTTGGTTTAGCAGTGGCACCAAAGATGCTTTACACATTTGGAATCAGCTCAGTTGGAATGGGGTTTTGGGGTGTTGTGGGGTTGCTAGGGATACCTTTTTGCGTGATGTTCGCACATGTAATGGTGGTGGGGAACATGGCAAACGTGATAGCAGTATTGGAGAGTGAATGTGACGGACTTGGTTCACTATGGAAAGCTAAAAAGCTTATGGAAGGAAGACGACAAACAGGCTTAATGATGGCATTGTTGAGCAACATAGGGTTGAGGGTAGTTGAGTGTGTATTTGAGTTGAGAATATGCAGGGGAATCTGTATGTGGGAAATCCCTGTATTGATATCAATGTATTCTTCGGTTCTTGTTCTTGAAACAGTCATGAATGTTGTATTATATTACGCATGTAAATCTTGACAGAACAAAATCGAATATAATATATATATATTTTAAGGGGCATTTGGTCGTTGCGTAGCTTCAATTTTAAATGAAGTTCAGCCTTCTCAATGAACACTGCAAAGGTTGCTTTCGACTCCTATCCTCTATGCTTTCCATCTTTAGTGTTTTCTGTTGAGAAGTTTTAAATTTTCAATGAGTAGGGTAAAACTTCAACGTGTTTCGGATTCGAGTCGCTGCCCACCATGTTTTAATTTTGTTTTGTTTTTGAAATAAATCTCAAAATTATACATTAACTTTGATTTATTCTACAATTTGAGACACGAACTTTGATTTGGTTCAATGATACACATGAAATTTTGATTGTGGTTCAAATGTATACATGAAAATTTAATTTTAATTCAATTATACACATTTTAAAGAAATAAATACATCAGTTTATTTTTATATTTGATAAATATAATTATATATGCATGTAATATATAAACATAAAATGATGCTAAATCAATAATTGTGTTAATAATTTGTGAGAATTGCATCAAATCAAATTTTCATGTATAAAATTGCACAAAATCAAAGTCTATGTATAAAATTGCACATTAGACCAAAGTTCATGTATAATTTTGAGATTTATCCCTTTGTTTTTTTAGTAAACTATACACTCATCCAAAGAATTTTTTTAGTAAACTTACAATTTAAGCATCCACGGTACATAGTTCAATTAACGTATAGTTCAATTAACGTGGCAGTTAAAAAAATTGGTATAATAACAAATTTAACCCTCAACTTTTACATATTATATTGATTTAGTCATAATTTTAAAAAATTAACTCTCAAAAATTACAAATATTGTTGACTTAATCCTAATTTAAAAAAAAACTCAAGGAAATATATAAAAATATATAAACAATTTCAAAAAATATAAATGTCCTCTTTTTTTATTTAGTATATTGGCAATGAAAAATTATTAAGAACGCAAACAAAATTGAGTTTTTGTCATATGTCCTCTTTATTTATTATTTATTTTTTAAAATACAACTTCTTTAGTCGACTCAACTATCTCTCCTAATTGAGAAAAGATAATTACTATGTTACAGCACCCTAAAAGAAAGGCTTGAAAAAAGCCCTTTTTTTACTTTGTTATATATAGATTATTATTTGTTTATATAGAGTATTATGACCAATTGACTAGGAAAAGCCCATTTCTAAAAAAAATTACGAAAAGAGACCGCTTTTTTAAAAAATAACAGGAATGGTCCGATTTTACTAAAACGTGTTGAGCTGGCATCGTTTTCAAGGAAAAGTTAGAAAAGCATGTTCAGCTCAACACTTTTTTCCCCTCTGACCTGTAAAACGCATCCAGGTCAGCGCGTTTTGTTAAAGCGCTTCTAAGTCAGCACTCTTTTGCCCGTGTTCCAATGACTAAATTTCCTAAAAAGGCATTTTTTTTAAAATTACAAAAATAGGCCAATTTTTTTGAAATTTTACAAGAATGAGCCTTTATATAGACACAAAGTGGCAACACTATTTTTCTTTTAAGTTTTTGGTGCCATCAATTAACGTGGAAATAAAACTTACAAAACAAAACTTTATATAGATCCAATGTCTCATTTCTTTTGTTTTCTTAAGCAATGTGAGATGTGAGATATGTGTATATATAAACTCATGAATAAGTTTGCAGCTTGTTCCTAGATAATGTGAGATTCCTTCTTCTTTTAACTAACAACATAAGATTAAACGTTACACTATATTTAATAATTTTTTTACAAAACAATTTCTATTTTTTTATATTTTGTTAACTTTTTCTCATATTATAAAATTACCTTTTGGGATCTTTAATCGTGTTGCATTTTAGAATTGTTAGCATATACAAAACGACCATAATAAAAAAAGAAAAAGAATAACAAACTGCACATATGAAACTTGTACATGCACATAAGAAACGCGTTGACCTGGACGCGTTTTACAGGTCAAAAGGGAAAAAAAGCGTGGACCTGTACGCATTTTTCTGACTTTCCCTTGAAAAAGACGCCAGCTTAGTGCATTTTAGAAAAATTGGACCATTCTCGTTATTTTTGAAAAAATGGCCCATTTCCGTATTTTTTTGGAAATGGACTTTTTTGGACAATTGGTCGAGTATTACTAATCCATAGATATATAGATTCTAAATATTATTATTATTATTATATAGATATAGATATAGATTGATTATATAGATACATCCAACTTTTCTATAGAGATATAGAACCTTTATTAGTAATTTCATTTCATTTATATTATATTCTATATCATTTATATTTTTAAATAAAACAAAGGCGCTAAAGAAATATCTCAAATAAAAAAAGGGAAGAATATCGCTTTGATTTCGCGCAAAAGGGGACTTTTCTATTTCCAATTTTCACAGACCGGCGGCCTGTTTAGTATCCGACTGGGCTCATTTTTTTATTTTCAACTCAAATAATTTATTTTTTATATGATTCTGCGATCTAATTTGTTGTAACAAAAAAATCTTGTTATTGTATTGAATCAACAATCAAAAGCAAAAGTCCTATTTCCGTTCCTATGATATAGAATCCAAATATTATTTCTATTCTTTTTCTTTCTTCCTATATCTTTTTATTTCCATGTAATTTATATTTTATTAGAATAACTAGAATAAATAAATAAAAAACTATGGATTTTTGCACAATCCATTTTTATGTTATTTATGTTATGACTAATACCTTTTGTCGAATCTATAACACATGAAAAGATCTTAATATTTCCGCTGCATGTGTGTCAAATAATTATCCTTACCTAATTATACATTTTAAAAATAAATGGTATCATCTTAGACCCACTTGTGGATTTTTTTTTTTACTCCATTAACTAAGTATAAGATAATAATCCTTAAAAGATAGGACACATAACAATGTTTGAATATATTACCAGTTTTTTTACAAAGCAATAAATATTATTTTGATGATATTTATATATATTTTTTTATATTTTGGTAAATCTATAAAAATACATACACATAATTAAAGTAGTTATAAAAAAAATTTAATGTAACGAATAAATTAGGTTTTGGTTAAAATGGTAAAGTTTAAATATTTAAGATTATGGTGTTTTAGGTTTAAATTTCATCATGTACATTCTTTTTTATATTTTATATAAAATATAAAATCAAAAAATATTTGTTACTTTATAATAGGAATGATTTTTCGATAATCCGATTGATGGGTAACACCAACTCAGACAATATTTTAAATAATAATATAGAAGTATATATAAGTACTAATAATTTATCACATGCGTAAATATATGGACACAATATATTTAAAAGACAAGAACATTGAATAAAAAATAAAAGATATGGTTTGAAACTAATGTACCATATTAAAATAAAATAATTATTACATTTTATTATTTATTGTATGTTATTCTTAAACACAAATATATATTCTAAATATATGGTTTTTACGCGTATAAATGTTTAACCGAGTAAAAAGGTAAACAAGTTTCTACCCAATATTTTGTGGCTTAAATTTGTCCGTAAGTGTGAAGAAAAGTTACGGACCGTGAGAAAATATTTTTCCATAAATTATATTATTGCAATGGTCCATTTGTCATTTTATATTTTTAATAAAACTAATAAATAATTTACATACGATGAGATTTGAATTTATGCCACTAACATCTTTAAAAAGATAATTTCCATTTCAATAAAAATTTTTATTTTAATATTATTTATACATTATTACACAAACTGTTTTTACTCTCATTGTTTGTATATATATACTTACTATTATTTAAATCATTAATTGATTTGTGTCACGAGTCAACCGAACACTAACTCAATTGAAAAAATTACTAAAATGCACTTTCATATATAAAATAAGTTATATTAATTACGATGGTATTTTTGTCTTTTTATATTTCAAATAAAACCAAAAACAAATTTACATATCGTGATATTTTAATTCATACTACCAACATTTTAATATTATTAAACAAACCTTTTCACCCACATCGTTTGTATCTATACTAAGATTTTAACCACCTAACTCGGTTAGGTTATTATAATGTCCATTCATATTTAAAATAAGATATATTATTACAATGGTACTTTCATCTTTATATTAAATAAAACCCATAAAAATATTAGATATGACAAGATTTGAACCTATGCCACCAACATTTACAATACCTTAAATTTACTACTTCAACTAAAGCTTTATTTTAATAGTACAAGCTAGAAAACAATTAGAGTGTGTTTAATATTCTTAATTACATGTATTTACCTATTTAATTTTATAGTGTTGTCATCAATTATGAGTTAGTGTCGAAGTGACTTATGATATCAACTCAATTGGTAAAATTATCTATATACACAAATTTGATGAGAGAAAATATTTTATGTTAAAAATTATTTTCTTTAAAGTTTACTTAAGAATCATTACCGGTGGTGGTAAAAAAAGTATTTATAAATTTATTAAACACAAGTTCAATCCTCTAGCTATGTTAATTTTAGTTCTTTTATTTAAAAATCATTAAAAATATGAAAAAATAAAAACGTCACCAAAATAATAATAATAGTCATTTAATAAAATGGTATATTAATTATTTCCTAACCGAGTTAATACCCAATTAACTCGTAACACTAATTCAATCACTGGTTTTGTTAATAGCATATATTTACATTTATGAAATAAAGGTGAATAGAAGCGAAATGGATATAAGAGATTGCGGTAAATAGGAGAATAAACATCACAAATACATATTAGGCCATACAAAGGGAAATTCCAAGGGGAGTATACACCCTATAGGGTTCGGATTTTTCGGGCGGAGGAGGAGATGAACCTGAATCGGACGATCATTGGAGGCTTTCAATTAAGTTTAGGAACAAAAGCTAATCATGGACCGATTCTTTCTAAGTTGCTAAAGCTGCTTATTTTGTAATGTGAGCAGTCAAAATGAAGATGAATATTTGCATTGCATCTTCATTTATGGGGTTTCCCATTTAATTTAAAATCATGCATGCATGGTATGCCAACTTTTGGAGGTTGGGTAATGGGTAGAACGTGATTCTCGACAAATGGTGGCTTTGAATGCAAACACCAATATCAAATCACATAAAAGTGGAACATTGTTTTAAAGCTAGCCAGCGGTGAAGCAATTAATCCATCTCAGCTTCCAAACTATGGTTATCATTTTTTTAAAAAATTTTGTAGAGAGAAGAAATAGCTTTATAAACATATGGCGAGCTCAGCTGGTATGGCCGTGAAAGAGGAGAGCGTTGCATTGCATTGAAATATGGGTTGGAATAAGTTAAGTTGGGTTGGGTTGTGGGTTTGTTTGATGGTAGTGGTGGGATATGAGAGTGTTGGTAGGAAGGTAGAGGCGGAGAAGAAGAAGCCAGAATGGTTTTTTGATGGTAACCCCAGTTGGAGAATTGGCGGAGGTGGTTGTAGAGGGGGGAACAGCTTTGGTTTTGGACATTCCTTTAGCTTCGGCAAGGGTGTAGGCTTCACCTTTGGTTTTGGACGTCCTGGTTATGTTCAGAATAATGGTGGTGGTGGTGCCTTTGGAAAGCATTATAAGGAAAATGATAAAGGACACTACTATGGTGGGGGAGGAGGAGGAGGTGGTGGTGGAGGCGGGATAGGAGGAGGTTTTGGGAGCTGTGCTGGTTTCGGTGGAGGAGGATTTGGCGGCGGCGGCTGCGGCCGGGCAGGAAATGTAGGCAGCCAGGGCAACCGTGTAGAATTAATTACTTGTTCAATCCAATTCACACTTTTATTATTTCAATTTCCGACCACATTTGCTTCAAAAAATAAATTTTAGTTAGTTACTAATGTCCTTATTTTGCCTTCACTTTTAATAATATTTCCACACAACAACAAATGTTTAGTTGTA
Source organism: Gossypium hirsutum (assembly GCF_007990345.1). Classification (NCBI taxonomy): domain Eukaryota; kingdom Viridiplantae; phylum Streptophyta; class Magnoliopsida; order Malvales; family Malvaceae; genus Gossypium; species Gossypium hirsutum. Next base: position 9,963,736 of record NC_053442.1, on the reverse strand, counting down.
ATTAAATTATGGGTTATTATTTTGGTATATTTATAATGTATTTTTATTTTATTTTATAAGTGATTTTAAAAATGGATAAATTATTAAATTAGTCATTTTTATTTGTCTCAGATTACATTTTAGTCACTTATATATGTTTGAAATGTTACGTTTTAGTCACTTACGTTATCGTGTTATAACATTTTAGTCACTGAGCTATTAATTTCTGTCAACGATGTAATGGTAAACTAACGTGTCACGTTAAATCATCATTTCAAAAGAAAATTTAAGGTTAAATTCTACAATTGGTCCCTATATTTTTTCATTTTGAGTAATTTAATTTTTTTCTTTATATTCTTTTAACTTTTTTTTTCCATTCTCTTTTGCTTCTCCCTCTGTTTTTCTACTTTTTTTCATTTATTTTAACATAGTTTTTTTTTATATTTTCCATTTGCAAAAACTAGTCCACAAACTCGCCTCACTCAAAAAAATTAAATTGTTCAAAAAATAAAAAGTATAGAGACTAGTTTTAACAAATGAAAAACATAGAAAAACTACGTTAAATAAAATGGAGAAGGGAGGAAAATAGAGTAAGAAACAAAAGAGAATAGAAAAAAAAAGAAAAAAAAAGAAAGTTAAAAAAATAAAAGAAAAAAATACTCAAAACGAAAAAATATAGAGATCGAGTGTCTAAATTAACCTAAAATTTTTGTTTGAAATGATAACTTAACGTGTCACGTCAGCTTACGGTTACACCGTTAACAATAATTAACGACTTAGTGACTAAAATATTACAACGCGATAACTTGACTAAAATATAACCGGAGGCAAACAAAAGTGATTATTTTGATAGTTTATCCTTTAAAAATTTAATGTGTTTTTATTAAATATTTACTTTTTAATATCTTATTATATTTTTATTGAGTATTTTATCAATCCTCTAATCTTATTTGTGAAATCTAAAAACATCACTCACAGTATATAAAAAAAATTTCTTAAATTAATGATAACAGCAAAATTAGGTCATAACTAAATTTGGATTTCGGAACGATAGATTTACAATACCTTTACACCATGGATCAAGTTTTGATTTAATATAACAAAGATTTTAAATTCAAAAATATTGTATTTGTAATAAAGTTTTGATGTATTTTAATTTTTTATCTGATGTGTTTTGATTATTCAATTTACATTATTTATAATTTATACTTATAATTGTATATGGAAACTCAAAAAATATTATTAGTTTTAGAAAAATTTTCTTATCATTTAAAGCTTATGTAAAATTTATTTTTTACTATATTTTTTCCATAAATTATTAAATATGCAAAACTTTTCTATTACAAATTTTATTAAAATCATCAATACAAAAATTATTAAAAATTATAGATATTGTTTTCAACACAGGAGGGACATGAGTTTGAGTACAATGAAACACATTTTATTAAATTTGCTGACATGTATGCTATGTTTGCAATTAAGTAGTCTTATAAAATTTTTAAAAAATACCTTTCTAATTTTTGTGGATTTTTTAAACTTTAAAAAATAATTAATTTTTAACGTAACATCACTATGACAATATATCACATCAACAAAATTAACAAACACTAACTTTTCTAATATATTTTGAGAATATTTTGACAAACAACAGAAGTTTAAGTTTAAAGATTAAAAAAACAAAAATTAAATATTTTTAAAGTTGGAGGACAAATATTTATTACCTTTTTAAAGTTCAAAAAAAAAAAAACTTTGTTGATGAGTCTAATGGTACGGTTGATGCAGAAGACAAAAATGCCGATTGCAAGTTCTTAAAAATATTATTATTACATTACAAAGTTACAAATAGCAACTGCAAAATCATACAACACCGAGGAGGGGGGTGGGGGCATAAAATTTGTAGGCAAACACACAGATCACTTTGATCGCAATTAGAATAAAACATCATATCTGCACAAAAGAATTTAAAAAAGTAAAATAGATCCCCAAAAACTTAACTGCAGTACCATCGCTACATTTGAGCTTTGCACCTCGCTTTTCCGTTATGAGCTTCAAACTAACTATAAATTGCCAATACGGACATCAATTCCTTGAACCCCGAAATGAACAAGAGTGAAAAACTTATAGCAGCGCTTGGATGATTCCAACTAAAACCAAAACTTTCCATCAATTTTACAGGCAGCGAAAGGATGCTTAGCCAAACGGGTTACCCCCAACAGAAGAGAATGGCTGTGGGGCAGCTGGTGCTGCCAATCTACCAGCCACCTGTTGATCGGTATTCACAAAACCAAAACAGACTTCACTGCCGATACCGCCAATTTGATGGCTGCAAAGCATAGAATATTTCATAGATTAGGAACATAAACCTATAATTAACTTTTAACAGGTGGTGCTCGGCAACTTGAGGCACAGCCAGTAACCCAGATTGAAGCCACAACATAAAACAGAACAATAGTTTAAACATAAAATGGACATTGCGTGGGCTAGCACAGTAATGTCAGGAAACATTGGGCAGCGTACATGCAGAAACACCGAACACGTGCAATGAAGAGATAAGGAATGAATTACCTGGAAGGTGGCAAGCTATTAGGTAACTGTGCCCCTGGGTAAGGCCCTATAAGTTTTTGAAAAATTCAGCTTGTCAAAAAGATCAAAATAAAAATAAGTAAAAAGAAGAAAGGGGGGCAGGGGTAAAAAGCTGTACGTTGTGCCACTGATGATGCATAAGGTAAAGACTGAGGTGACATCCATGCTGATGATGGAGTACCAAGGCTAGAAGTACGCACTGGGCCGGAAGGAGGTGGCATATTTGGTAGTGCACCTTGTAAGGAAGCCATTGATGGAAACTGCACCAGAAGCAACATTTACATAAAGAAGATTGTCAAACACTATACATGAGCAAGTCCTGGGTAAGTTCAAGGAGAGATAGCTAGCTTTGTGTTCAAATTTCAAAAAGTAAAAGTAGGTTGGGAAGTGATTATTGGATGAATCGTCATGCATAAAAGATTTAACAATCAAAATCGCACTATGCATAAAAGAAATAACCTTGCTTTCTCTCTCTCTCTCTGAAACAATGAGATTTAAATTCTAAAAATAATGCAGAAGAGAAGCATTCCGGCATTACAAGTATGTCATAAAGTTATTACAGCATCCTTAAACCAACAAAAAAATGTCGGTCATGGCCAGAAGCAGTGGAATAGTTCAAAAGATGTGAATAACATACTGTTTGAGTTTGAACTGGAGGTGCCTCACTGCCAAGATCAAATGGGTTCATTGACCTTGATGACTGTGGCAATGAAGACATTGGCTGTAACAACAAAAAGCATGTAGAAATATAAGTGATGCATCAAGTAATTGGACATTCAGTTGAGTATGAAAGAATAAACTCATGAACGAATTTGCTCTTATGATGTAGGAGTACCACTGCAGTATTATATTGCATCATCAAACCCATCCCACGTGGTGGGCCAGTTTGCCACCCTGGTGCAGCAGCAGTATAGGAAGGATAGTTTGAAGCAAATAGATCCTGCAAAAACCACGAGGCCAACACAATAAATAATCCTCAAAACCAAGAACTTGGATGTCCTTGGCCTAAAGAGATATTACCGCAGGTAGTTCCTTTCTTCCACTTTCTTTTGTTTCTGTAGGAGGCTTTGATGCAACTGTAGAAGTGGCATCTTGGGTAGGTTTTGAGACAGCTTGAGGTATTTGTGCAACTGATGCACTCAAAGGCCCCAGCATATGCTGTGAAGGAGCAAAATTCCATGGCTGCCATAAAAAGTGCAAAGAGAAGTTAGATGAACAAAGAGTTGATTATCTATAAAATACCACAATACTAGAAAATACTTTCCACCTGATTGGTTGAAGCTCCATCAACAGGTGGAATAAATTGTTGGGTAGTAGACTGACCACCAGCTGCAGAGAAAAAAGAAGTCTGTTGCTGCTGCATATTAGGCTGTTGTCCAGCATTATAACCACCAACCTGGGGACTACCACCGTTGACAGGCATTAATCCAGGGGCAGCTGCCAAAGCACCAGTAGAAGGCAGTGTTGAGAAATTGCTAACTGGTGCAGCTGCAGGAGCAGCAGTACCAAAGGGTGACATTTCGATCTGCCCTGTGAATGCAATATTGGAGTTGATGCCAAGAGGTGTTCCATTCACATTGGCCATAGGGGCAGGTATTTGTCCACTGACACTGCTATAAACTCCTGATTGATCACCGGGTACAGATGCTGGAACTGACAATTGAGAAAGAACAGAGTCCAGGGTGTTCACATTTGAACGAGCCTGAGAAACATTTTTCTGAGAAGCAAAATCAAAAGAGGCCCAGTTTTGGTCATTGCTAGAACTTATTGTCTGTACAACAGATTGAGTCTCAGTTGTTTGTGGTGCCTGAGTAACTGTGGAAGCAACAGGAGGTTCTGGATCAGCATCAAAATCAATTAAGCTCCCAGTCATCTCCAGCTTAACTTCTGCTGGATTCCCGCCGGTAGATCCTAAGCTGCTAGAAGATGCAGTTCTCTGCAAAAGTAATATAATAGTGAGTCATACGGGTGTAAATGAGATCCTGCCGCTCGCAAGTTATTCGAGTTCGATTAAAAAAATACTTGAATTCGTTTTGGTAATTATTAACCCGCTCAAGCTGAATTCGAGCAGCGTAATACTCGATTCGAATGGCTCCTGAGCCTCATTGAGCTTTTCATTTTAATATATGTTTATTTATGAAATTACATTTTTATGAGTACAAAAACTAATAAGCAAGCTTAATCGAGCTTGAGCTCTAGTAGCTCAATTATGTCTCGAGCCGAGCTCAAGTCAAGTATTGAGCCCCGAATTTCGAGTCGAGCTCGAGCTTGGCACTATTTGTGTTCGGCTCAACTTAGCTTGATTACACCTCTAAGTCCATTTCCTTTCTCTGTACCATCACAAAAGTTGAGCAGAAGTACAGAAAAACAGGCAACATTTTTTTCCCTTCATGCAATACTAGGAGGAAAAAAATCTTAAAAAATGCAAAAAGTTCACAATAATGATTTTTGAACAGCGATAAACATTCATTTACTGATTTTTTGACTGCAAACAACTTAATTTAGCTTTGAGGTAGATATTATCATGACAAACATCATAAAAGTGATGATGCGGCAAAGAACCATGGTATCATAATCAAATTGACAATAATTCTGAATAACTTGGAAATTAATGAAAATCAGAGAGCATACATGGAATTCCAACAGGAAAAGAGCTACTAAGTCAAACTAAAAGTAGGACAAATACTCTAAATACACTTGCAGAAAGTGAGGAGAAAAAGTAAATTTCAAAGGAATAGAAACTGTGCCAAGTGGTTAATTGTGGTAAATGGCATCAAACAGAAACTACATACTTTTGGAAAAAAAAATGCATCAGGCTAAGACAAATAAAATTGCTTTAAGAGGATGAAGAATGAAAAACTTATCTTTTTGCAGGATAGGAATGACAGAAAAAAACAAAGAAAAGTTTTGTGAACATTGCAAACTAAATCAAAACAAAACCTTGACTATAACATTAAACTAATATTACAAGCACCAGCAGAAACTACCTGTGTTTGAGGGCCATCAATAGTTCTGCTGCCATTTGCTTTTGGAGGCTCGCTTATACGAAGGGGGACTACATTTTCACCCAAAATTTCTCTAACAGGACGAGCCACTGGGGGACTGGAAGACTCTAGATCTTTTGGTCGCTCAGGTGACCTACCTTCCAACTTTGGATCTCCATCAGATACTCTATGATCTTCAGGTTTCCTCCCATTAGCAAATCTATCTTCTCGGCGCCAGTCACTGACAACTTCATGGCGAGCAGGACTTCTGTAGTCACTATATTGTCGACTTTCTTGATCATATCCAGGGCTTCTCCTTTCATCATAACCATATCTAGAATTTCTGTCATCATTTCTTCCTCCTGGACTGGACCTTTCACTGAAACGGCGTTCATATGTATCTTCATATGGTGGACTTCTGGACCCTCCTTGATATCCATCTGTCCTCCTATTCTCATAAAAGTCTTCCTTGTCACCCTGCACAGTGCAAAATTCAAAAAACCATAACACTAATTGAAGATTCAACAGTATAAAAATTCCCTCCTCCAGAAGCAGGAACCTAACGTTTAAATTCAACGCCTATCATATCATATCCCAGACTTCATAACTGATTCACATTCAATTTAAAACAGGAACAGGGAAGGGCACCTTACCATCTTTCCTCTAGGAGGCTTGTCATAGTTTCTCCCACCACTATATCTTCTATCCACATAGACATGCTTAATGAAGTCACGGAGCCTCTCAACGTTGCTGATAACAAAACTTTGGCTTAGAAACATTGTAACTAATGAAGAAAGAACCAAAAGATTGGATTTTTAAGTGATAACCTGCTGTCAGGGACAGAATTACGCTGTGGATCCCATTCTTTAAAATAGATTTCTTTTGCACGCTGCAAATAAGTAAAAAAAAAAGAACAAGAATGAGAAAATGGATTAATAGAATAAAAAGAGAATTACATACATGAAAAATCTCTTCCTTTTACTCTTTATCAAGAGAGAGGGAGAGAGAAGGTTAATATTTACCTGATTTCCCCCTTCTTGAAGAGCACTAACTTCTTGAGAAGTAAATTTAGCCATAGATACTGATTTAACTCTGTGTGTGAACTCCCGACTGTAAACAATTTAAACCAGTAGCCAGTTTTAGAAAACCTAGGATGTCTGACAATCATCACAGAGGTACTAGTGTCTCAGATAAAAGCTAATCAGCAGGCAATATGTTGAGAAAACTTAATGTGCCAAAATAATTTGAACACTTACTGTATTCCACTGCAGGTGGTGCAAACAAATGTCCAGAAACTTGTGCAAACATATTGAGGCCCCTGCTCAGCTGACAAGTTAGCAAATAGCAACACTATGACAAAGTATAAGCACTTCCAAATTTACACATTATAAAGATATCACATTCAACTTAGCATAAGGAAAATGCTACAAAAACATATTTGAACTGCAAAAGCAACGTTTCGGGAGGATATTCAAACAAATATTTATGGAACAATTAGAAGTTCCCAAAAGGTTCAAGAGTGAAGATTCCAGAAATCATCAAAACTTATATAAGGCTTTAAATCATCAAAACTTATATCAGGCTTTCTGATGGTAACAAATCCATACAGTATTCAAACGTATATAGCTACTCTCACTAGTCATACGTAAGTACCAACCCCAGCAAACCCTGCATTTATTTTCCTTCAAAATTAATGGGTTAATTTTCCATTAATGCAGGGATATAAATATAGAAGTATCAATAATATACAATAAATCACAAACGGACCAGAAGCATTATTGATTTCATCAACATCACAGTTGCAAACGAGCAATCAATTCAAAGCCTATGTATACAAGCAAGTATATATCTGTAGCTAAATCGAAAGAGTTACTTGATGAACAACTCCTAGAGTTTTATTTCATCAATCTATAAGAAAACAAGAAATACATACCAAACTGTTGCAGTTAATACATCTACGATTCTCTGGTTGTTTGAGAAGAGCCCGAATTATTCGCTCATTTTTCTCATCTTCCTTTAGTCGACTCGCCATCTCACTCTTCCTATATCAAATAAGTAAAGACAAAAATAGAAATTAAATGTACATATATATATATTAAGTCCGCATGAATTTTCTCCAAATCATAATTAATCACCAGCAGACGCACAAAAAAAAAAAATTCACTAGATTCTAACCCAGTTAACTCCAAAGTTCCTTTTTCTACATTATTTTCATTTTTGGCTGAATCCTTCTATCTACATTATTACCAATTCCATAGAACTGATTAAACATTAACTTCTCTAAACTGCCAAGCAAAATCAAACAATCGAAACGACAAATCTCTTATTTTTCCTTACTAGACCAACATTTTGCTGGCAATATAAAAAAACCAAGAAAAAAGAATTCAACTAACCAAAACCAATGGATCTGACCAATCAAACCACCCTAAGAACAGAAAACAGCGCAAATAGATAAATAGTGACGTGTTTGGAACTCTAGAAAAGGAAAAAGAAAAGAAAGGACTGACCAGGAATCAAAGAGAAAAAGGAATTTTCTCAAGCTTTACGTGTGGTGGCTTCTTATTCAATAAATTCCGATCCAACTCCAAGAATATTATGTAAATAACGGAGCAATAAAAACGGGATTAAATATAAATATAAATATAATATAGAAACAAAGGAGAGAGAAAATATTGTAGATCTTCGAAAGAGGGTAGCTTTGCTAATTGCTACAGCTATGGCTGCTTTACCGCTTTATTATTTTTAAAGTTTTTTTCCTTAATAAAACATAGGTCAAATTCTCTATAAAATCCCTGTACTATGCATTTTGATGGATTTAGTCCCTCTATGCTCTATATGCTCATTTCTAATCCTCTCCTTTTCAAAATTTGTATTTTATAAAGTTAATTGGAGTCACATTTTAAAATTACAAAAAAAAATACAATGGACATGAATTTAATAAATGAATTTAATGGTGTTATCAACTCTTAAAATTTACATAATCATTTTAATCAAAATAAAATATTTGGGTTAACTAATGGCATTGTAAAAGTTAAGGTACTCAGTTATAGTAAAAAGATTAAAACTTAAATTGAAGCGTAGTATAGTGACTAAAATTGACATCCAACCATAATTAGTAGAAAAATACGGTGCCATGGCACTTTGTCACGTTCATGCTGTCTCTTTGCCAAAATGTTTTGACCTTTCAACTTTAAATAACCTTTTTATCCTTGGATGCTTGTTAGCATACAAAGGATGTGATGGTAAAATAATAAGATAACTATCACTTACAATGATGTACATTCTTTAAACTAACTAATGTCATTATAAAAGTAAAGAATTAAATTATGTTAAATTAAAAAATAAAGACTAAATGTGCAATATGAACATAGTAGTGAAATTGAAACTACAATTTTACCATTATTTTATAATGACTAAAAATGAAAAAAAAATCATGTCATTAGTCCAAATAATTAGCACTACTGTTAATAGTTTTGGTAGCTAATTTGAATTAAAAAAAATATTCCAACTCGTCATGCTAAAATAAATTTTTTATTAAAATGATATTTTAAAAAAAATCCACATTAATAATTTAATGAGAATAGTGAATAATATTAACAAGTTAGACTAAATATTATAAAAAAAACAAGGACCAAATTATTGTAAAAAATAAATCTTAATTTTAGATATAGGAGACTGTATATAAAAGGAAAATTAAAAAGAAAAGGAGGGGTGAAAACACGTGTGAAGAAAGAAAGTTCACCTTCCATTTATATGTAGGTTATAGGATTTAGAAAGAGAAAATCCAGGGATTTTCTAAATTTTCTTTTCATTTTTTTCTTGTATTACATGGCGACACAGCCGTTTTTATTTTTTCAATGGATTTCGTTTTCTCCTTTTTCAGCCATAGGAAAGATAGAAATAGATTGCTTTGGATTTTTAAACGATTCTTAGTTTTTAACTTCATCTTATCAAAATAACATTCATCTTTTTATATTATTTTAAAGTGTTTTAAAAAAAATATTTTTAACAATTTTTATATATAATCCAATTCAAATAATTAATTTTTCAATATTTTATCATAGGAAAAGAAGTACACATATGTAACTAAAATTAAGGTGTCATTTTCAATTGGTAAAGGCCGAGTCCTTAGATTTTGAGTATACAGTTTGAGGCCTACCATATGCTATTAGATGCGTAGGTTTTTGAGTCTCATCATTGTGCGAAAAATAAAAAAGGGAAAATTACATTTCATTAATTTTATTTTCTTATTTTCAGCGCTGGACAATGGAGACTTTTTTTTAATTGGATTTAACAAAGGAGACTTCTAGAATGTGAGATTGGTGGATTCCTTTTCATTTTTGGTTGGCACCAACGTGTTAAAAATGTTCACCTTGATTGCTTTTAATTTATTGATGTAACATGCAAAAACACACAACATTGTCTCAACTCCGATTAAAGGTTTTTGTTTGTTTACACCCAAAACTTTAATTTACAATTCTACAGGTAGTGATTTGTAATTGTAAATCATTTGGCTTGTAGGATTTGATCAAGTCAAACTTCTTTGACCAGGGGTCTTGCTGGGAACATTTCACTACAACCACCAAAATTACGAGTAAGAAACCGCTTGCATCAAGGGGGAAGGCAGAATTTTTTTTGAAATGGACAAAATTAAGTTATATCGAACTAAAATTAATTTCACCAATATATCAATTTAAATCTTTAGTTTTTAGACAGATTAAATTAAAATTTTATCATTTTTAAGGGGGCAGATTGTAACAATTCAATTCTTTTAATGTTGGAAAAGTCAATTTTGGACTGAAAATTTTAAGTTGAGTTATTCGGAAAGTTGAATAGAAAAAATTTTGAGTCTAATTTGGGATCTAGAAACAAACTTAGATAATAATCCAAGCAATTAAGCTAGTATAATTGGTATGAGGATTAAATTGCATAGTGATAAAAAAGAATAGAGAATTGGTTTTTAATTTCATAAGTACTTGAAAATAAATTCCATAATTAATATGGTGGTAGTGAAATTCCATGGTTTTCTCCACTAATATTCATTAATTAACATTAAGCACATTATTAGTGATAAGTAATTAATCTGCCAATTATATATATAGCTATTTAGTGGGAGAGAGAAGATGAAAATATCTTTTTCCTCATCTTTCCCAACCGAAACAAAGAATAAGAAATTATAAAGGCTTTGAGTTTTCTTAATTAATCAATGCGAGAAATGTTTCCTTTAATAATTTTTATAGAATTTTAATTATATAAGCTTAACAATTCATGTCCATGTATTAGATTTTCTAATTGTTAAGTTTTAATCTGATTACCTTTAATGGATATTGATGAAATTAAGTTTGATTTTGGTGAGATGTTAAAGTATGAGTTTTGAGCATGTTAAAATAAGTTAAAAAGGTATAAGAATTGTTGGAATTGATTAGAAATACATTTAAGTTATATAGTTGATTTATGACATTAGAGACTAAATTGAATAAATTGAAAGTTGTTAAGAAATTATGCTATAGATTAAAAGTATGAGGTCCATAGTGAATACATATAAAACCAAATTTTGATTCGATGCTAAATATTGAAAGATATGAGCATTTCAGATATAGGGACTAAAATGAATAAAATAAAAATTACGTTAAACTGTTGTGTTTCTTATGTTTGTGTGAAACTAATATTATTTCTATTATCAAATTTATAGTATGTAGTTAAAGATGACGTAGGACTGTCTCAAGATAAAAGAAAGGCAAAGGCCGTAGACGAGTAGCCAATTCTAGTCTGTGCTTTCATGACTTTGAATTAAATATGTATGTGATTTGTTAAATATAGCTTAATTAAAGTAACACCGATACTTTTCTCATGATTTGGTAAATATTCATTTTATGATTAAATTGAAGATATGTGACGTGTTAAGTAATGTTATGTATTGATACGTAAATGGTTTGATTGATATGAACTTTCTATATGATGGTTGATATAATGTAATATATATATGTTGAGATAATGATTATCTTATTAACGGTCTCAGATAGAGTTGGGTATAGTTGACATGCAATAGGATTAGTGTATAGGGTTTTACTTCAATTTATATCGATGAGGTACATAACGCATATTATACTTTGGACGTACTGATGAGGCACTGAGTGCTAGATATTTTGGTGTGACAGTTAGATGATCCGTGTATTCGTCTTGATTCCGTGTTCTAGGGATTATAAAACATGTAATTTGCATATTGTCATTAAATGTTGATTGTTAAAGGTGAATTGTGAAATTGTATATTAATGTTAAAGTAATGGAATATAACATGTGAAAGACCATGTGATCCAATTATTATGAGCACAAAGGGTCGATATGGTTATAAAACGAGTCAATAGATTCAAGAAAGTAATGAGAAAGTGAAATGGTTCTTGTGATATGTCGTAATTTACATATAATTGAGATATAATGATAGGTGAATCAAATATTGGTATATGACATGGTAATAAGTACAATGCATGATATTTAATCCATGAGACAAGAAATGCAAACATGATTTAGATAGTAGTCAAATTTTATATTAAATATATTTGATTAAATTTCTTATAATTAATTATTGCTTTAAATCATGTTAGCTGTAACAAACCAGTTTCTAGTGGTATTGGAAATTGCGGTTTCGAAATCTTGTTTTCATAAGCTGAGTTCGTCAATATTTAATATTTACTAATATATAGATTAATTGAATTTGGATAGTTAATTTAGTCGAAATTGTGATTAATTAAGGCCTAGGGACTAAATTATAAAGTTTAATTGCTATAGATTTTTAATTAGGAAATGATTTAGGGACCTAAATAATAATTATCTAAAAGATTAAAATGAAAAATTAACCATTTTAAAATAGCTGATAGTGGATGGTAATGATTATATGTGATTAAACTAATTAATTATAGTTAAAATTATAAGAAAATATTAATTAAAAGTTAATTAATATTAACTAAAGCTTAATTAAACATATATAAAGGAAATTAGTGGAAGGAGAGATGATAATTCATCTCCTCCAACTGGCCATATGTAGAAAAGAAGAAGAAGAAAAGGCCATTGCTAGGGTTTCAAGCTTTTGGTCTTTAATTCAAGTAAGTTTCTAGTCATTTTTCTTTGATTTTTATGGAAATTGAATCATGAGAGCTTGATTTAGCTAGCTCATGTACTAGTTTGTAAAACTGTTAAAGTTTTAGAAAGTTACCATTGTTGAGACTTTGATGAAATTGGTATGAATTTGTGAGAAATTAAGCTTAGATTAAGAAAATGATTAAATTGTAAGGCTTAAAAGGTTAGTTTTGTACATTAGGGAGAAAATTGAATAAAATGCAAAACTATTGTAAAATTTTGGTAGGAATAGCAAGTAGGAGTTCCCTAATGAAAATATGTGAAATTAGTTTTCAATCCGAAGCTTTAAATTGAAAGTTATGTTTGTCCCGAGTTTAGGGGCTAAATTCAATAAATTATAAAATATGTTTGATATTGTGGGTGACTTTGATTAGAATGCAATTTGATAATATTATATGTTTTGTGATTTTATTTGACATGGAACTGTCGAGAGGCAAAGGAAAATTGAAAGTTATCGATGAGTAGCTCAAAAATTCAGTTTGTATTTCTATGATTCGAGACCAATTTAATTACTACACATTTATGTTATTTTGTATCATGTAGTATTGGGGTGAGTTTTTATTGGGTTTTTTAATTGAATTAATTCGGTTGAGATTGATTATCAAGACAGTGACTAAATTGAATAAAATAAAAAATTGTTTGACATGATTGATATATGAGAATTGATATGAAATTGAGTTGAAGCATGTTGTGTTATATGATAAATTGTTGATTTGATGATACATTTAGAATGAAAAAAAAAGTGAATTGAACTATATTTAATTAATCAAAAATTAGTCACCTTATTAGTTGTTCGGACTGAGTCAAATATAGTTGGCATGTCATAGGGTCAGATTATTGATTGAAAACAATTGTTTCCAGGTAAACCAAGGTGGTAGATTGTACACATTGAGTCATCATTTTTGGGCAACCCGAGGTGACTTATTAATCAGATTGAGAAAACCATTATTGTCGGGCAACTTGAGGTGGTAGTATGTATAAGAATAGTGTCATCGTTATCAGGCAACTTTGGGTGATGGAGTCTGTGGCTGGGTAATACGTTTATAAACATATTAATTGATTAAATGATCTGTGAAATGGAAAATGAAATTGAAATACAATATGCGTCAATATGCGAAATGAATCGAAAATGAGTCTCAGGGGCCGAATGAGTATGAAAATGCCAATAGGCTCAGAATTAGTTGAAATGCATATATGAGATTGAATATATATATGTAATTTTTTATGTTAATAGATGGATATGTTGGATTTGGTGCCCTAAGTGTAGTATTTTCGTCTATGTACACTTGTAATTTTTTGAACAGATTGATTAATAAAACAATTCATGAATTACATTAATATACTTTATATAATTGTCCTCATGCGGTTTTTGCATGCAAAGCAAAATAGAAGCAAGTATTGGCTTACTGATTATCTAATTTTTAAACTATTATTAAGCGGTATTATGTGGCTATATCGTAATACAGAAAGACAACTTATATTAGTAGACGAACCTAAACATGTCTTTAGTCTAATTGGAAATGAGTAAATCTATTGAAATACTAATATACCATCTACCGAGTCCAATTAGGGAGATGCCTTGTCTTGGACATTGGAGTGCATAACTCCCAGAAGATAGATACATAGATGTGACTGACTAGACTGACAATACATTAGATTGGACCCAAGAAGAATAGATCCTGAATTCGTTTATGGATTTATTCACTTGTGACGTTCAAAATGTGGCATACCTTAATCCCGAGTGAATAACGAACTATCTATGCGTGACTCGTATACTTTGGTGCATGTAAAAGTTTGAGTTCAAATAGATAAGAAATTGAAAGCTGGTGCGTTGGGTATACAACTTCTGTAGTATGTAGCGTCATTCACAACAGTGGAATTCATAACCCGAGATCTGGGCAAATGATATACTCCCATTAGCAATGCATGGTTGATGAAAAGTAAACGTGGTCACTGGTCGTTTGTCTTTGTGATGAATGACTTGATTACTATTTGATAGTAATTGACTTTTCATAAAGGAAGATGTAATGGTTACCATGAGATAAAATATGATCATATTGGGAGAACAGATTTATCCCAAAGAGATTAAGGATATCCTATCAGTGTAACACACTTATGACAAGTTCATTGGATGAGCACTGATCGAGTTTCTTTCGTAATGGTATGCCGTTGGGGAGAGCTCAATCACAATGCTATAGTGGAATGACTTCATAACTAAATGAGATTATAATTAATAAGCAAAAGGCTAGAATTTAATTATAAATAATTTAATCCCCAATCGGTCCTTCCACTAGCTTGTTGAAACAAAAAATGAATTGCATGAACAAAAATGGTAAAAATGGAGAAATAGGAAACATTTGGAAATGAATGTGGTTTTCTCTAAAATGAAAATGATAATGACTTGGAAATGAATTTATGGTTTTCGAATTAAATGAAGTTTGAAAATATAAATAAATCATTTGGTCATATTGAATCCGTTGAATGTAAAAATATTAAATATATTTTCTCATGAATTCTTTTACAGTAAAGTCGTGAATTAAAATTTGGTTGAGAAAATTATTTAATTGGAAAATTAATTTATTTAAGATGTTTATTTTGGGAAATAAAAAAAACAAATATCGGGTTGAATTGAATTATAAAGTATTGGGTTAAAAGTTCA
Source organism: Gossypium hirsutum (assembly GCF_007990345.1). Taxonomy (NCBI): domain Eukaryota; kingdom Viridiplantae; phylum Streptophyta; class Magnoliopsida; order Malvales; family Malvaceae; genus Gossypium; species Gossypium hirsutum. The sequence continues at coordinate 9,948,397 of NC_053442.1, read as the reverse complement.
GGAAGTACTTGTAATTGGACCTGATACGGGAGAGGCCCAAAAGCTTTCATGTTTAAAGAGAGGGACGATAAACCCTAGTTTGTTTAAGACAAAACCTAGTTTGTTTAACTAGGGTTGCTACCCCTTATACTCCTAATTAGACCAGGAGTTCATTTTTCTATTTGAAATAGACTTCTACAATTCAATTAGGTTTTCACCTCTTCTCCCTATAAACAGATGGCACCGGTAGGGCTAAAAATACACAACTTTCAGATATTGTCATTTTGCTCGAAAATAGTGAGAGTTTATTCTCGAAGTATTAATTCTCTTTTCGAGAATAATAATTCTACTGAATTCTATTGAGAGAAGTTTTGCTTTCACATTGAAAGTGAAGAAAACTATTTTTGGTTCTGTGTTTAATTCGAATCGTTCGAGCCTAGACTAGAAGCAGTTCGTGGTACGAGAATAGTAGAAAAGGCTGTTAGGTTAAAATTTAGGAACAACAAGGATCCTTCTAGCTGAAAACACATATGTGATTTTGATAAAGGGTTTATTGCTATAAATATCACAAACTGGCTCAATTTTTAAAATTTTGTTTTTCCGCTGTGTCAGAAAGCTGTTTTCAAACCGGATTTTCTCCAACAGAGTAACCATAAGTACATATAAATGGCATTATGAATTGATTAGGTAGTATGTGAAATGAATGGTATTGGTAAGTTGATCTGTATGCATATTGAGTTAGTATGTTAAAATGATGATTTGTATGTTTATAATGTATTGTAAGTTGTTGGCATAAACTTATTTAAGAATAGTCTATGAATTGAAATTGGATTGAATGTATGCATATGTTTTAAACTTGTATAATGTTGGCTTGAATCATAGAAATACCATTGAGTGTATTTGCTCAACGTACAATTTGTTTTCTTCGTGCACAGGTAAAGTATATTCTAGTAGTTTGAGCAGTTGATCCAGCATCCAGGAAGCAACCCCCGACTCAGTAACATTTGTAAATCTCGTTTTGTTTTAAGCATGGTATATACCTAGGTTGAGTCAATTTTCGTGCAAAACAATGTCTATGTACACTTTTGATTTAGAAGTTTAATGTATGAATTTGGTTAATTGAATACAATGTTTAAATGAATTCAAAATATGAGGTTGAATGGTATGAAATGTTGTATTGGTCTATGGCATTGATGAATAGGTATTTATGCTTGAAGTTAGGAATGATTTGTGTTAAATGGTTGAATTATAAAAAATGTGATATTGGTGTATCACAGAATAAGTGTTATAGTTCAAGAATTGGTTCATTTGAATATCATATTTTAGATGAAACTAGATTGTGTTTAAGTAAATTGGTAGATTGAAATAATTTGTCACATTGTGACGTTGAGTGTAGATCGTTGCGACAAGATCAGGCCACCATGCCATGATGCGATGTCAAGCATGGGTTGTTTAGATGAGACCTAGTTAGTATGTTGTGTCACGACGAGGAACCTCATAACTTCGTGACGTCAACCTAAAATTTTGTAAACATTACAGTTTGTCATATCGCGACGAGATCGGGCCACTATGCCACGACACGATGTCAAGCATAGGTTGTTGAGATGAGACCTAGTTACTATATTGTGTCGTGACAAGGAACCCTATAACTTCGCGATGTCAACCTAAAATTTTATAAACATTACGGTTTAGTCCTAATTTGATCTTGAGTTAGCATTAAAGCCTTAGTAAGCTCGTTTAAGACCTAGAAATAGTTGTTTATTATATTGTATGCATGTATTTACTAAAATTAATCATTCATTTGTTTGTAGTTTAATCTTAGTTACTTCGACAATGAATGTGGCACCTTATAGCTCAGACCTAACGATCAGGTTAGGTTTTAGGTGTTACATTAGCACCACTGAGCCCTATTGCTCAGCATACGATTTGTTTGTTCCGTGTGTAGGTCATGAACGAGAGCTTTTGTAGACTCAAGTGCAAGCATCTAATTTCTCCAAACTCAACTCAGAAGACTTCTCAATCCTTTTGCAATGTATATATGTGTTTTGAGTCTTGTGGCATGTACTTAAGTTTATTTGATACTTTTGGCACTATAAGCTATAACGTTTCTAAAGGCTAAGTTTCATCACTTGAATTATGATTATTTATGTTTGTTTATATATGTCTGAATGTGTTACTTAGTACATTAAACCTTAATGCTTTGGATGCTATGATTTAATGATGTTTGATTCTGTTTACATGTGCTGAATTGGTGGTTTTTTATTGGTGCAATATTTGAGTATGTTTTTGGTGCAATTAGATAAAGTTTTTATGCTTAAAAAATGTGCATTTTAGGCTATTTGACCATTTAGTCTCGAGACAGAAAGAACATGTCTCAAGATCGTTAGAACAAGTTTCATTTAAATTTTACATTTAAAAGCACGAGGTCTCAAGACATAAATGTATAATTTTGAGACAATTGATCTTAGGTCTCGATAAACTGTAAAAGTAACATATTTTAATCTCATTCTTAATGCATTTTTGGATGATTAATTATGTAAATTAGTGAATTTGATGCTCCTAATGCTTTAAATTCATGTTTCTAATTATGTAAATTAGTGAACTTTATGCTCCCAATCTTTTAAATTCATGTTTCTATACTTAGGAGAGCATTTGGGAGCGAAAGGAGCAAAAAATGAGCCAAAATCGGACAAATAGAACTGTTTCCAAGATCCACATGGGATGGCCACACGCCCGCGTGAGCCACACGGGCTGGCCACACGCCTATGTGCCATTCCGTGTTGATATCGCACCCTGCTTCCCAAATACGCAAAAAACCTAATTTTTAGGCTTTCTGAGCATTCTAAAGTCTATAAATATCAATTAGAAGAAGATCTAAAAGGGCACTCAGAGAAGATTGAAGAAATCACTCGAAGAACGCCATCAGAATCAACTTAGAAGCGGATTTCCTTCAAGATTGGAGGATATTAATTCATGTTTAATGTGCTTATTTCAGTGGAGCAAAAGTCCTTGTTTAAGAGTAGATCTAGCATAATTGAGTGGAGTTGCATGGAATCTTAAAAATAGGACGAAATAAATCTACCAAATTAGAGTGAAATCTAATAGGGGAATCCATGGATCGAGTTAATGCGACGATAGGGGTTTTAATTAGAAAGAGATTTCAATTAATCAACCTAGAGTCAGTTGTTCTTACTCTCAAAAGAGATATTAACATAATTTAGGATTTCTACGGATCAAGACACAAGTGAATAAATCGTTTAATTCAGATTCAAAATAATCGGTGAAGTCTAGGTGAATTCTTTCCTGGGTATTGTCTTTCTCTTTGGTTATCTTTGATTATTTTCCCATTTCATTCTCTGTTGCGTTCGTAGTTAACTTAGATTAGCAGTTTTAGATTAAAAACAATCACTTCAATTTATCGGCTAAATAATAGAAAAACGGTAATCACTAGTACTTTTAGTCATCGTGGATACGATATTCCCTACTCACCATAGCTATACTATTGTTCGATAGGTGCACTTGCCTTTGTCGTAATTATAGTTAGTTTAGTGACCATCAAGTTTTTGGCGCCGTTGCCAGGGACTAAAATATTAAGAACACTTGATTTTTATTAATTTAGCCATTTATTTTTATTGCATTTTCTTTTTGTTTTTAGTTTAATTTTTGTTTTCTAATTTTTCTTTTATTTGCTTCTGGCAGGTTCCTTTAGCTTATGACTAGAAGAAACCCGTCAAGACCACTATTATTTGACAGTGAGATTGAAAGTACAGTTTGCAGAAATCGTAAAGAAGCAAGGCAAAGTCGACAAAGTATAGTAGATGAGCAAGAGGACGTTATTATTATTATTGAAGAGATGAGTGATAACTAGAATAATCAGCTGCCTCCTGCAGTTGTTGCGAATCCTGCAAATCGAAATCCTGCTTCTCGCACTATGTACGATTATACTAAGCCCACTCTAAATGGGGCTGAAGCGAGTATTGTAAGACCCACCATTGCTGCGAGTAATTTCGAACTGAAGCCGAACATTATTCAGATGGTACGACAATTTGTTCAGTTTGATGGTTTGCAAGACGAAAATCCAAATACTAATTTGGCTAATTTTCTAGAAGTCTATGACACTTTCAAGATAAATGACGTTTCTGATGATGCCATTCGCTTACGGTTGTTTCCCTTCTATTTGAGGAACAAAGCTAAACAGTGGTTGAATTCTTTACCACAAGGTTCTATCACTACATGGGATCAAATGATCGAGAAATTTCTACTGAAGTACTTCCCACCGGCTAAAACAACTAAGCTGAGGAATGATATCTCTTCCTTCGTGCAGATTGACTTAGAGACCCTATATGATGCATGGGAGAGGTATAAGGATTTATTGAGAAGGTGCCCTCACCATGGGTTACCTCTATGGCTACAGGTTCAAAGCTTCTACAACGATTTGAACCCCTCAACTAGGCAGTTGATAGATGCAGCAGCAGGTGGTACTCTGAACAATGAAACACCTGAAGCGACTTATGAGTTTATAGAGAGGAGATGACACTGAATAATTATCAGTGGCAAGTCATGAGGACAAAGCTGATGAAAGCAGTCGGTGTTTTTAACTTAGACGCGGTCACCATGTTATCTAATCAGATAGAACTTTTAAATAAGAAAATTGATGGTTTATATGTTTCTACGCAGGTACATCAGGTGATGCAATGCGATATGAATGGAGGAGGAATGAACAATTCAGAATATTTGCCCTATAGTCCTAGCACAGAGAACGAGCAAATCAACTATATGGGTAATAATTCTAGGCCTCAGAATAACCCTTATAGTAATACCTATAATGCAGGTTGGAGGAACCATCCCAATTTCTTTTGGGGTGGTCAAGGAAATCAGAGAGCACAACCCCCTCCAGGCTTGCAACAACAACCTTACAAGTAAGAGAAGCTCGCTTCCAAAACACCGAAACAACATTTAAAAACCAACAAGCGTCGATCCAAAGGCTTGAAAACCAAATAGGTCAACTCGCTAAATTAATCTCAAAACGACGACAAGGTAGCTTGTCAAGTAATACTGAAACTAACCCAAGAGAGCAACGTCATGCAATTACTGTTCGAGATGAAGAAGGGTTAGTTGAATCTAAATCAGAACCAAGGTAAGAAAGTGTGGTAAGTAACGGTAAGGTTGAGGTAAGCTAAAATGAACAAAAATTGGTTGGTAAAGGGTATAAACCTCGAGTGCTATATCCTAACACGACAAAGAAAGACCACATGAATGAACAACTTAGTAAATTTCTTAAACTTCTGAAAAAATTACACATTAACTTACCATTTATCGAAGCTCTTTCGCAGATGCCCAATTCCATTAAATTTTTAAAGGAGCTTTTGGCAAATAAACAGAAGTTAGATGATTCGTTGCATGTGGAGCTAAATGCAGTTTGCTCAGCCATTTTGCAGAATAAACTACGCAACATATTGAAAGATCTAGGGATTTTTACTATTCCTTGTTTAATTGGTAGTTTAAATATTAATAATGCTTTGGCTGATTTAGAGGCTAGTATTAATGTCATGCCCTATAAAATGTTTAAGCAATTAGGTGTTGGGAAACCCAAACAAACTAGGATGAGTATTCAATGAGCAGAAAAAACCATTAGATTTCCTAGGGGTATTACTAAAGACGTACTTGTGAAAATTGATAAATTCATATTCCCAGTTGATTTTTCTATTTTAGACATGGATGATGTTAGTGACGTACCTTTAATTTTAGGACGACCCTTTTTAGCAACTTCCAGAACAAGTATTGATGTTGGTACAGATGAATTAATACTTTGTGTAGGTGATGACACGATTACACTCCAAGCTCGTGATTCTGTTAAGACATCTAGTGATCGAGATGATTATACGAGTTCTGTTAATATGAGCAACCTTGTGGCTCAGACTTCTTTGTAGGAAACCCTTCAAAAAATGTGATAGAGCCACGTTCCAGTCCATATGACAGAAACAGAACGACTCATGAAGAATGAATGCTACAGATCGATTAACTAGACGAATGACGGCCACATGTCAAGGAGAAACCGAGAATACAAGATGTAGAACCAAAGCAACGCCATGACGAACATATGGATGGAACGAACCAATTTAAGGTTGGGGACAAGGTAATGCTAGATAAAACTGATCCTCGAATTGCCACTTCAGAGCTTGATACAAATAGATCAAATCCCTTTACGGTACTGAATGTCTTCCCATACGGTACAATCAAGGTAACTCACTCTGAATTTGACACATTTAAGCTAAATAGTACTTGATTTAAACCTTATGTTGATAGTAGAATTGATAACGAGATAGAGGGGTTTCAACTCCGCGAACCACCGTGACCGTGCGGATGCGAGGTAAGTCGAGCTTAGACTTTAAATAAGCGCTTCTTGGACACACGAGCTTAGACTCCGCGAACCACTACTAAATTTCTTAATTTTATTTCATGATATTTTTAAAATTAGTTAATTTTCAAATTTTAAAAAAAAAATATGTTTTTTGACCTATACGGCCTGGACACACGGGCGTGTCCCTAGCCGTGTGCACTAAAAGGTGTTCGACAGTAAGTTACAAAACTTCGCGACATGTCACATGGCCAGGACACTCGGGCTTGCCCTTGGCCGTGTGGATCCTAAGACTTAGTTTTAAAATTTTAAGAAAATTGATAGTGAGTTACATGGCCTGACGATACGGCTGTTTGACCTATACGACCTGGCGGCACGGCCGTGTAACCTACACGGCCTGGACACACGGGCGTGTCCTTGGCCGTGTGAATCCTGAGACTTCTATTTTTTTTTCTAAAATTTGACTGTTACACGGTCTAAAATAGTCCATGCGACCATGTGGACCACACGGCCTGAACATATGGGCGTGTCCTAGGCCGTGTGAAACCTGAAGCTAATTTTTTTCATTTTTAAATCAAGTTAGAGAGTTACACAGGCAAGGTACACGGCCGAGCTACGCGGGCATGTAGGAGTTCACACGGGCGTGGGAGAAGCGAAAAAGGTTGCACACGGCCATGCGACACGGCTGTGTGAAGACTGGATTTGTATTTTTTAAATCAGACACGGGCTGGAGAGAACCACACGGGCGTGTGACATGGCTGTGTGGCCTAACACGGGCTTTTACACGACTGTGTCACCCTTAAAAAAGCCCTAGCCGTTTTTCGTTTCATCTGTTTTATCTTCTTCCCCTACCATCCCAACATACCCTAGTCGCCACCACTTTCCTACCCTCTATAATCCGGCCACCCTCGTCGCCCCACTCTCTCCCTTCCTCCTGCCTTTTCTCTTGTTCCTCAATCGTGACCCCCATAGCCATCACCTTTGCACACCGCCGACCTCTTTCCGTCTCAATCGTCACACTTATTCCCGTCACCCACCCCAACTGACTCACTCCCCTTCTCCTTTCTCGGTCTCCCCCACCCTTTTTCCCCACTCCCGTACCACCACACCATCCCTTCTCCTCTCCCCTTTCCTTATCTCCCCTCTCCCTTCCCTTTCTCTTTTTCTTTTCCCCGTCGGACCACCGCCCGCCCCACATTCTCTAGTCGACCAAACCTCCACCCCGTCGACCACCGCACCAGCCACCGTGTGTCCACCCCAACGCCCTGCCTTCTGTCCTCTTTTCTTCCCCTTGATTCTTTTCCTTTTCTTATTATTATTATTGTTATTTCTTTATTTCTGTCTTTATTATTATTATTATTATTATTAGTTTTACTAATTTTATTTATTTCTTTAATTATTCTTGTTTATTTAGTTTCTTTACTGTTGATTTTAGGTTTATTCTTAATTTAGGTTTTGGACATTTCTACTAGTTTATTTTTATTTTATTTTTCATGCAGCGGTATTACACATTTATTTTGTTTTAGTTGATTTTATTTTTGATTTTATTCTTGCTAGTCTTGATTATTCATTTTTATTGTTGATCATTATTAGTTTTATTAATTCTTACTGTATTTTTATTTGGTAGTAGCATTCTGCTTATTAGTTTTATTATGTTCAAAGTCAATTTCTCTATTAGTCTAATTTTTGAGATTCACTTAGATTTTTATTTCCTATTAGTGTGCATCTATTATGTTGGTTCATTCGTTTCATTTATTTGATTGCTTTATTGCAAATTCATTATGACAAACATATGAATGAAGTCTAAGGTAGCCGTCCCTACTTTGAAAAAGTGGAAGACCCTTGGAACGACCTTCTCCTCGAGTGCTTCCGCCGAGGCCCGCCACCATTTTCTCAGATTTTTAGAGGATTCTGAGGAGGAATTATTTCAGCTACTCTGATTGCGGCCACTCGGCTTAGGTTGATGTATTGATTGAGTTGCTTTGGAGCAGGTCCAGCTAGCTGATCTTGTTCGCGCCTTTATTACCACAGCCCCGTGGGATGGATTTTTCTCCATCATTGTGCCCACCTACATGGCGCTGATTTTAGAGTTCTGCTTGACTTTCACTCTCTAGCATGCGATGGCGACTTATGATGAGCCATGCACCATCACTTTCAGACTCGGTGGCCTGGTGCACCATATGAGTGTCCCTAAGTTCGGCGCTTCTTTAGGACTATAGCTTTGGAGTTTATGAGTGTCGAGTGCTTCCTCTGCCTACATCGGCACATCCACTACTCGCCATTTAGTTGTTGGGCAAATCGTACGGCAAGTATGACCCATTTAGTTGTTGGGCACATCCACTACATCGGCACATCCTCTATGCTTACACTCGCCGGCCAGATGTCCCCATAGAGAATATCGAGTATGACCCATATGAGGATGATCGAACTACTTCGTAGAGTAGATCCTCTTCAGAATTGATTAGTTCATTCTGACTCTTAGAATGAACCTGATGACTTCACTGATGATGTCCCTTTACATCACGAGGACCCACCTCATTTTCCACTTTCGAGTCACCGTCCTCTTTCTTCTGCTGCTACTTTAGCGGACCTCTCTGAATGGTTCACTCGTTTCGAGCAGCACTGCTTTCAGAGGTTCGACAGCATTGACGCGACATTAAGCAGATTTGTCAGCATCTCCATATATTAGACTTATTTCATTTTTATCTTTTGAACTATATTTTTATTTTTATGTTTGTTTCTAATCTAGTTATAATCCCTTAATATTTTTCACTATTTGTGTTTATTTTCTTATTAGTTTTCTCGGAATCGTACTCTACACTTAGATTTAACTACAATTTCGCTTTTCACTATTCTGGGGATTTCATCCAATATTCAGGGCAGTTTCAGTTTTCTCCCTCGCTGATGATATTCTGTTTATACTGTGATTATATCTGTTTGTACATTGAGGACAATGTACATCTTAAGTGTGGGGAGGTTATTTATATAATTATTAGAAAATCCCAGAATTATGTCTTGTGTTTAAATACTTTTCTCATACTTCTATTAGAATGATTTTTTATTAATTTGTTATTTTTGTTGATGTGTTTTTAGATTAATTTGGCGATAATTGTGTATTGGTTGATTTAAACTTTAAGACATGAGAGAATAAAGCATGATAAGTTTATTTTTAGAAAAAAAATTTAGGTTGTTTCCCTGAACTGAGGTGTTACCTTGAAGTTTTAAATTTACAAGTTTGACATCAAAACCCATAATTTTTTGTGAGATTTTGAGCCTTTAGAGCATGCATTTTTCTTGCTCATTTTATTATTGGTTATGAGTGTGTCAAATTGATTTGTTATTCTAGAACTTTAGTTGATTATACATATCGAGACCACTCCTTTGATTTGATATACTGTGAAGGTAAAGACACTTAGGTTTTAACCCACTTATCCTATAAAAAGCCTACCTACATAATTAACCCTTAGTGAACCCCATTGAGCCTAACACACCGTTTCTTGATTTACCTATTAATGTTAACCCATAACTCATTTTTTGCTCGTTGAGGATTTTTCTGATTTTATTGACTCTCTTGTTATCGAGATTTGATTTGATTAATTGCCTAATTAAGCCCTTTTGTTTAATTTGCTGAATTATTTCTTATTGTAAAAAAAACGTATAAAAAAATAAAAAAATACATATATATTGATTATTATTTAGTTCTATGATAATTGAGCTTGAACAGTTAAATTCATATTTTTAAAAGAAGCTCGTGTTATTCTTGAACAGTTTTCGATTGATGTAATTGTTTTTAATTCAGCATTTGTTTATTTTTCTAGTTTCGTAATTTATCAATTCGATCTCCATTTTAACTGCCTTTTTCAGCCTTTCTCCACAACTTTAACCTAAGCCCAATTACAACCTCTTAAAGACCTTTTGATTTGTGTATCATCTCATTTTATAGTGGTGGAGATTTGATTTTTATGCAAGCCAATGGTAATGACTTTTCATGTTTGACTACTGAGTGCTTATTCTTTAACCTTAAACACATTGAGTGATTTGAGTGAATCTTTAGTGAGGATGTCGATTCTTGTCGATTTTGAATTAAAGGTAATTACATAGATAAGGGGAAATACCTATGTTTTCATGCGTTAAAAATGTTCGACTTGGATTGTTTGAATCCTTAGTGCTCTTTTAGTTGAATTATCCATGTATGATTATTTGTGAATTATGACGAAACATCATTGATGAGAATAATGAGTTGAGAAAGATTAATTTTAATTGTGAGTTGAGGATTTTGCTTGAGGACAAGCAAACGCTTAAGTGTGGGGATATTTGATAAGCTGTAAAAGTAACATATTTTAATCCTATTCTTAATACATTTTTAAATGATTAATTATGTAAATTAGTGAATTTGATGCTCCTAATCCTTTAAATTCATGTTTTTATACTTAGGAAAGCATTTGGGAGCGAAACTAGCGAAAAACGAGCCAAAATCAGACAAATAGAGCTGTTTCCAGGATCCAATTGGCTTAGGCATTTCCAAACAGGCTGGCCACACGCCCATGTGAGCCAAACAGGCTGGCCATACGCCCATGTTCCATCCCGTGTTGATATTACGCCCTGCTTCCCAAATACGCGGAAAAATCCAATTTTTAGGCTTTGTGAGCATTTTAAATCTATAAATATAAATTAGAAGATCTAAAAGGGAGCTTAGAGAAGATTGAAGAAATCACTCGAAGAACACCATCGGAATCAACTCAGAAGTAGATCTCCTTCAAGATTAAAGATCTCTATTTAATTTCCTTCGAAGTTTTATTGAGTTTCTTTATGTCTTGTTTTTATCCTAACTTTGAGATGTTTTCATTCCAAATTATGAACTAAATTCCCTAGATACCTAAGAGGAAACCTATGATGAATTTTATTATTCGATTTTTGATTTACATGATAAATACTTGATTCTTGTTCTCAATTTTGTATGCTTATTTCGTGTTTTAATATTTTTGGGATATTAATTCATGTTCAATGTGCTTATTTCAGTGGAGCAAAAGTCCCTGTTTAAAAGTAGATTTAGCATAATTGAGTGGAGTTGCATGAAATCTTAGCAATAGGACAACATAAATCTACCGGATTAGAGTCAAATCTAATAGGGGAATCCATAGATCAAGTTAATGCGACGATAGGGGTTTTAATTAGAAAGAGATTTCAATTAATCAACCTAGAGTCAGTTATTCTTACTCTTGAAAGAGATATTAACATAATTTTGGGATTTCTACGGATCAAGACACAAGTGAATAAATCATTTAATTCAGATTCAAAATAATAGGTGAAGTCTAGGTGGATTCTTTCCTGGGTATTGTCTTTCTCTTTGGTTATCTTCGATTATTTTCCCATTTCATTCTCTGTTGCATTCGTAGTTAAATTAAATTAGTAGTTTTATATTAAAGATAATCACTTCAATTTATCGGCTAAATAATAGAAAAACGGTAGTTACTAGTACTTTTAATCCTCATGGATACGATATTCCCTACTCTCCATAGCGATACTATTGTTCGATAGGTGTGCTTGCCTTTGTCGTAATTATAGATAGTTTAGTGACCATCAGGTCTCGAGACAAGTGATCTTTTTCTTGAGACTTATCTCGAGACAGGAACCCATTGTCTCGAGACATTCAAATATCAAAGCAAAAATAAGAAAATAGGGAAGGTTCGTCTTGAGACAATTAGTAGTGTCTCGAGACATACTAACTTCGAATCTAAAAATCCCAAAATAATTTATGACTTGTCTCAATACAAGAATTTAAAATTTGACATTTGAGTTCGAATTCGACATTTGACCTTTCTTAACACCAGTTTACAATGATTTTGAACCTTAATCATAATAAATGAATAATTTTAAGTATGATTAATGATCAAACTAGTTAATTGATATATTATGTTTGAAATTTTATGATTATGAAATAGATTAGCTTGAGTTGCTTTGGCAATGTAATAAGATATCACATACTCAGATTTGAAAATCGGGTTGAGTATGGAGTGTTTCACAAACTATAATTTTATCATATATTATTTATAATTTTATAAATTTTGAAGAGACCTAAAAGCGAATTTTCCATTTTAGAGGGGTTTGACCCCCTTGCATGATTATAGATACATGTCCCTTCACATGTAAACCTCCTTTGATCTTTATTGAAGTTGATCTAAGACTTATATAAAAGGTTCATCATGACTTAAAACCTATTTTTTTTCATATAACACTAGGAAGTTAAATAAAATCGAGACCAACTTATTTAAATACCTCCCATCAACCTATTCATTCTTTTATCATTTCTTTACCAAACTTCATTGAAGCTCTCATTCCCATTCTTAAGATTCACTCGAAACCTCTGTCTATAGCTCTCGACTTCGCAATGTAAACCCTCAATAGATTTCAAATCCTTTTTATATCAACAATAATAACAAATGGTGAAAACTTGCTTTGATTAAATACATAACATATCCTTCTTTAGTTGGTTATTTGTTCCAGAACAATATCTATAACCTATAACTATATATAAAATTAAGAAATATTAAGGGTAAACTGTAAAATAGTCCCTTATGTTTGTTTAAATTTATGTTTTGGCCATTGAAGTTTCTATTGTTATTGTTTGGTCACTAACGTTATCGATTTATAACAACTTGGTCACTTTGTTGTTAATTGCCTTAGAGGTGTAATGAAAATCGCATGTAGCTCGTTAAATGCTTACTTGGATACCATGTCTTTAATTCTTTAAGTTTTTTTTATTGTAGGCTCTACCACTTATTTCTGTTATTTTCTTTATCATTTATTCTTTATTCATTTTTTTTCTCTCTCCCACGTTTCTTTCTTATTTCTTTCTCTTTTTTTTACACTCTCTTATTCTTTTCGCCCTAATTGTAGGCACTACAGGAATTTAAAGTTTTAGTAGCGTTTATAGTGCAAAAGGTCAAGCGTTAACGGTGTTTATGAGAAAAACACCGCAAAAGGTCAAGCATTAGCGACGCTAGAAGAAAAATGCTGCAAAGTATAATTTTATTTTAAACAAAATTGCACCGTTTTTCTATGCTCACTTTATCCCCAACTCATCCCCGAAATCCCTTATTTTTCCCCTAAAAATTTTCCCTAAATCTTTAATTCCCCAAATTAAAATCCCCAAATCTTCATCCGACCATCTGCTACATCGCCATCGATTGTCCCCTCTGTTGCATTGCTGTCGACTGTCCCTTCTGCCGAATCACTGTCGACATTCGTTTGCCTCATCACCCTAGATACTACTCTGTTGCATCGCCGTATAAGTATTCTTATGTATATTCCAAAATGAACATAACAGTTTAGGTTTCTACATGCGTTTATTTTGGTTAAAATGGATACCTATTTGAATAAGATTGCTCTTCATTTTCTTAGAAATAGGTCCCTCGTTCTTTCATCTATTGTTCAGATTTAATTTTGGCATGCATTGGATTTAATTTTATGGAATTATCCCATGAAGAATTTGAACTTGTAAAAGTACAGTAGTGAAGCCAGGCCTTGTAAATTTAAGGGTTTAGGGGTTTTTTCTGTTAAGTTTTTTGTTTTTGCTTTTCTTCTCTGGTTCTTGTTTATAAGAGAGAAATAACTGTTGTCTTATTTCTGCTGCTAGTGGATGTTCATTAGTTCTTGATTTTGGTTTCCCCCTAATGTTTTATAGTTCATATTTAGTTCATTTGTGTCGTTTTTATGGTTCTATGTTTTGTTGACCTAGTTTAGTAGATTGTTGTTTCAAACTTTTGTTATGTATATAAATGTCTGAATACCCTATATGGATTAAATTTGGATATCTTCACATTTGGTGGTCTTTGTTGATGCTATTCTGCATTGAACTAATCTATCTCTAGGATTGGGAAATGATGAACACAAGTGCTGGTCTTCTTAGGAAATTTGTTTAAGGTTAAATACCTTTTTTTTAAAAAAAATTAGTATTTTTAGCAAATTTTGCTTAAAAATTGTTAAATATATTGTTTTTCAGAAAAAATTGCTTAATATATATCATATGTTTATGAAATTTATAATAATTTGCTTCTAAAATAGAGATGATTGGGTATTTGAAATACTGTTTTCAAAATATCCACCTACTCGAAATTTTTTTCATAAATCCCCCCTTAATATCTATTTATTAAGAAATTTTATGTGTATTGCATATAAAATGCCTAGAAGAAGATTGTGAGATCTCAGTATTATTCAAAATCCTCCAAATTTGGAAGAAACAAATAGTGAACAACAAACTGCTATTGGATCTTCGAATGTTCCGAATGCAGCTGACGAACCTGCAGAAATTCAAAGTCATGTTAACTTTAATTTACATGCATGTTGACTTTTATTATTGATTTTTGTTTCAAATTCTTATATTATAATATACCATTTTTAGCTGAAAGTGGTGGGAGGCACAAAACTCGAGGACGTACGCTATTAAATGATTTATACGAGTTAAATTTTTTCGAGCGTGTCAAAGTAGCTAGAAACAGTCTTGGTCAGTCTATTGGATTGTCCTTAAACATTCTAGAAACTACGAAATCTATGGTGGAGTCTTCTTCTTTTTGTTTTGATTCTCTTGATTTGTTATTTCTTTATGTTTTTTTAGTTGTTGTTTGAGGATAATTGGTTGTTCGTATTGTTGAAAAATTGGTTTAGAAAATTTTGTTTTAGGCACAGAGGAAGTTTAAAATTTTCTTTAAAACTGAGTATTGTGATATTTAGAACAATAGACATTAATTGTAATTATACTTGTGCTTTATATGAGACTATTAAGTTGATGCCAACTTTCTACCTAATGTCTTTCTCTACTATTCTCGAATCACGAGTTGCTTTGAGTGTGGACTCTAGAATCATGAACCGGTAGTACATAATGAATACTTTTTTAACTTTTAGTAGGAAAGTTATTTCTCTCTTCAATTGAAATTATGCATTTTTTTCTAGAAAATAGAATTTATTTTGTAAAATAAATTGCCACCATTTTTTGGTAGAATAATGATGTAAATAATGTGTGTTAATAGTTCAACACATAGTTCCTATTTGTAGAGCATCAGTACAAGAGTTCTGTTCGAATAAAGTTTGATTAAATAATAATATTTTAATAGAAAATGCAACTTCTACTCTAAGTAGAAGTAGTAGCGGTAGCGACATGCCTTATACAGTACTAAGGTTTGTCGCCCTTTGTGTTCCATAAAACCTAGTTGGACCTTTCATGTATTGGGTCCAATTACATGTGTTATTGGACTTTAATCCAACTTATATTTTCTATTTGAAAATACTAATTAATTAATTTATTAAAATAAACTAAATTAATTTTTGTATTAAATTATTTTCTCAATCCAGTTCTAATTCTGTTAAAGTTATGACAATTTTACCATATTAAAATCTATGAGGAAAATATATTCAATTTCTTCATTTAACAAATCTGTGATGACTAATTAATTTAATTCTCACTTTAAACTTCAATTATGTAACACCCTCACCCGACCCAATTGCCAAATCCAGGTGTGGAGTGCCACAATAGGGTCGAGTTGAACTAATTTTACAAATTTTAAGCTTGATTTCTTATGGACAAATTTTATTTATTTAGAACCATTCAATTACAACAAAATCACTAAGTTTTAAGTCAAGGGTTTACTACAAAATGCTCCACCTTGTGCATGACATTATCCTTTAATCGCTCCTCAATCTGCCCCGGTCTAACTGGGTCCCTCCCTAAGATCCTTTTTTATCTGACGAGTCCTGCATACATAAATCAGATTATGTAAGTTGACATGAACTTAGTGAGTTTCTTTGTTACACCAAAACATACCCCACTATGCAAGGATTCAAATAAATAATCCTATAATAAAAATAAACTCCCTGTTCGCTTGGAGAAATTTCTCTCGAGACAACCCGACGATTTCTGTTTTATTGTTCAACTTATCTATTGATGGATAAATCATTAGATCTCCCTTTTCGTAATCATTCTAGTTTAATAGTTCCCTAAACGACTCATCTAATTTGCAATCTTTGTCCTTCTTTTACTTATATCCTTTCTTTCAACCCTATTACAGGGTGGGTTTCTTTCCCCCCATTTACTATAAATAGAGTTCTTCAGCCTACCCTCTAAACGACCTTTCAGGTTATATCCACCTTGGCGAATATTTCACATGATCACTTAATATTTGGCTATCACACTAATGCCTTACCGGCTTCCATGATCACTGTTCTAGGACTATCCCCATTTTTCCATCACCTTTGCCTTGTCTTATAACACCCCTAACTTGTCTCCGTTCGTTGAATTAGGGTTACAGAACATTACTTTACAAATCAGGACATTTTCCATTAAACAGAAACAAAAATATAAAATAAATGATAACATTCAATAATTTATGATAATCAAGGTAAAAATACACTTACGGGCCTTTAATCGAGTTCACGGAATCCTAAAAATAGTTTGGAAATAATCCGGGACTAATTTGAATCAAAACAGAAAAATATGCAAAAAATTGAAAACTTTGGAAACAGGGGGTCACACGGTCGTGTGGCCAGGCCATGTGGAATAGCCCAGGCCGAGTGGTTTCACACACACCCATGTGGCTTCCCCACACGTTCGTGTGGCCAGACCGTGTGACTAACTGTGATCGTGTGAAAAATCCTGCACCTAAAAATTAATAAGACACATGGTCGTGTGGCAAAGCTCAGGCTGTGTGCACCTTAAAATGCTTCCAAAACAAGGCAAAACTTTCATCCAACACTTAGGTTCCAAGCCAAATTAAAATCAACCATTTCCATACTTCAAAAACACATTTAAACATGCCAAAACAATCAACGTAAGTGCCTAACTAATGTGTTTTTGACACTACAATTCAATTATCAACCTCAATTCACATGACACAACAACTAATTTGTATACAAATTCATGGGTTCATATATAAAACTCATGCCAAACTTATCATTTCTTCTTACTCATTCACATTCATTCATACCATGATTCAAACACTTAAATAATGTTTATATCACATGACCAAAACAACTTTATATGAACATATTCACACCAAGATTAAAGGTGATGTGTCGTCGTACACATGTACCTATACAAGGAAGCTTATACCAAGCTTAAAACATAACATTTGTAATAAGTATCTAAAAGTATACAAAAAAACCTATTACAAGCCATAGAACCCAAAATAAACATATAAAAATCTACCAAAATATATTTGGATAATGTGATCTTCAAGTTGATCTGATCGCCCGACTTCACAAAACGTTATTTATAAGGGGATAAGATAAATAACACAAGTAAGTTTTTATAGAGCTTAGTAAGTTTGATGGTTAAAATGATAAAGTTTACCGAATTAAACATAACAATACTAAAAGTCAAAATTTCCTGTCAACCACAATTCATAACAGGTGAGTATATATGTAACACCCCAAACCCGACCTAGACGTTATGGCCGAATCCGGAGAAGTCACAAAGAAGGGTTTTGAAAACTGAGTCGTTTCGTTAAATCATTTAATTTTAATAACTCATATTCGTTTATAACAATTATAAAAAATGTTATTTCATTAATTTATTTACCAAAACATAATTTACAGCAGAAGTCATAGAAAACATTATATTTGAAAATTCCATTCGCATTTTTGGAAAACCTTTGTTTTAGTAAAAATCATGTCTTTAGATAAACGTCGGAAGTAAAATGTTAAAACGAAAATCCAAATTCCAAAATTTAACCAAACAGTCTGGAGAGTCTAATTATTACAAAACTCTCAGAAATAATCCTTAATTAAAAAAAACCACAATCTTAAACAATTTACAAACTCGTGGTCATCGTGAGACTTCGTCACACCGATCCGCCTAAGCCTGTGGATTAACTGAACATAACAGACAACAGATGTGAGTTTTCTTAAACTCAACGTGTAGCCCAACGAAAATAGACATGCAATATATACATAAATCTCATACGCAGTCAGATACTGATTCAGACTTATGTCCGCTTTAGATATAGATAACAGAATCAGTTAAACAGTACAAATAAGCAGAATCCTACCCCCATCCTCTACACACCGTCTCCGACCGTCCCATCACACCATGTTGGGTTAAAAAACTCACCCTTCCCTACACACCGTATAGTGTCGATACGACACATTACAGATAATATGCAGTCAAGCTACCAAAATATAGGCAAAGTGTCACCGTACAGTCCACTTCCTCAACATATACAAAACCTATCTCAGTCACAGATACATAAATAGCAAATACAGTAATATCATGCATAACATGCTCATATACAGATCGCATATATATATACTTAACGGAATAGATGTACATATTGGTATCCTACACAAGACAGACTATCAGAGTATTAGATCACATAGTTTAGGGTTTGGTTAGCCTTTTTTGACCCTACAGTAGGCTCACAGTCTATCAGAACGAACCGTGCGACCTTAGGAAAAATTTCAGATTATTGGCCCACATGCCCGTGGGGGCCTACATCCCCGTATAGCCTACACGCCCAGATTGGCCTTGCCCGTGTGGCCCATACGCCTAACTTGGCCTAGCCCGTGTGACCCACAAGACCATACCCACATCATCACACGATTGTGTCTTGTGCACGACCGCACCTTCGTCAAACACATGGCCGTGTCTCGCACACGACCACCCACATGGCCAGGCACACGCCCGTGTGGCGTCGACAGTGGCCCTTTTTCGGCTTTCGCCGATCTTTAATTTTTTATGTTTAGGATACACACCTGCTAAGGTTTCGATGTGAAAACACTCCTGAACCACACTGCACATAAGATGGACCAATAAAACAACGAATTAGACGTTTAAATCCAAACTAAAATTGAAACCAAGTTGGCCCATTCATCCCATTAAACAACCAAATCCTTACCTGCAATCAAACAACGGTAATTCCCATGCAACTAAGTCACCAACGGACAATTTCGAGCCCCTTGATCTTCCCTTAAACGGCATTAATAAAAACCATCAATAAAATAATACCAGCTAAAAGCAAAAACTACTCCTACCCAAACTTACCGAATTAAATTGCAAACAAAATTTGGATAGAAGGAAGCAACAATTGCACCACAATGCCAATCAATCAACAAAAACACACAATTTAATTGAAAACGAAGTTTGAATGATGGAAAGAAAAACGTTAAACAGAGGGAATTTTTGGGAAACAGAAAAAAAACCAATTTGATATTCCCAACTCCCCACTAACACCCCAATCTCAACTACCTCAGAATTTTAGCTCTACCGAACCTCTATTAGACAACCGAGCAAAAATTAACACCTATATTCACACAGGGATTCGAACACAGGACCTCTAACATACCAACTCCTTACCACTCAAACTAGCAGGCTCATGCCAATATGAATTGAGAGACAATTTTATAAAGCCCACTTAACAAGGGTAAGGCTTGGATCTAAAATAGAAAAATTATCAAATGTGGAACTTGAACCCAAGACCTCATACATACATCCAGAACACCTAACCATTGAAGAATATACACATTTGTGTCAAATTCCACAAAAATAGACTTAAATTAATCTGGGTGTTACAATATATACAAACGGGTATGAGATACCCATACGAGATCATTCATTAAAGGCCACAATGCTATCAAGAAATTCATGAATAATGATCCAATGAATTGAACAACAAGATATTTAACACAGGAAACTTTGCCCGATAAACAATATACGAATATGAGTACACAATTATGCATCCGAACCACGTTAAACGCTCAAATGAGCAAATCCAACCAATAACACGCCTCACCACCAAGTGTAACACCTCAAATCTTACTTAGATGTTATGGTCGATTTTGGAATGTTACGAAGAAGGGTTAAGAATCCAACCTTATCATGTTAAAACCTCGTGTACTTTGTTATTAGAAGAGTCCACTTATTTAAAAACATGTTATTATACTCATTAATAAAACCATCGATTGTTTACTCTTTCAGATAAAACAATAATTTGTAGAGGAAGTTCAAAAGTCATTTTATATTTTAAAACTAAGTTTATTTTCTCAAAAACGTTTGATCGTATAAAATAGTTGTTTTTGTAAACCATTTTGTCGATCGTCACAGGAAAATTTCAAAAAAAAATCCAAAATTAAAACCAAACAGTCCAGAAAGTCCAAAAATTACAAAACTCTCAAAATAAACCAAATATTTAAATAAAACTTTTATGAAAACGAAGTTTATGGATGTGCGGTCACCACTGAGCCTCCATCGCACCGACTCACCTAAGCCTGAGGATTACCTGAGTAGAACAGATAAACAGAGAGTGAGTTTTTAAAAAAATTCAGTGCATAACTCAACGGAAATACAAATTCAGATTTTATTGCATAACAGAACAGATTCAGACATAAATCATTTTCAGAATTAGATTTTAAACAGTCATACAGATACAGATATGTATAGTCATACCCCCATCCTCTACACACCAACTCTGACCATCCCATCACCACGTGGGGTATAAAACACCCACCCAGCCCTACACTCCACATAGTGTACATACGACACTTATCAGAATAATTGCAGTCGTGCTACAAGTATATTGGCAAGAAATTGCCTCAGAGAATACTTCCTCCACATATCACATATCCCGTCACACAGTCAAATACAATCGAATACCAGATAAAATAGAATTATTAGATACCAAATACCAGAATTATTATATCAACATGCTTGTATAACAGATAACAAACATGCATATACATAGTAGATCACACATTTTGTACTACATTACATGCATTTAGGTACTGCTCATGCTAGATGCCATACATACAGTTTATCAAACCTCTTTCTTTAAGGCTTATCTAAGCCCATACTGGCCCTATGGAAGGTCCACAGTCGATCGAAATGATGTGTAAGATTTTAGGGAAAAATTCTAAAATTTGGGCCCATATGTTCGTGTGGGCCCACACGCCCAATTTAGCCTAGGTCGTGTGACCCACACGACTATACATACACCTGACACGTAGCCGTGTGTCGCATATGGCGTACCACATGGCTGGATAAACGCCCGTGTGGCGTCGACAGGCCAGATTTTTTGCTTTTGTCGATCGTCGTTTTCTCAAATTTTCGTTACACACTTGGTACGATTCTGATGCAAAATCGACTAGGAGACCATCAAATCCTAAAAACGACATTCCAATGCCCAAAACCTCAAACACACAATCAGAACACTTAACCAGTGAAGCATATGCTTATTTATGATAGAATTCATAAAAAGAAAGTTAAATAAATTAGGGCGTTACAACTCTACCCCGTAAAAGAAATATTGACCTCGAAATTTACCTAATCCAAACAGATGAAGACACTGTTGATGAATCAAGTCCTCAGGTTCCCATGTGGGTTCCTCGGTGTCATGAATCCATCACAAAACATTAACCAACGGAATAGATTTCCACCTTAAGGCTTTAACGTCTCAATCTAGAATTTGAACCCGCTCTTCTTTAAATGTCAAATCTTGTCTAACCTCGATCTCCTCAACAGGAACAATATGAGATAGGTCAAACCGATACCGTCTCAACATAAAGACGTGAAATACGTCATGGATACGATCTAACTTTGGAGGTAATTCTAATTGGTAAGCAACTGGTCCTACAAGTTTTAGAATCCAATACGGCCTAATGAACCTAGGGCCCAATCTTCCTTTACGTCCAAACTGCATAACCTTCTTCCACGGAGACATCTTAAGGAATACAAAATCGCCCACAGAGTACTTAATATCCTTCATTTTCAAATCTGCATAGGACTTCTGTCTATCAGAAGATGTCTTAAGACGATCCCGAATCAATCTCACTTGATCTTCAGTCTCGAAAACCAACTCAGGACCCAGAACTCGACGTTCATCCAACTCAGTCTAACACAACAGAGTACGACACCTACAACCATACAGAGTCTCGTAAGGTGCCATCTGAATACCAGACTAAAAATTGTTATTGTAGGTGAATTCGGTCAATGGCAGAAAATCCTCCAACTACCCCAAAAATTAATTACACAACTCCGAAGCATATCCTTTAATATTTGAATCACCCTCTCAGATTGACCATCAGTCTGAGGATCGAATGCAGTACTGAAATCCAATATCAAATCCCGAACTTCATGAAGTTTCTTCCAAAATCGAGGATCTCTATCCGAAATTATCGAACCAGAACCCCATGAAGTCTCACAAGCTCAAAAATGTATAGCTTAGCCAACTTCTGAAGAGAATAATCTGTCCGAACAGGAATAAAGTACGCAGACTAGATAAACCGATCCACGATGACCCAAACAGAATTCTTCTAAGTAGGTGTTAAAGGCAACCTACTAACGAAGTCCATAGTCACACGCTTCCATTTCCATAAGAGAATCTTAATTGGTTGGAGCAAACCTGAAGGCAACAGATGCTTAGCCTTAACTTGCTGACACGTTAGTCAATGAAAAATAAAATCTGTTACCTATTTCAAACTCGGCCACCAATACAGTTCACGAAGATCCCGATACATCTTATTTCCACCGGGATGCATAGTATAATGGCTACTATATGCTTCCCTCAAAATAGATTGTCTCAAATCAGAGTCATTTGGTACACAAACCTGTCCTCGAAAACATAGAACCCCTTTACTATTCAGCCCATAATCAAATGTACTACCACTCTCTATCTGACAAAAATGCAGAACTAAAAAATCATCCCCAAACTGCTTATCATGAATCTAATCAGTCCTTGTCGACTTAACTTGTAACTCAGCTAGCAGACTCCTATCATCAAACAGACTTAGGGGAGCAAACATTGCCCTCAGATCAGACATTGCTCTACGACTAAGAACGTTAGCCACCACATTGGCCTTGCCGGGATGATACTCTATAGTGCAGTTGTAATTCTTAAGCAGCTCAATCCATCTACGCTGCCTAAGGCTTAACTCTTTTTAAGTAAGGTGGTACTTAAGGCTCTTGTGATCAGTGTAGATGATACACTTCTCACCATACAGATAGTGCCTTCAAATCTTTAAGGCAAAAACCACATCAGCTAACTTGGGATTGTGCGTCGGATAGTTTCCCTCGTGTGACTTAAGCTGTGGGGACGCATAAGCCACAACCTTATCATCTTGCATCAGAACACATCCCAAACCGACATGCGGCGCATCACTATATACTATGAAGTTCTTATCAGATTCAGGCTATATTAGAACAGGAGTCTGAGTCGAAATAGATTTGAGATTTTCAAAGCTCGATTACTGCTCACCAGTCCAGACAAAAGAAGTGTTCTTCCGCAATAGCTTAGCCAGAAGAGTTGCAACTAACGATAACACCTCGACAAACTTATGGTAGTAGCCCGTAAAACCTAGAAAATTGTAAATCTCAGAAACGTTCTTAGGTTGTTTCCAATTGAGCACAACCCCAATATTCTTAGGATCAACTCGAATCCCCTTAGCAGAAACCACATGCCCAGGAAAGTTACTTCTCTTAACCAGAATTCACACCTGCTCAACTTAGCGTAGAGATGTTTCTCTCGAAGTATCTGAAGAACTACTCTAAGATGCTAATCATGGTCATCCTCGGTCTTAGAGTATACCAAAATGTCGTCGATGAAGAATACGATAAACTGATCTAAATACGACCGAAAAACTTGATTAATCAGATCTATGAATACAACTGGAGCATTCGTCAAACTAAAGGGTATGACTAAGAACTCGTAGTGCCCATAACGAGTCCTAAAAGCTGTCTTATGAACATCAACTTCCTTAATCGTAAGCTGATGATACCTAGAACGGAGACCTATCTTAGAAAATATCGAAGCCCCACAAAATTAATCAAATAGGTCGTCGATCCTTAAAAGTGGGTACTTATTATTCACAGTCAACTTATTCAACTGTTGGTAGTCGATGCACATTCTCATGGTACTATCATTTTTCTTCACGAACAAAATCGGTGCCCCAACAAAGACATACTAGGATGGATGAATCAACGATCCAAAAGCTCTTGAAGCTGAGCCTTCAGCTCAATAAGCTCCTTCGGTGCTATACGACAAGGAGCAATGGTCACCGGAGCTATACCCGTAAAAGCTCGATACCGAACTCAACTTCCCAATTCAAAGGTAAACCTGGTAAGCTCGATGCTTTACACATTTTCGGAACCAATTTTTCAGCCATAAGAGCGGAGATTACATTGGATAAGTAATCTCAACACTCACCGATCACGACCACTTCCACATCATTCTCAAATATCAGAACAGCCCTCTTGGTTGCACAATCCAAACTGACTTGATGCTCCACAAGCCAATCCATACCTAAAATCAAATCAAATTGTCCGAACATTAGCTCCATCAGATTTGCTGGAAACACAACCCATTTTACTTCCAGTGGTACATTCCTATACAGTCTATTTACCCGAACAGATTGACCCAACGGACTCAGTACAGAAATCTCACAAGAAGTACTCTTAACAAAAATCCACAAGTTATTAGAAACAGAACTAGTTATGTAGGAGTGTGTTTACTCTATGTCTATCAATGCAATATATGAAACATCATAAATAAAAAACGTACCTGTAATCACATCAAGGGTGTCTCTGTCCTCACGACGTCGAGCAGCATAAACCAATACAGGCTGTCTCACCTCAGTTTGATTAGTACCTCTGCCAGGTACTATCTGTTCTCTACCCATACCATTACCACCTTTAGCCGGACCACAACCTTTAAGCAGCTATTGAACTGCCCTCTGAGGCTGAACAAAACTCGTAACTGGAGCTTGCATCTTATCAGAACCCTGTGGGTAATCTCTGATACGATGTTCCAATGACCCACGTCATAGACACGCTCGAAACCTCCTCCAACACTCGTCCAGATGGCCCTACCACAGTCACTGCATAGCTGAGCCACAGTAGGAGCGACTGAAACTCCAACTATATAAGGCCCATCAGGTCTGGCCCGTTTCTTAGACCTCTGAACAGAATTAGAGGGCTCCGAATCCCTCTTATTCTTATCTCTCTCACGATCCCTGTTCTAGTGCTCAATGCGCTTAACCTCTTCGGCGATCTTTGCCTTGTCCACCAAAATAGAAAACTCCCGCTCCCTTTGCGGAGCTATTAGAACTCTCAAACTATCTCTCAAGCTATCCTCAAAGTGAAAACATTTTTTGTATTCAGGCGCTACCATCCCTCGAGCATAACGGCTCAATCTTAGAAATTCAGCCTCATACTCGGCCACTGTCCTATCCTCTGATTGAGGTTCATGAGCTCGAGCCTGTTAGCATCCACATAACTCGCCCCCACAAATTTCCTTTGGAAGGCGGTCTTGAAATACTCCCAACTAATACGATCTGAGTGAGTACCCTCCTTAACCGATAACCACCACTGATATGCCTCGTCGTGAAGCAGAGATACCGCACCCTTCAATTTCTGCTGAAGAGTGCAGTCAATGTCATTCATTAATTTCTCTGTGGCCTCTAACTAGTATTCGGACACAGTCGGAGTGACTCTAGTGACACCGCTAAACAGCTCAGCACCATTAGAACAGAATCATTAAGTTATAGACCCACGGCCCCCAAAACCAGAATGGGGTCCAGTGACCCTCTCCAACACTCTCAATATGGCTTAGGATAATGCGTCGTCCCCAGCCAAGCAACTTTGAGACTCGGTCTCAACAATATGTGTAGCTGGTGTCTCGTTCGTATCCAAATTAGGCATACTGCCCATCGAGGAAGACTCAGCTTGAGTCCCTCTACAGCGCCCGCCACTCCCACGAGTACCACGGCCACGAATTCCACGAGCGTTCATCGTAATCATAGTTTTATCTACATTACAAATTTTTAGGTATCAGTTTCAGTGTTTATTAGTAAGTATTTTATGCTTCAAATGTTTATTAGAAGTTTCAGAATTTTCAGAAGGTTTCAATCTTAAACTAATTTAGTACAGTTTCAGTCATTTCAAAGTCTTCTAACTAAAGTTTTCTAAGTTAGAAGTACTTACAGGATCGGCGTCAGAGACTCGGTGTACCACATACATACTTTTCAAATTGCAAAATAAATTTTGCTTGAAAACCAGTTTGTACAAAAATTTGAACCCAAAATTTTACAATCTGAGTTTTGTAACTTGACTCTGATACCACTAAATGTAACACCCCAAACCCGGCCTAGACGTAATAGTCGAATCTAGAATATTACGAAAAAGGGTTAAGAATCCAACCTTATCATTTTAAAACCTCATATACTTTGTTATTAGAAGACTCTACTTATTTAAAAACATATTATTATATTCATTAATAAAACCATCGATTGTTTACTCTTTCGGACAAAACAATAATTTGCAGCAGAAGTTTAAATGTTGTTATATTTTTGAAAACCGAGTTTATTTTCTCAAAAATGTTTGATCGTAAAAAATAGTTATTTTTGTAAACCATTTTGTCGAACGTTGCACGAAAATTTCAAAAAAAATCTAAAATTAAAACCAAACAGTCTAGAGAGTCTCAAAATTACAAAACTCTCAAAATAAACAAAAAATTTAAATAATTTTTTATGAAAATGAAGTTTACGGACGTATGGTCACCACTGAGCCTCCATCGCACCAGCACGCCTAAGCCTGAGGATTACCTGAATAGAAGAGACAATCAGAGATTGAGTTTTTAAAAAAGCTTAGTTTGTAACTCAACGGAAACATAAATTTAGATTTTATTGCATAACAGAACAGATACAGACATAAATTGTTTTCAGAATTAGATTTTAAACAGAGTCATACAGATACAGATATGCATAGTCCTACCCTCATCCTCTACACACCAACTCCGACCATCCCATCACACTACGTGAGGTACAAAACACCCACCTAGCCCTACACACCACATAGTGTCCATACAACACTTATCAGAATAATCGCAACTGTGCTGCAAGTATATTGGCGAGTTAATGCCTCACAGAATACTTCCTCCACATATCACATATCCCGCCCCACAGTCAAATATAATAGAATACCAGATAAAATAGAATGATCAGATACCAGATACTAGAATTATTATATCAACATGCTCGTATAATAGATAACAGACATGCATATACATAGCAGATCACACATTTTGTATTACATTACATGTATTTAGGTATTGCTTATGCTAGATGCCATATATACAGTTTATCAAACCTTATGCTTTAAGGCTTATCTAAGCCCATACCGACCCCACAGAAGGCCCACAATCGATCAGAACGACCCGTACGACCCTAGAGAAAAATTTTAAAAGTTAGGCCCACATGCTTGTATGGCCCACACCCCAATTTGGCCTAGGTCGTGTGACCCACACAGCCACAGACACACCTGTCACACGGCAGTGTGTCATATGCCGCCTACCACACGGCTGGGCAGACACCCTTGTGGCGTCGACATGCCAGATTTTTTGCTTTCGGTGGTCGTAGTTTTCTTGTGTTGTCGTTACACACCTGGTTCGATTCTGATGCAAAATCAACCTCGAGACCACAGAACCCTAAAAAAACATTCCAATGCCCAATTTCAGTAAACATTTACTAAACTCAAACACAAATTATCCAAAAAACAAAGCCTCACAACAACATACAACGCACTCGCACACTTACCGACAATGAATAGGAAACACTTAACGCTGAATTCGCTAGAGGAGCACCAATTGCTTCTTGCCTTTCCCCTAACCGAGAGTTAAACAAAAAGCCCCATTAATCACTAGCCAAGAAAAAATAAAACCACACCTATACAAAACGTACAGAAACGAACGCAATTGGAAGT
Source organism: Gossypium hirsutum (assembly GCF_007990345.1). Lineage (NCBI taxonomy): Eukaryota > Viridiplantae > Streptophyta > Magnoliopsida > Malvales > Malvaceae > Gossypium > Gossypium hirsutum. Next base: position 9,920,327 of record NC_053442.1, on the reverse strand, counting down.
TACACAAAAGAAGATGATGAATTGAAATAGCGACGCCGATCTAAAAAGGTAACACACAATTTTGATTTGAAACTCAAAAAGAGAAGAAAAAGAAGAAAATTGTATAGAGAAGAGAAGAGAGAAAAGAAAAATGACCTAAAATCAAGAGGGGGATTTTTTGAAAAAAAATTAAAAATAAAAAAATTAATTAATTAAAATTAAAAAAAAAACTAAAACTCCCTTACAGGATCCTACCCACTAACCTCATCCAACTACCAAAGATTTTAAATCCCACCGAACTTCTATTACACAACCGACACACATTCACAGAAGCAAAAATTAACATCCTTCGCTCACATGAGGGTTCGAACATAAGACTCTAAGGCAAGCTAACACCTTACCACTTGAACCAACAAGCTCATTCTAATATGAGTTGACTGAAAGTATTACATAAGCCAAACCACTAGAGATAAGGCTAGGATCCAAAATAGCTTAATTTTCCAAAAAATAGGACTTGAAACCAAGACCCCAAACACAAATCAGAACACTTAACCACTGAAGCAGATACTTATTTATGACAAAATTCATAAAAATAAAGTTAAATAAATTAGGGTGTTACACCAAATGCCTAGCTTGTAGGCTATAATCCCTCTGAAACCACGCTTAAGCACTAAGTGCCAAGCCTGAAGGCTTTACATCCACCCCCGTAAAATGCTAGAATCACTGTAATATATCACGATGGTTCGCAACAAATGTTGGACTACGGTATATTAAGTGTAAAATCACAGGTCAAGAATTATCGTACTCTAACCTATTGGCTTTATATACACATGCACCATAACCTATTAGCATGCCAATCATACTCTATCTTACGTTCATCGGCTCAGGCGATATTATTGCTAAAGAAAGTCCAACAATTTATTATTCTCATTCATACTAATTTAACATTGAAATATTTAATTTAACAATCAACAACTAAATTCTCATTCAATTCATATTGTAAAATATATCAAAATAAACTAAACAAACTATTTAGCAACCTTCCCTTTTCCTCGATTTTCAACTTGTTCTTGATCTATAATATAATTTATTTTAATTATTAATCTTAATTTCATATACTAATCAATTTTATGCATATACCTTCCTATTTACAATTTTGTACATTTGAGCCAAACTTTTACACTTTATTCAATTTAATCTCTAGAACCAAATTAAGTTTAATTATACAATTTAATCCTCAACCCATAGAACCAAATTTTAACCACATCAAAGTAGTTCATATATGCTGAAATTTCACAAGAAAACCATGCGTATTTTTGTTTATTTCCAATTAAATCCATAAACTTAAAAATTATATAAAATCTTTTAACAAAGTATTTTCACTAACACCCAGGTATTGAAATCCATTATTTAAATTCAAAAACACCCTAAACTCATAAATGACATCTTCCAAAACATTTGACAATTTCGAAAACAGAGGTACGAGTTAGTTGGACCTAGTTGCAACGATCCCAAAAATGTAAAATTCATGAAAAACTCACTTATATGCAAGGGAGAATTAGCAAACCAAAGCTTCTTCTTCTCCCAACAATGGCATCCTATTTTGCAGCCAAAAATATAACCAAAATGATGACCAATTTCTTTTATTTCCTTTTGTTTTGATTTCAACTTAATTACAAAAATGTCATTCCTTATATTTTTAATCCATTTCCAATTACCTACCGTCCACTAACTATTGAAATGGATTATTTTCCATATTAACCCATCCTATTTTACTTAATCACCCAATTGGCACTAAAACTCTAGTAGTAATTATCTTTTGCACTTTTTACGATTTAGTCATTTTTCCTTAATTGACTATTCAAATGTCAAAATTTATAAACTAAATTTTAATACAATACTAATGATCTTGTAAATATTAAATAATTAATATTTTTAGACTCACACATTAGAACTGTGGTCCCAAAATCACTATTTTTGACACCCTTGAAAAACGGGCTACACGTCCGACGGACTCTTCAACTCATTCATCATTACGTGCATTTTCCTTTTTAACCCTTTTTCCTTATTTGTGCATTTCCATGTTGTCATCCTGGCGATCTACCATGTGCTCAAACGTCCTAGTGAACTTTGTTGTTTATCGTTTCCAAACTAGGGTTTTATCCTCTTTTACCTCGTGTTTCACGTCCTGATGAACAATCTTGTGTTTACTATCTCGACAGACTATCCTAGTTTAACGTCCTAATGGACTATCTATGATGCCGTAGCATTTTCAGCTATGGTCTTACACAATATAACCTGTATTTATTGTCTCGGCGGACTATCAAAAGACGCCATAGCGTCTTTTAACTATGATCTTACTCAATTTTGGCATATAGCCTCCGATTAGACCCATAACCTAGCCGTGATTTTACTCTTACCATTGCATTCCATCCATTCCTCTGTCTAACCGTTCCTAACATTGATATTTAAACACTACAGTGTTCCCTTAGTAAGGCCTGAAGCTTCACCATCATAGTTTGTACACAGCAACACCGTATGGCAGTATCTAAGAAAATTATCATTTTTCCATTTCCTAACATCATCTAAACCCTTCAATGATTCCCTTTCATGCATCTCATGCAATGTATGCAATCTCATAAAATATCATGGAATTGTACATACTGAACTAGAACAGCATATACTTCTATACTTATACTATTTGCTCATACTTAGCATTCCAGGGTAGAGTAAAGAAACTCATCTGATGACTCGTGCATCCATGCTCAGCCTTTTTAAATGCTAGAGCTTCCATCCTCCTGGCAACTTACCATGACAGCCAAAATCATGGGTTAAACTCAGAACATTTAACTTAAACTTTCCAGCAACATGTAGAACCCTTAAAATGGTTTTGGAGGCCTTTAACACTACTTCTTAAACTTACAGATGCCAAAGGTCTTCTCTAAATTTTTTATTTTTTTGACCCAAAACTCACGATCATCGCTTCATGCAAGGCTTTCCATAACCATCTCTTCCTGGAGCTACCACCTATTTATAACCATTTATGCGCAGTCTTCCACCGTATATAAACATTATTATACTTATTATACCTAACTAGAAATAGGATGAAGCCAAAAAAAATTGGGAGGCTGAAAATAAATTGTATATTTTTATGAGAGTTAAAATACAATTTATCCATTTTAATAGTTTATATCTTTATATTTTTTAAAGAAATAAATTTTTTTTTCATGTTTTAGGAAGAGGGAAAGTACAATTTTACCATATAAGTTATAATTTTATAAATGTAAAAGTCCAAAAGTTAAATTTCCTGTACATTGTCAGTCGTAGAGACCTCGTCGTACTAACTTCATCTTGCTAAGGAGCCATACTTCGCTCTATGTAATCGTTCAATATATCTTTTATTTATTTTTTTGGAAATTTTAATTAAGCTTGTAAAGCCCATATTTTGCCCGGGCCCAAACCAGCATAACAAGCCAAAAAATAAAAATTATAGTCCATTACAAATGGCCCAACTGGCCCAAAAAAATAAAGCCCGATAAGCCCAAAAATTAAACATAATCAGAGAAAACCTAGGGTTTCATTAACCCTTTCGCGCCGTAGCCCCTACTGCCCATGTGCTGCTCCCTCGGGCGTACCATCCGCGCCTCGTCCCGAGGCTTACCTGGCACCCTAGCCACCGCCTTGCACCAAAATGGCAAAAAGCCGCGAGTTCCGCCTTCGTCGATACCTGCAAATGACAAAAAATGGAAACAAGAACAGCAGAAGAAAAGGAAAGAACGATATAGAACTGTAGCATGCACTGTAATCCAAAACGGCTATAAAAGCCGAATCAAACAAATGTAAAAGGGGGGATTCGATAAAAAAAATATTGCTGAATCAATAAAATCACAAATCTTTGAACAGAAGGTCCTTTTTTTTTTTCTCTTTTTCATTCCGTTTTTTATGATTCGTTCCTGTATTTTTTTTATTTTACTACGTATATATATATACATGTATATAAGAATATATATATAAAAAAAGGGAAACAACCTTACCTGAATCTCGCGTCCGCCGTCGCTCTCATGTGCTCTGCTGAAATTGGAGTTAAAAGGGGCCATGGCTCGGCAGAGAACGACGAAAAGGGGCCTGGTCTTCAGTCGGTTCCAAAGAACTGAAAATGAGGGATGGGAGGAGGCTCCTCTCCCTTTTTTTTTAATTTTTGCGGCGGAATGAAATTAGGTTTTCTTGAGGGGGTTTTAAAAATTCATTAAACGGCGCCGTTTTAGTCCACCATGACCCGCGCGCGACCCGACCCGCTCCCGGGGGGATCCGCGCGTTTTCATGAAGTGGGATATTTTCGCCATCGGTCCCTCCCGTTATTGGTTTGTTTTAATGTAGTCTTTTTCCTTGTTTATTTATCTTTTTAATTTGGCCCCGAAATTTTATTCCGTTTTCAATCGGGTCCCTGGCTCATTGACGTGCTGAAAAGTGGACACGTGTCCAGAAATTGGTTTATTTTCCCTTTCGGTCCTTTTTATTTCCGTACGTTTCCAGTTTAATCCTCTGTTCACTTTTATACTTTTATCCTTCTAATTTCGTCCTAGTTTTAATTTAGTCCCTAAATCAGTCTAGCTCATTTATTTATTCAACCTTACTTACTTATTTATTTATTATCCTTTTTTTTATTTTCTTTTTTTTAGTTTTGTTTTATTTGGTTCGGCTAGTTATTATTATTATTATTCTGTTTATTTTTTTTATACATACCTACATATCTATTTTTTTATACTTTATAATTTTGTATATATATATATATATACATATATTTTTAATATAAATATTTTATATTTCATATGTTTTACCTATTTTGTAGCTTCAAAATATATTAGTACACATACATACATATCTTTTATATTTTATAATCTTTTTAAACGCATACATACACTCATTTTGTAATATATATATACATCTACGTATACATATTTTTATAACTTATGTATATATATGTATATGTATTTGTATGCATGCTTATATTTTCTTTATATTCTATAGTTTATACGTATATCTATATATCCATATATATACGTTACTTTCATAAATATATATATATGTATATTCTTTTATATTATAAAATATACCTCTTTTATTTTATAGCACGCATATATATACCTTATATCTATATATCTTTTATATTTTTATAGTTTTATACATTATCTTCGATTGTTTTCATTATTTATTTATTTCATTTCCATTATTATTTTGAATGAATATGTTTAATTTTATTCGTTTATATACTTATCTTGTATGTTGTAGGTTTGACTTTTTATTTATTTTATGTTGTCGCTATTATTTGTATTATTTTTATATTTTTGTATTCATTATGGTTTTGACATGCATAACAACAATGTAATTTGTTCTCACATTCTTTAATACGACTTCGCGTTTTATTTTATTCGATATACCGAAGTTTGTTTTAAATAAATAGCATCGTGTTTAGATTCGAGAAGACCGTGCCCTAACTTACTGGGTTTCGATCTTCACAACACATCTAAATGCACGATTCTTTTCAAACTCAAGTTCTTAGTAATCTCGAGATTTTAAAAATCGCGTCTTAACTTACTGGTCGTGATATTCTTTTTAAATCCGAGATAGCTAAAATATCATTTAAATAAGTAAATTTTTGGCATTCGTTCACGTATCGGGAATTCGAGACATTGTATCTTAACTTACTCGATACGATTCTCTTTCTCACATGAAATATGCCCTTTTTTTTCAAAATTTTCATACAAGGATCGTATTTTTAAAATTTTTCAAAGTTTTCAATTTTTCACATCAAGACATTAACTGATCAACTAGGTACCAATTTTGGGCGTATCGAGGGTGCTAATCCTTCCTCGTGCGTAACCGACTCCCAAACCCGTTTTTCTGAATTTCGTGGACCAAACTTGTTGTTTTAATAAAATCAAATCGTTTATTAAAAACAACCATTTTCAAGGTGATCCAATCACACCTATTAAAAATGATTGGTGGCTACTCCTTTTTTTTGTTTTTATTTTCAAACCCAAGTCGACCCCGGTTTTTATTAAAAAAATGGTGTCAACAGCTTGGCGACTCCACTGGGGAACAAAATAAGAGAGTCAAGCCACGTGTTGATTATTTCTTGTCTTTTTGTCGAAAGTTTAAAATTTGATTTAAATTTACGATCCTCTCATTGCATTTTCTTTGTTGTGAGTTATATTTTTCATCATGTTCTATACTTTATTTTTATATCTCCGCACATTGCATTGCATGACCATGGGTCACACCTTTAAGTGGAAGTGAGAAACTACGCCTTCGTGAGGTTTTCACCTCCGCATGGGATAGTGAATCGCTTTCGGGATGCATCCGTACCTATGTCTTCGTGAGATTTTCATCTCTGCATAGCCATAGGGAAATGTATTCCCCTGAACCGAACTCGGTCTGTATGAGCCTATAATGGGTGAAGATCGAGGAATCTACTGGTTTAGGTACCTTATCTCTAAAGCCATACCACATGTAGTGAACCTTAGGAGCCCCCTAGGTAGAGCCACTCCAAATTCCTAGTGGTTACCCGATTAGGTAGTTTTGTTTCATTGCTTGTTTATATTTTGTACTAACCCCTCTTGTTGTGTTTTGATCGCATTGCATTTGCATATTAGGAAAGAGATATTGATTCAAGTTTGATTACTAACTTAGAAAGCTTGTCATGGAATACGAATTCCTTGATAAAGTGGAAAACAATACGACTACCTGAATATATTCTGAGAAACACAAGAAGGATGATGGAGGAGTTCGTGACCTTGCTTCGTGGCCTGAAGATTCAAGGCGATTGTCTAAGAGCCTTCGACGTTCCACCCCCTTAAAGAGGCGGACAAGCCTTATGAAGACGACCAGGTGATGGATTGCAACCAAGATCAAGAGAAGGAGCTAGCAATGGCATCTATTGGCGAGATTACTTCAAACATGCCGATGAAGAAAAAGACCGATGTTGTTTCTTGGAATATGAGGGTGAGGCTGTACATGTATCCGTTTTATGTAAGGGAATTTGTTTTTTAGAAAAGTTTCCTAAATGTAATTGAATCAGAATCAACGTCTCTTTAGGCATTCATTTCATGCATTTGCATTACATTGCATTACATGCATTAAAATCCATTGAAAGAGTCTAAACGAGTAAATTTATTTCAGCTAACCTGGAAAACCAACCAACCAAACACCCTTACGATATCCAAGCAAAGACTAGAGAAATGGAACGAAGGTTGGAAAAATTAGAGCAAATGCAGATTCAGATGCAGGAGCAATTGACTGAATTTCAACAGGAGATGAGAAATCAGATGCTAGAATTACGGAGAACTATGATAAACCAGTTCAACCGATTGCTACTGGAAAGTCAAAAGAAGTGAAAGACTCAGTGGTTTACTTTGGGGTTGATAATGAGGATCTTGTCTATTCCTTAGATTGTACTCTGACAAGTGTCCAGGTCCAGCCAGATGGGTGCCCACAAGGAGCACTCTTTAATATCGGATCCCAACACTATCAGACTGGTACATCGACACCAGTGAATTACCTGACAGGCTAAGGATCCAATTTGAGGAACGATTTAGTTAATCCTGCTGCTAATCTAGCCGAAATAAAGCAGATGAGGGTAGAGTACCCAGATACTACAAAGTCCCCAAGGAAGAAGGGGAATAAAAGGGATAATGTAGGCAGATATAACAAGGGCCACTTAAAACCAATCACTGTGGGCAGGCCAAAGACGGAGACCACCAGCCATCAGAGCCCTTTAAAGCAAGAACCTGGAGTGAAACCAGGTACTGAGAAGCTCCAGTTCACACAAATTTCGATGTCATATCAGGAGCTGTATCAAAGCTTGTTCGATGCGCATGTTGTTGCTCCTCGTTACTTGACCCCTTTACAACCTCCTTATCCCAAATGGTACGATATGAATGCACTCTGAGTCAAAAAAAATGAAAAATTAAAATGAAAAATGAAAATGAAAAATGGAGAGGCTAAGGGGAAAACCCAGAAAGGGCGCCTTAGGCCAAAGGGGATTTGAGTTGAAAACCCGAAAAGGGCGGCTCAAATACATGTTCAGAATGGGGCATGAGATGATCAGAGCGATTCGAATTTTGATTATATTGGGGCATGTGGTGATCTTGCTATGCCTGAATTAACAGGAAAGGATAAGCGACATATTGGGGCATCGACAAAGCACTGTAGATCTCCTAAACACATGCCAAACTCAAAATGGTCTTCAAAAAGCTTGTACAGAGAAGTTCAAGCTGCGATATCTGAGGCACCCAATTCTCATATTATTTGTTGTTCTTGGAATACTTTTTTCCTTTCCAAGATATACATTCCCAATTAATTTCTTTGTCATCCTTCTTTACTATTTTCGATAATTTGTTCTTTCGAGCTATGCTCAGAACCAACTTTATTCTTATCCATTGTTATGACCTTTTTGCAAACGTGTTGCATTGGAATAATTATTAATGGACTAATAAAACTTTCACAAAGGAAATTTTGCATATTACTCTGGAAAGTTTCTAAATATCACAGGAACCTGAAACAGGACGATTGTTTAGAACACCAGGTAAAGGTTGGAAATTTGAGAAGGAAGAGTCTAAATTTGGACTTTCTCTTTAGATTTCGTTGTCAAATGCGTTGATTGAACAAAATGATAAGATGACGGCTTAACGGCAAAGCTGGAATGAACAAGCAAGCAATAATCATCAGGCAGTAGGAAGAGGTTACCTCGGAGAAGAGAGCCTTCATCTGCGCATAAGTCTTTGGTATGACACCCTGAGAATGGTGTAAGAAACCAGAACGATTTAGGTCATGTATCCTCGATTTGTGATAAGATAGGATTGAGATAAAAGCCACATATTTCTACCTTTGGATTGTAGTGGGAGAATGATGGCACAAATTGTGCGCCCTAATGGATTAAACTTTGAAGTTTACAGTGGGGGCAACCTGGCTAATTGTTTCTCTAGAAAAGCCAGTCAGGCGAGAAGGTGTTATAGCACGTCAGTCGCAAAGCTTTAATAAACTTCGAGTAATCAAAACCTAAGCGGGATCATTCTCAAAAAATAAAATAAAATAAAATTCTGCATTCATGCAAACACCATTCACACATGTCTAGTTAGGAGTATTTGATTCATTTTTATCATGTCATCCTAATCATTAGGCATAATTAGGTTCATTATACAGGTCATGTTCCCCAGAGAACAGATCAGTGAATATTTCAGATCTTATCTCCCTGAGGTTACAGTGGAGCAGATTGACGCCAGAGATCTTATCTCCCTGAGATTACAGCGGAGCAGATCGAGGACACTATCCAATCTCCCTGAAGTTATAGTGGAGCGGATTAAAATAAAGGATCCTATCTCTCTGAAGTTACAGTGGGGCAGGTTGAATATGCAAGTCTTATCTCCCTGAGGTTACAGTGGAGTAGACCGAAGAATTTTAGATCTTATCTCCCTGAGATTACAGAGGAGCAGATCGAAGCCACAAACCTTATCTCCCTGAAGTTACAGTGGGGCAGGTTGAATATGCAAGTCTTATCTCCCTGAGGTTACAGTGGAGTAGATCGAAGAATTTTAGATCTTATCTCCCTGAGATTACAGAGGAGCAGATCGAAGCCACAAACCTTATGTCCCTGAAGTTACAGTGGGGCAGGTTGAATATGCAAGTCTTATCTCCCTGAGGTTATAGTGGAGTAGACCGAAGAATTTCAGATCTTATCTCCCTGAGATTACAGAGGAGTAGATCGAAGCCACAAACCTTATCTCCCTGAAGTTACAGTGGGGCAGGTTGAATATGCAAGTCTTATCTCCCTGAGGTTATAGTGGAGTAGACCGAAGAATTTCAGATCTTATCTCCCTGAGGTTACAGTGGAGCAGATTGGAGCTAGTAATCCTATCTCCCTGAAGTTACAGTGGAGCGGATTAAAATAAAGGATCTCATCTCCCTAAGCAGTAGTGAAGCAGATTTAAGCCACCAGTCCTATCTCCCTAAGCAGTAGTGGAGCAGGTCAAAGATGTTAGATCCTATCTCCCTAAGCAGTAGTGGGGCAGATCGAAGACAGCGAACCTCATCTTCCTAAGCAGTAGTGAAGTAGATTTAAGCCACTAGTCCTATCTCTCTAGGCAGTAGTGGAGCAGGTCAAAGATGTTAGATCCTATCTCCCTAAGCAGTAGTGGAGCAGATCGAAGACGGTAAATCTTATCTTCCTAAACAGTAGTGAAGCAGATTTAAGCCACCACTACTATCTCCCTAAGCAGTAGTGGAGCAGATCGCATCAAGTCTTATCTCCCTAAGCAGTAGCGGAGTAGACAGAAAAAACACAAACATCGTCCCCCTGAAGTTGCTACAAAGAAGATTGAAGCTACAAGTTAGAACTCTCTGAAGTGTAGTGGAGTGGATCGAAGTAACAAGACACAGTGGACTGGAACGAAGTTATTTGAAGAAGAGAAGCACCAAGAAGTCAAAACTCGGTGAGACCGGGCAAAATTGGTCTTTCTTAGTCTTTGCTCTGTACTCGTTACACGACAACGAACAAAGAGGGGCAGCTGTAAAGCCCATATTTTGCCCGGGCCCAAACCAGCATAACAAGCCAAAAAATAAAAATTATAGTCCATTACAAATGGCCCAACTGGCCCAAAAAAATAAAGCCCAATAAGCCCAAAAATTAAACATAATCAGAGAAAACCTAGGGTTTCATTAACCCTTTCGCGCCGTAGCCCCTACTGCCCATGTGCTGCTCCCTCGGGCGTACCATCCGCGCCTCGTCCCGAGGCTTACCTGGCACCCTAGCCACCGCCTTGCACCAAAATGGCAAAAAGCCGCGAGTTCCGCCTTCGTCGATACCTACAAATGACAAAAAATGGAAACAAGAACAGCAGAAGAAAAGGAAAGAACGGTATAGAACTGTAGCATGCACTGTAATCCAAAACGGCTATAAAAGTCGAATCAAACAAATGTAAAAGGGGGGATTCGATAAAAAAATATTGCTGAATCAATAAAATCACAAATCTTTGAACAGAAGGTCCTTTTTTTTCCTCTTTTTCATTCCGTTTTTTATGATTCGTTCCTGTATTTTTTTTATTTTACCACGTATATATATACATGTATATAAGAATATATATAAAAAAGGGAAACAACCTTACCTGAATCTCGCGTCCGCCGTCGCTCTCATGTGCTCTGCCGAAATTGGAGTTAAAAGGGGCCATGGCTCGGCAGAGAACGGCGAAAAGGGGCCTGGTCTTCAGTCGGTTCCAAAGAACTGAAAATGAGGGATGGGAGGAGGCTCCTCTCCCTTTTTTTTTTAATTTTTGCGGCGGAATGAAATTAGGTTTTCTTGAGGGGGTTTTAAAATTCATTAAACGGCGCCGTTTTAGTCCACCATGACCCGCGCGCGACCCGACCCTCTCCAGGGGGATCCGCGCGTTTTCATGAAGTGGGATATTTTCGCCATCGGTCCCTCCCGTTATTGGTTTGTTTTAATGTAGTCTTTTTCCTTGTTTATTTATCTTTTTAATTTGGCCCCGAAATTTTATTCCATTTTCAATCGGGTCCCTGGCTCATTGACGTGCTGAAAAGTGGACACGTGTCCAAAAATTGGTGTATTTTCCCTTTCGGTCCTTTTTATTTAGTCCCTAAATCAATCTAGCTCATTTATTTATTCAACCTTACTTACTTATTTATTTATTATCCTTTTTTTTATTTTCTTTTTTTTAGTTTTGTTTTATTTGGTTCGACTAGTTATTATTATTATTCTGTTTATTATTTCTTTTATACATACCTACATATCTATTTTTTTATACTTTATAATTTTGTATATATATACATATATTTTTAATATAAATATTTTATATTTCATATGTTTTACCTATTTTGTAGCTTCAAAATATATTAGTACACATACATACATATCTTTTATATTTTATAATCTTTTTAAACGCATACATACACTCATTTTGTAATATATATATACATCTACGTATACATATTTTTATAACTTATGTATATATATGTATATGTATTTGTATGCATGCTTATATTTTCTTTATATTCTATAGTTTATACGTATATCTATATATCCATATATATACGTTACTTTCATAAATATATATATGTATATCCTTTTATATTTTAAAATATACCTCTTTTATTTTATAGCACGCATATATATACCTTATATCTATATATCTTTTATATTTTTATAGTTTTATACATTATCTTCGATTGCTTTCATTATTTATTTATTTCATTTCCATTATTATTTTGAATGAATATGTTTAATTTTATTCGTTTATATACTTATCTTGTATGTTGTAGGTTTGACTTTTTATTTATTTTATGTTGTCGCTATTATTTGTATTATTTTTATATTTTTGTATTCATTATGGTTTTAACATGCATAACAACAATGTAATTTGTTCTCACATTCTTTAATACGACTTCGCGTTTTATTTTATTCGATATACCGAAGTTTGTTTTAAATAAATAGCATCGTGTTTAGATTCGAGAAGACCGTGCCCTAACTTACTGGGTTTCGATCTTCACAACACATCTAAATGCACGATTCTTTTCAAACTCAAGTTCTTAGTAATCTCGAGATTTTAAAAATCGCGTCTTAACTTACTGGTCGTGATATTCTTTTTAAATCCGAGATAGCTAAAATATCTTTTAAATAAGTAAATTTTTGGCATTCGTTCACGTATCGGGAATTCGAGGCATTGTATCTTAACTTACTGGATACGATTCTCTTTTTCACATGAAATATGCTGTTTTTTTTCAAAATTTTCATACAAGGATCGTATTTTTAAAATTTTTCAAAGTTTTCAATTTTTCACATCAAGACATTAACTGATCAACTAGGTACCAATTTTGGGCGTATCGAGGGTGCTAATCCTTCCTCGTGCGTAACCGACTCCCAAACCCGTTTTTCTGAATTTCGTGGACCAAACTTGTTGTTTTAATAAAATCAAATCGTTTATTAAAAACAACCATTTTCAAGGTGATCCAATCACACCTATTAAAAATGATTGGTGGCTACTCCTTTTTTTTTGTTTTTATTTTCAAACCCAAGTCGACCCCGGTTTTTATTAAAAAAATGGTGTCAACAGCTTGGCGACTCCACTGGAGAACAAAATAAGAGAGTCAAGCCACGTGTTGATTATTTCTTGTCTTTTTGTCGAAAGTTTAAAATTTGATTTAAATTTACGATCCTCTCATTGCATTTTCTTTGTTGTGAGTTATATTTTTCATCATGTTCTATACTTTATTTTTATATCTCCGCACATTGCATTGCATGACCATGGGTCACACCTTTAAGTGGAAGTGAGAAACTACGCCTTCGTGAGGTTTTCACCTCCGCATGGGATAGTGAATCGCTTTCGGGATGCATCCGTACTGTGACAGCCCAAAATTGACCCTAGCCGGGAAGTGGTTTCGGGACCGCTAAACCGAGTCACCGAAAGGTTTGAATGTGATGTTTATTGTCTAGAATATGTAATCATGAATGTGTAAAAATTTCAAGCTTCGATTTAGTCGATTGCATGTGAATTTAGTCAATAGGACTTATATGAGAAAATTTTAAAATGTGATAGGTCAATGCATGAGGACCTATTAGTGCATGTGGAAGAAAAAGGGGACTTGCATGTCAAATTCCCCCTCCCTAATATGTAGTGGCCGGCCATGCTATAGGTGGAAACATGTCTCCAACATGTTATGCTAGTGATGCATGTTAAGAAAAATAAAATAATAAGCATGGTGATTAAAAAAATGAAAGGAAGGGTGATGAAAAAAAAAGTACATGGTCTCACCCCCCTTGTTGCCGTGAGTTGAGGAAAGAAAACAAAGAAAAATGTGTGTTCATTCTTGAACACCTTTGGCCGAATAGAGGAAAGAAAGGAAGGGGAAGAGCTTGAGAAAATCGGCTATGGTGGTTTGCTAGACTAAGGTATGTTTGATGTTGTTCTTGAGATGCATGCATGTTTTAGTAGTTGACTTGAGTTCTAAAAACCCATGGTTCAATTTTGTGGATTGATGATGATTTTGTGTTTTGCCATTGATGAGTGCTTGAGCTTTTTGATAGTTGTTGATGAAAAGTGAAAGATATGTTAGAGATTAATATGTTTTGTGTTGAAGTTTTTGGTGATTTTGAGTAGTTAGGGCTAAATTACAAAAAACAAATTTTTGAAGGACTCAAAGGTGAAATAAATGAGATGTATGGACTTATATGGGCACTAGGAAGATTCGGCCCTTAAGGAGTGTGACCAAACTTTGTGTATTTTGTGTTTTGTGGAATAAAGACTAAATTGTAAAAGTGCGAAATATTAGGGGTAAAAATGTAATTTACCCATTTATGCGTTATTAGACCAAATTGAATGAAAATATGTTAAATTAAGGCTTGGCAAGCTAGCTATTAAGGTGCAATGCTAATGTTAGTATTTGATTCGGTAATAATCTGTTTGGGGACAGCAGCAGTAAGGTGATTTTGGAAAATCGCCATAATTTGTAGGAGTTGAATTAGAAGCTGAGTGAATTATGCCATTAAAGCTTGAAGAGTCTATTTTCTTACAAAAGAAACTATGAAAACAAAAGAGTTACCGATCTTGAGATATTTGAAGTATTGTGGGGCTGAGTCAAAATGACTACTAGATTCCCTGTTCTGTTTTTAGAAAATCATTATAAATTGTACAAAAATGATTATAAGATAAAATTTATATGCTTAGACTCCTTAATGAGTCTAGTTTCAAATGAGATCAAATACAACACATTTTGAATTCTGTAAAATGAGAAATTTGATTCGTAGTGAAGAGTGGTCAGAATAGTCAAACAGTGAAACAGGGGAAACTTTAAGAAAAATCTGGTATTGATTGGCCAAGCCAAAAATTCTGGAAATTTTATGGATGGAAGATATACGAGTCTATATTCAGGGAAAATTAACGGCTAGTGATTTGGAGTTTTGTAGCTCCAGTTATAAACAATTTAGCGACTACTGCTCAGGAAAACAGATCGTAGTGAATATGTGATTTTGTTGTAAACATTAATGAAAATTTGCCAATGAGTTATTTATTGACTATTATAAAGCTTACTATAAGCTATGTGTGTGAAAGTCAAATCAATATATATATTATTCTGAAAGTAATACTTGAATAGTCGATTAATGACTATTTTAAATTATTGATTTGGCTCAAGGAGTTAAAGGAGGTGAATCGAGCAAAGGCAAAGAAAAGGTTATCGAGTAGTCGAGTTGGAACCGTCTTACCCAACACGAGGTAAGTCATTAAGCATGTAGTTGGTATTATTTCAATGGTCATAATGTTTATGTATTGATGCTGAATGGAATGAATAAATATACATATATATATATGTGCATGTACGTATGTGATGATGAAATTGTTGAATGAAAGAAAAGAGGTAAGTTGTACTGAGTTGTTGATCTCGGCACTAAACGTGCGGGATAACCATTTATGACCATGAGATTGGCGCTAAGTGCGCGGGATTAAATTGTACAGCACTAAGTGTGCGATTTGACTATGTTGCACTAAGTGTGCGAAATGAATATGATGCACTAAGTGTGCGAATTGACCATGCGGCACTAAGTGTGCGAGTTTGACTATGTAGCACTAAGTGTGCGATTTGATTATGTAGCACTAAGTGTGCGAGTTGATTATATAGCACTGAGTGTGCAGACTCGATATACATTCGTGAATCATTATGGACACTATGTGTGCGACACTATTGAGTCGATCGCGGACAGCGGATCGGGTAAGTGTCTTGAGTACATGGCTAATAGGTGCTATGCTTATACTTGGTGTTGAGCTCGGTAAGTTTGAACCTATGTGACAAATATACTTGAAGTCACGTACATAAAATTTATCGTAGGATGGGTGAAAGGCCGTTTATTCGTTTGATTGTAACGAAAATAAATTGATTTATGAAAATGCTTCAATGTCCTATTGATGAGTATATGGAATGTGAATGCATGAACTGATATGAAATTGAATTGATAGGTTGGAGGAACTATGGTATGGTTCGGAATGGATGGAGTAATTAGCCTCGTTCCATTTTGTTTTCTCTTGTGATAATGTTATTGATGGATGGTAGTGCATAGCTTATGACTTACTGAGTTATAAACTCACTCGGAGTTTCCTTGTCACCCATTATAGGTTGCCTGGACTCATCTATTTTTGCGTGGTCGGGCCGTCATCGAAGTCATCACACCGGATAGCAAGTTTTGGTACTTTCTTCTTAGTGTGTTTAGAAGATCATTTTGGCATGTATAAGCTAGTACGTTGTGTTTGAATTATGGCATGTAAACTTTAAGCCATGCGAAAATGGCACGAATGTTCGATTGAATTGGATCAAGGGTAGGCATGAAATGGACCTAGTTACTTTCGTAACAGATGCTGGCAGCAGCAGTGTCATGAGATTGAAAAATCACTAAAAATAGTGGGAGTGGAATTAATTGATGAATAAATTATGTAATCGAAGCTCGATGAGTCTGCTTTCATGAGGAAGTAACGAAAAGATCATATGGGCAGTATATTAAGAGATAATCAGATTTTAGTGGGACAGGGCCAGAACGGTTTCTGGATTCCCTGCTCCGACTTTGGAAATTCATTATAAATTAACCAGAGATAATTAGGGGTCGTACCATATATGTGCAGATTCCTCTCTGAGTCTAGTTTTCATAGAAACAAACGGCAACAGTATTGAAGCCCCGTGCAGGGAGATATCCCAGTCGTAATGGGCAAAGGTCAGTGTAGTCGACCCTGCAACTTGGGGGACTTTGACTAATAAACTGTACTAATTGGCCCAACCAAAAATTCTATAAAAAAATACATAGATGGGCACATGAGTCTAGTTTCTGGGAAAAATTACGAAACTGATTTTCGAGTTACGAAACTCAAGATATGATTTTTAAAGCGGCTAGTACACAGATTGGGCAGTGTCTGGAAAATAAATTTTGTAAGGGGTTAAAGCCAGTTAACACCTCGTGTTCGACTCCGGTGTCGGTTTCGGGTTCGGGGTGTTACACGTACCTATGTCTTCGTGAGATTTTCATCTCTGCATGGCCATAGGGAAATGTATTCCCCTGAACCGAACTCGGTCTGTAAGAGCCTATAATGGGTGAAGATCGAGGAATCTACTGGTTTAGGTACCTTATCTCTAGAGCCATACCACATGTAGTGAACCTTAGGAGCCCCCCTAGGTAGAGCCACTCCAAATCCCTAGTGGTTACCCGATTAGGTAGTTTTGTTTCATTGCTTGTTTATATTTTGTACTAACCCCTCTTGTTGTGTTTTGATCGCATTGCATTTGCATATTAGGAAAGAGATATTGATTCAAGTTTGATTACTAACTTAGAAAGCTTGTCTGGAATACGAATTCCTTGATAAAGTGGAAAACAATACGACTACCTGAATATATTCTGAGAAACACAAGAAGGATGATGGAGGAGTTCGTGACCTTGCTTCGTGGCCTGAAGATTCAAGGCGATTGTCTAAGAGCCTTCGACGTTCCACCCCCTTAAAGAGGCGGACAAGCCTTATGAAGACGGCCAGGTGATGGATTGCAACCAAGATCAAGAGAAGGAGCTAGCAATGGCATCTATTGGTGAGATTACTTCAAACATGCTGATGAAGAAAAAGACCGATGTTGTTTCTTGGAATATGAGGGTGAGGCTGTACATGTATCCGTTTTATGTAAGGGAATTTGTTTTTTAGAAAAGTTTCCTAAATGTAATTGAATCAGAATCAACGTCTCTTTAGGCATTCATTTCATGCATTTGCATTACATTGCATTACATGCATTAAAATCCATTGAAAGAGTCTAAACGAGTAAATTTATTTCAGCTAACCTGGAAAACCAACCAACCAAACACCCTTATGATATCCAAGCAAAGACTAGAGAAATGGAACGAAGGTTGGAAAAATTAGAGCAAATGCAGATTTAGATGCAGGAGCAATTGACTGAATTTCAACAGGAGATGAGAAATCAGATGCTAGAATTACGGAGAACTATGATAAACCAGTTCAACCGATTGCTACTGGAAAGTCAAAAGAAGTGAAAGACTCAGTGGTTTACTTTGGGGTTGATAATGAGGATCTTGTCTATTCCTTAGATTGTACTCCGACAAGTGTCCAGGTCCAGCCAGATGGGTGCCCACAAGGAGCACTCTTTACTATCGAATCCCAACACTATCAGACTGGTACATCGACACTAGTGAATTACCTGACAGGCTTAGGATCCAATTTGAGGAACGATTTAGTTAATCCTGTTGCTAATCTAGCCGAAATAAAGCAGATGAGGGTAGAGTACCCAGATACTACAAAGTCCCCAAGGAAGATGGGGAATAAAAGGGATAATGTAGGCGGATATAACAAGGGCCACTTAAAACCAATCACTGTGGGCAGGCCAAATACGGAGACCACCAGCCATCAGAGCCCTTTAAAGCAAGAACCTGGAGTGAAACCAGGTACTGAGAAGCTCCAATTCACACAAATTTCGATGTCATATAAGGAGCTTTATCAAAGCTTGTTCGATGCGCATGTTGTTGCTCCTCGTTACTTGACCCCTTTACAACCTCCTTATCCCAAATGGTACGATATGAATGCACAATGCGACTACCATACGGGAATTACGGGGCATTCAATAGAGAATTGCATTGCCTTCAAGAAGCTAGTCGAAAAATTCATCAACATGGGTTTGTCAAGTTGGGTGACTCATCTAGTGCAGAAAGCTATCTACCCAATCATATTGACAGCGGGATGAATGCGATGTATGAAGAAGTGTTGGCAAGTGTTCACACCAATGGCATATATGAGGACATAATTGAAAAGGGAACTTGTTAGATGACCGCCCTTATAAATTTAAGAGCGTTCTAAGCGATTGGATTGCGGAAGAAATCCTTGTAGTCTTTAGATCTTATTTAGAGTAATGTTCAGAACATTTTTGTTGTTTTTAGCCTAAAGCGATAGAAATTCCTTTGTGAAATAGGCTAATGTCTGAACGTTATTATTCTAATAAAATACATCTTTGCATTCCTTTTTGAGCAAATGTTCTTTCATTCTTTTTGAATAATTATTTCTGATTATTTCATTCTTTTAGATTTTCTTCCACATCATTCATTCATAATCATATTGTATAAATAATTATTCATAAATTTATACTTTCTTTTGTATATTCTTTGGTACTTATTATGAGTCCTCAGATATCAATGACATGAGTGACACTGCTACAGACTCAGATTTTCCTTTTGAGCGAGGCATGTGTTTAGACGGATCTCAGGACTTTGGAAATGACATAAATTATAGCCTATCTCCGGACTTGGTGAGGATCGTAGAACAAGAGGATAAACAGATCCTACCTCTCAAGGAATCATTAGAAATTGTGAGCTTGGTGGAGACTAGAATTGACCTAACCACAGAGACGAAGTAAGACATTGCTGAGTTACCTCTAGAGTTCAAAGATGTCTTTGTATGATCATACCAGGGTATGCCTCGATTCTTATAATAAAACCTGCACAACAGCACGATGTCAGAAATTTGCAGTATGAACAATGTAATTCATTGTCGAGGCAATGCCTGTCTCGTGGAGTCAACATAGCTTTGCCCATTTGAAGTCGAATTTCCATATCTTCAAGTTGTTATCGGGTCCATCTTGATTAAAGAAGAAGATCCAAAGTTTTTGTCGAAGTTGCGCCCAAAAGGCTCAGATCAAAAAAGGAAAAAGAAAAATCAAAATCAAAGTCAAAAGGAAAATGAAAAAATCAAAAATAAAAATAAAAAAAAACAAAAAAAGAAAGAAGAAAAAAATCAAAATTAAAATGAAAATGAGAAAAAGAAAGAAGAATGAAAAAAGAGAAATCTAGATGAAAAAATCAGAATGAAAAAGAAAAGAAAAAGAAAAAGAAAAGGAGAGGCCAAAGCGAAAACCTGCAAAGGGCACTTTGTGACCAAATGAGGTCTGAGTTGAAAACCTGAAAAGGGCGACTCAAATTTCGAGCACAATGAGGCATGGACATCACCATTATCGAAGACTTCTAATGGGCATTGCTTCATTTTGGGAGGCTACTTCATGAGCCAAAGTCATCGTATACCGATACCGAATTTCAGAGAAGAGGGTATTGGAGAATGCATTGAGCTTAAACTATAGCACGATCGCTGAGGTCTCAAATTAACTCAGAAGCGGACACCACGATTCGTCATTGAATGGCCTAGAGTTGAACATCGAAAATTGAAGGAAAATGACTGAGACTTATAATGATTGGCATGAGAAATTACTATTTGCCTTCCTTGCTTGACGAATATCTGTACCGGGCAATACCTTTCTCTTTGGTTTGCGGAGTTTAGGTAGTTTTACCTATTGAAATCCTCTCCCATCAGGTATTAGTTGAGCTAGAATTGGATGAAGCAGAATGGATCCAATCGCGATGCGATCGGTTGAACCTAGGAAAAAGGTTAAAAGCTATTCTTCAGGGTCGGATGTACCAGAAACAAATTATACGAACCCATAATGAACAGTGTCATCTCAGAGAATTCCACGAGAGGGTTGGATGTCGAAAAAGATCATTCCTCTCCAAAAGGATTCCAGAGGGAAATAAATGCCAAACCAGAATGTCCCTACGTTGTAAAGAAGACATTCTTCAGAAGAGCACTGATCCTGAGTGAGATTGCTAGTCCTATAAACTCGGATCCAGTCAAGAAATACTTCGTTTAAAGAAGGAGAAAGGACCAAGGTGAAAACCCGCAAAGGGCACTCTGAGTCAAAAAAAATGAAAAATGAAAATGAAAAATGAAAAAGAAAAATGGAGAGGCTAAGGGGAAAACCCAGAAAGGGCACCTTAGGCCAAAGGGGATTTGAGTTGAAAACCCGAAAAGGGCGGCTCAAATACTTGTTTAGAATGGGGCATGAGATGATCAGAGCGATTCGAATTTTGATTATATTGGGGCATGTGGTGATCTTACTATGCCTGAATTAACAGGAAAGGATAAGCGACATATTGGGGCATCGACAAAGCACTGTAGATCTCCTAAACACATGCCAAACTCAAAATGGTCTTCAAAAAGTTTGTACAGAGAAGTTCAAGCTGCGATATCTGAGGCACCCAATTCTCATATTATTTGTTGTTCTTGGAATACTTTTTTCCTTTCCAAGATATACATTCCCAATTAATTTCTTTGTCATCCTTCTTTACTATTTTCGATAATTTGTTCTTTCGAGCTATGCTCAGAACCAACTTTATTCTTATCCATTGTTATGACCTTTTTGCAAACGTGTTGCATTGGAATAATTATTAATGGACTAATAAAACTTTCACAAAGGAAATTTTGCATATTACTCTGGAAAGTTTCTAAATATCACAGGAACCTGAAACAGGACGATTGTTTAGAACACACCAGGTAAAGGTTGGAAATTTGAGAAGGAAGAGTCTAAATTTGGACTTTCTCTTTAGATTTCGTTGTCAAATGCGTTGATTAAACAAAATGATAAGATGACGGCTTAACGGCAAAGCTGGAATGAACAAGCAAGCAATAATCATCAGGCAGTAGGAAGAGGTTACCTCGGAGAAGAGAGCCTTCATCTGCGCATAAGTCTTTGGTATGACACCCTGAGAATGGTGTAAGAAACCAGAACGATTTAGGTCATGTATCCTCGATTTGTGATAAGATAGGATTGAGATAAAAGCCACATATTTCTACCTTTGGATTGTAGTGGGAGAATGATGGCACAAATTGTGCGCCCTAATGGATTAAACTTTGAGGTTTACAGTGGGGGCAACCTGGCTAATTGTTTCTCTAGAAAAGCCAGTCAGGCGAGAAGGTGTTATAGCACGCCAGTCGCAAAGCTTTAATAAACTTCGAGTAATCAAAACCTAAGCGGGATCATTCTCAAAAAATAAAATAAAATAAAATTCTGCATTCATGCAAACACCATTCACACATGTCTAGTTAGGAGTATTTGATTCATTTTGATCATGTCATCCTAATCATTAGGCATAATTAGGTTCATTATACAGGTCATGTTCCCCAGAGAACAGATCAGTGAATATTTCAGATCTTATCTCCCTGAGGTTACAGTGGAGCAGATTGACGCCAGAGATCTTATCTCCCTGAGATTACAGCGGAGCAGATCGAGGACACTATCCAATCTCCCTGAAGTTATAGTGGAGCGGATTAAAATAAAGGATCCTATCTCTCTGAAGTTACAATGGGGCAGGTTGAATATGCAAGTCTTATCTCCCTGAGGTTACAGTGGAGTAGACCGAAGAATTTTGATCTTATCTCCCTGAGATTACAGAGGAGCAGATCGAAGCCACAAACCTTATCTCCCTGAAGTTACAGTGGGGCAGGTTGAATATGCAAGTCTTATCTCCCTGAGGTTACAGTGGAGTAGATCGAAGAATTTTAGATCTTATCTCCCTGAGATTACAGAGGAGCAGATCGAAGCCACAAACCTTATGTCCCTGAAGTTACAGTGGGGCAGGTTGAATATGCAAGTCTTATCTCCCTGAGGTTACAGTGGAGTAGACCGAAGAATTTCAGATCTTATCTCCCTGAGATTACAGAGGAGCAGATCGAAGCCACAAACCTTATCTCCCTGAAGTTACAGTGGGGCAGGTTGAATATGCAAGTCTTATCTCCCTGAGGTTATAGTGGAGTAGACCGAAGAATTTCAGATCTTATCTCCCTGAGGTTACAATGGAGCAGATTGGAGCTAGTAATCCTATCTCCCTGAAGTTACAGTGGAGCGGGTTAAAATAAAGGATCTCATCTCCCTAAGCAGTAGTGAAGCAGATTTAAGCCACTAGTCCTATCTCCTTAAGCAGTACTGGAGCAGGTCAAAGATGTTAGATCCTGTCTCCCTAAGCAGTAGTGGAGCAGATCGAAGACAGCGAATCTCATCTTCCTAAGCAGTAGTGAAGCAGATTTAAGCCACTAGTCCTATCTCCCTAAGCAGTAGTGGAGCAGGTCAAAGATGTTAGATCCTATCTCCCTAAGCAGTAGTGGAGCAGATCGAAGACGGTAAATCTTATCTTCCTAAACAATAGTGAAGCAGATTTAAGCCACCACTACTATCTCCCTAAGCAGTAGTGGAGCAGATCGCATCAAGTCTTATCTCCCTAAGCAGTAGCGGAGTAGACAGAAAAAACACAAACATCGTCCCCCTGAAGTTGCTACAAAGAAGATTGAAGCTACAAGTTAGAACTCTCTGAAGTGTAGTGGAGTGGATCGAAGTAACAAGACACAGTGGACTGGAACGAAGTTATTTGAAGAAGAGAAGCACCAAGAAGTCAAGACTCGGTGAGACCGGGCAAAATTGGTCTTTCTTAGTCTTTGCTCTGTTCTCGTTACACGACAACGAGCAAAGAGGGGCAGCTGTAAAGCCCATATTTTGCCCGGGCCCAAACCAGCATAACAAGCCAAAAAATAAAAATTATAGTCCATTACAAATGGCCCAACTGGCCCAAAAAATAAAGCCCAATAAGCCCAAAAATTAAACATAATCAGAGAAAACCTAGGGTTTCATTAACCCTTTCGCGCCGTAGCCCCTACTGCCCATGTGCTGCTCCCTCGGGCGTACCATCCGCGCCTCGTCCCGAGGCTTACCTGGCACCCTAGCCACCGTCTTGCACCAAAATGGCAAAAAGCCGCGAGTTCCGCCTTCGTCGATACCTGCAAATGGCACAAAATGGAAACAAGAACAGCAGAAGAAAAGGAAAGAACAGTATAGAACTGTAGCATGCACTGTAATCCAAAACGGCTATAAAAGCTGAATCAAACAAAGGTAAAAGGGGGGATTCGATAAAAAAAAATATTGCTGAATCAATAAAATCACAAATCTTTGAACAGAAGGTCCTTTTTTTTTTCTCTTTTTCATTCCGTTTTTTATGATTCATTCCTGTATTTTTTTTTATTTTATTACGTATATATATACATGTATATAAGAATATATATAAAAAAAGGGAAACAACCTTACCTGAATCTCGCGTCCACCATCGCTCCCATGTGCTCTGCCGAAATTGGAGTTAAAAGGGGCCATGGCTCGGCAGAGAACAGCGAAAAAGTGCCTGGTCTTCAGTCGGTTCCAAAGAACCGAAAATGAGGGATGAGAGGAGGCTCCTCTTCCTTTTTTTTTAATTTTTGCGGCTGAATGAAATTAGGTTTTCTTTAGGGGGTTTTAAAAATTCATTAAACGGCGCCGTTTTAGTCCACCATGACCCGCGCGCGACCCGACCCGCTCCAGGGGGATCCGCGCGTTTTCATGAAGTGGGATATTTTCGCCATCGGTCCCTCCCGTTATTGGTTTGTTTTAATTTAGTCTTTTTCCTTGTTTATTTATCTTTTTAATTTGGCCCCGAAATTTTATTTCGTTTTCAATCAGGTCCCTGGCTCATAGACGTGCTGAAAAGTGGA